>NW_028123678.1:0-543551 GCF_965194805.1 Balaenoptera borealis | reverse complement strand
AGGAACTGCACGCACTCTGGTTCGTTCAAGAAAATTCACTCTGCCTCAGGTTGCCTCTCAGGGTAATCCAGGGGTGAATAGAAGACGGGCAACAGGACTGTTTCTCAGGCAGCTCTGAGGACGCAGCTCTCCGGTTGGTCACTGGGGCAAATTGTGCCCTTCCCGTCCCCCTCCACTTTCACGGTTGACACCTAGCTCATGTACCTGAAGTTCACAAGCAGGCCACATAGACACATGCCACACACATGGGCCCTTCCATGACAACACTTTGGCTAGCAGGAGTCCTCCTGAGCTGAATGGCGTGAGCCGGTGAACGCCTTAGTGTCGCCTACCTCACCGTGGATCTTGCAAAGGCCTAACAGTCTTCAAAGGCTGAGAGCACATGTCTCCAGCTGGATCTGAAGTCGACGTGCTGCTTGCGAGGGGAAGACGTCAGCTAGGAATTCTGAGAACCCTTGCCATGGCGGTGTTGGTTCCAGTGCAGCTCAGGTTTACCAACTGGGGTCCCCTTGCATTGCACAGCAGACCAGGGAGAAAACTCTTCCTGAGGATTCTTCCAAGCTGTGGCTATCTGGCTCCCCGACGAAAGAAACACATTGCTGCCTGGCCTTCGGCACACCAACAGCAGCGCCCAAAGACCATCATGAGGCATGAGGTTGCTCAGAAGGCACAGACGACACTTTCGGTACACAGTGATTTTCCTCGGAAAAGGGTGCAGTCGCGAGCGTCCTCAGATATGTAAAAGGCACACCAGCATTACAGCACTTCAGTGGTGAAAGCCTCGGGTCTACTTGTGACCACCAAGTTTGCTGATGGAAACACTGCCCCTTATGTTGAGTATGCCACTCAGCCGACCTTCTCCTTAGCTGAAGTAGTCTGCTGCATGACCTCCTGGCAAGGAGTGGCAGGCACACTGTTTCTTTCGAGAACACTCACTCTTCCTCCCGAGGAATTCCTGCAGGGTGCCCAAGATGGGCGCCCGCCCGCCTCTGCCCCCGTGCTTTTCCTTCAGTTTCCTGGCCCCAAGCCTCCTGTTCCAAAGGGGCCAAACATGCTTTAGCCCTCAGGATCCGGTCTCTACGTGCAAACCCAGCCTGTGGAGCAGCCCCTTCTGCTCAGCTACAAGAGAGCCATGCGACACACCAGGCGCTCCTGTGAGGAGCCTTTTGTAAGCAGAGGTTCTCTGCAAGGTGACGTGCCTAGCCAAGACAGCGCTTCAGTCAGGCGTTGTCGACCCTGGAACTTTCAATCTCCCAGCAGTGCTTCGGGAAAAGTGTCCATCATTTTAGGCTGGTTGTAAAGTTACATTTCTGCTGGAGGTGAAGGGTCGTCAGCTTTGAGTTCGTAGAATCCATGTAACTCGCCGGGTATGATTCAGTGCAGCTAATAGCTAAGCCGGGAGTCTGACAGGCATTGCACGTGACACCGTTGCCCCACTCTGGTACCAAGACTGCTTTCCAGAGTTGGAGGTCTGGCTCTCCGCCGGAGCAAGCCGTGTGTTGCCCTGCCCTCTGCATGCGCAGAATGGAGGCCAAACACCCAATTGGCTGCATGTTACTACTCTGAAGCCGCAGTTGACACTTTGGCTACAACGTGTTCTTCCTTGACCTGGGTCCAGGCGTGAGAGAGCCTGCAGTCCTGAGAGGCCTACCAGTGTTAAGGCAGTACCTTCACTAAGGCTTCTCAGAAAGATCTGCACTGCAACACTTTTCATGGCACACGCGGACCTTCCTTTGGCGGCATGGGGGCAGGTTTCCTAACCACTAGCCAAGAAGGCTTTGGGATGAGCTCCTAGTGAGGAACTGCACACACACCCTGGTTCTTTCGAGAAAACTCACTCTTCCTCCATTGCCTCCTAGGGAACTCCTACGGTGATTACAAAACAGGGAGCAGGACTTGGTTTCAGGCAGGTCTGAGCACGCAGCTCTCCGGACTGCCAACGGGACAGATTTTGCTTTTCTCGTCCAGCCCCCTTTTCACGGTTGCCACACAGCTCATGTAGCTGAAGTCCCCGGGCGGCCAAAAGAGACCCATGTCACATACTGTACCCATTCGCTGAAAGCACTTTGGAAAGCCAGGTTTCCTCCGGCAGGGAATTGCGCGAGCCAGTGTACGCCTTCGTTTCTCCTAGGTCATGGTACATCTTGCAACGGCCTAGCAGTCTTTGAAGGACGACGGCCTATTTCTCCCTCGAGAGGTGAAGTCCGGGTGCTGCTTCAGGGAGCAAGAGGTCAAGTATGGATTCCGAGAACTCGTGTAAGCACGGTGTTTTTCCAAAAGCAGCTCAGGGTTACAAAAGGAGGCCACCTCGCATTGCCCAGAAGCCCCGTTACAAACGTGTTCTTCAGGCATCCCTCTAAGCTCTCCAAGTCGAGCTCTCCGATGGAGGAAAAACGTTGTTGCCCAGCCTCCTGCATACAAAACAGTAGAGTCCAAAGACCCTTGTGGCTGGGTGTTGCTCAGCAGGGCTCAGATGCCACTTCTGCTCCACAGTGACCTTCCTCGGAATACGGTGCAGACGCTCGCATCGCATCCTCATCCTTACAGAGTCTTGAAAGGCACACCAGCATTTACAGCAGTTCAGTCGGGAAGGCCTCTTTGAAACTGCTGACTGCGACTGTGCTGGTGGAAAGAAACACTGCACCTTACCTTGAGTCTGGCGCTCGTCTGAATTATGCCCTAGACAACGTCCTCTGCTGGATGTACTCCTAGCAAGCAATTGCCAGCATTCCGTTTCACTGGGCAAAGTCTCCGTTCCTCCCTGGGTATTCTCGCAGGGTTGAGAAGGTTGGCGACCGCAGGGCTTTTCATTAAGCACTCATCATGGAAAACACGGACCTTCCTTGCAACACGCGGGCAAGTTTCCTTCCCACTGGCCAAGAAGGCTTTGGGATGAGAACCTAGCAAGGAACTGCACGCACTCTGGTTCGTTCAAGAAAATTCACTCTGCCTCAGGTTGCCTCTCAGGGTAATCCAGGGGTGAATAGAAGACGGGCAACAGGACTGTTTCTCAGGCAGCTCTGAGGACGCAGCTCTCCGGTTGGTCACTGGGGCAAATTGTGCCCTTCCCGTCCCCCTCCACTTTCACGGTTGACACCTAGCTCATGTACCTGAAGTTCACAAGCAGGCCACATAGACACATGCCACACACATGGGCCCTTCCATGACAACACTTTGGCTAGCAGGAGTCCTCCTGAGCTGAATGGCGTGAGCCGGTGAACGCCTTAGTGTCGCCTACCTCACCGTGGATCTTGCAAAGGCCTAACAGTCTTCAAAGGCTGAGAGCACATGTCTCCAGCTGGATCTGAAGTCGACGTGCTGCTTGCGAGGGGAAGACGTCAGCTAGGAATTCTGAGAACCCTTGCCATGGCGGTGTTGGTTCCAGTGCAGCTCAGGTTTACCAACTGGGGTCCCCTTGCATTGCACAGCAGACCAGGGAGAAAACTCTTCCTGAGGATTCTTCCAAGCTGTGGCTATCTGGCTCCCCGACGGAAGAAACACATTGCTGCCTGGCTTTCGGCACACCAACAGCAGCGCCCAAAGACCATCATGAGGCATGAGGTTGCTCAGAAGGCACAGACGACACTTTCGGTACACAGTGATTTTCCTCGGAAAAGGGTGCAGTCGCGAGCGTCCTCAGATATGTAAAAGGCACACCAGCATTACAGCACTTCAGTGGTGAAAGCCTCGGGTCTACTTGTGACCACCAAGTTTGCTGATGGAAACACTGCCCCTTATGTTGAGTATGCCACTCAGCCGACCTTCTCCTTAGCTGAAGTAGTCTGCTGCATGACCTCCTGGCAAGGAGTGGCAGGCACACTGTTTCTTTCGAGAACACTCACTCTTCCTCCCGAGGAATTCCTGCAGGGTGCCCAAGATGGGCGCCCGCCCGCCTCTGCCCCCGTGCTTTTCCTTCAGTTTCCTGGCCCCAAGCCTCCTGTTCCAAAGGGGCCAAACATGCTTTAGCCCTCAGGATCCGGTTTCTACGTGCAAACCCAGCCTGTGGAGCAGCCCCTTCTGCTCAGCTACAAGAGAGCCATGCGACACACCAGGCGCTCCTGTGAGGAGCCTTTTGTAAGCAGAGGTTCTCTGCAAGGTGACGTGCCTAGCCAAGACAGCGCTTCAGTCAGGCGTTGTCGACCCTGGAACTTTCAATCTCCCAGCAGTGCTTCGGGAAAAGTGTCCATCATTTTAGGCTGGTTGTAAAGTTACATTTCTGCTGGAGGTGAAGGGTCGTCAGCTTTGAGTTCGTAGAATCCATGTAACTCGCCGGGTATGATTCAGTGCAGCTAATAGCTAAGCCGGGAGTCTGACAGGCATTGCACGTGACACCGTTGCCCCACTCTGGTACCAAGACTGCTTTCCAGAGTTGGAGGTCTGGCTCTCCGCCGGAGCAAGCCGTGTGTTGCCCTGCCCTCTGCATGCGCAGAATGGAGGCCAAACACCCAATTGGCTGCATGTTACTACTCTGAAGCCGCAGTTGACACTTTGGCTACAACGTGTTCTTCCTTGACCTGGGTCCAGGCGTGAGAGAGCCTGCAGTCCTGAGAGGCCTACCAGTGTTAAGGCAGTACCTTCACTAAGGCTTCTCAGAAAGATCTGCACTGCAACACTTTTCATGGCACACGCGGACCTTCCTTTGGCGGCATGGGGGCAGGTTTCCTAACCACTAGCCAAGAAGGCTTTGGGATGAGCTCCTAGTGAGGAACTGCACACACACCCTGGCTCTTTCGAGAAAACTCACTCTTCCTCCATTGCCTCCTAGGGAACTCCTACGGTGATTACAAAACAGGGAGCAGGACTTGGTTTCAGGCAGGTCTGAGCACGCAGCTCTCCGGACTGCCAACGGGACAGATTTTGCTTTTCTCGTCCAGCCCCCTTTTCACGGTTGCCACACAGCTCATGTAGCTGAAGTCCCCGGGCGGCCAAAAGAGACCCATGTCACATACTGTACCCATTCGCTGAAAGCACTTTGGAAAGCCAGGTTTCCTCCGGCAGTGAATTGCGCGAGCCAGTGTACGCCTTCGTTTCTCCTAGGTCATGGTACATCTTGCAACGGCCTAGCAGTCTTTGAAGGACGACGGCCTATTTCTCCCTCGAGAGGTGAAGTCCGGGTGCTGCTTCAGGGAGCAAGAGGTCAAGTATGGATTCCGAGAACTCGTGTAAGCACGGTGTTTTTCCAAAAGCAGCTCAGGGTTACAAAAGGAGGCCACCTCGCATTGCCCAGAAGCCCCGTTACAAACGTGTTCTTCAGGCATCCTCTAAGCTCTCCAAGTCGAGCTCTCCGATGGAGGAAAAACGTTGTTGCCCAGCCTCCTGCATACAAAACAGTAGAGTCCAAAGACCCTTGTGGCTGGGTGTTGCTCAGCAGGCTCAGATGCCACTTCTGCTCCACAGTGACCTTCCTCGGAATACGGTGCAGACGCTCGCATCGCATCCTCATCCTTACAGAGTCTTGAAAGGCACACCAGCATTTACAGCAGTTCAGTCGGGAAGGCCTCTTTGAAACTGCTGACTGCGACTGTGCTGGTGGAAAGAAACACTGCACCTTACCTTGAGTCTGGCGCTCGTCTGAATTATGCCCTAGACAACGTCCTCTGCTGGATGTACTCCTAGCAAGCAATTGCCAGCATTCCGTTTCACTGGGCAAAGTCTCCGTTCCTCCCTGGGTATTCTCGCAGGGTTGAGAAGGTTGGCGACCGCAGGGCTTTTCATTAAGCACTCATCATGGAAAACACGGACCTTCCTTGCAACACGCGGGCAAGTTTCCTTCCCACTGGCCAAGAAGGCTTTGGGATGAGAACCTAGCAAGGAACTGCACGCACTCTGGTTCGTTCAAGAAAATTCACTCTGCCTCAGGTTGCCTCTCAGGGTAATCCAGGGGTGAATAGAAGACGGGCAACAGGACTGTTTCTCAGGCAGCTCTGAGGACGCAGCTCTCCGGTTGGTCACTGGGGCAAATTGTGCCCTTCCCGTCCCCCTCCACTTTCACGGTTGACACCTAGCTCATGTACCTGAAGTTCACAAGCAGGCCACATAGACACATGCCACACACATGGGCCCTTCCATGACAACACTTTGGCTAGCAGGAGTCCTCCTGAGCTGAATGGCGTGAGCCGGTGAACGCCTTAGTGTCGCCTACCTCACCGTGGATCTTGCAAAGGCCTAACAGTCTTCAAAGGCTGAGAGCACATGTCTCCAGCTGGATCTGAAGTCGACGTGCTGCTTGCGAGGGGAAGACGTCAGCTAGGAATTCTGAGAACCCTTGCCATGGCGGTGTTGGTTCCAGTGCAGCTCAGGTTTACCAACTGGGGTCCCCTTGCATTGCACAGCAGACCAGGGAGAAAACTCTTCCTGAGGATTCTTCCAAGCTGTGGCTATCTGGCTCCCCGACGGAAGAAACACATTGCTGCCTGGCTTTCGGCACACCAACAGCAGCGCCCAAAGACCATCATGAGGCATGAGGTTGCTCAGAAGGCACAGACGACACTTTCGGTACACAGTGATTTTCCTCGGAAAAGGGTGCAGTCGCGAGCGTCCTCAGATATGTAAAAGGCACACCAGCATTACAGCACTTCAGTGGTGAAAGCCTCGGGTCTACTTGTGACCACCAAGTTTGCTGATGGAAACACTGCCCCTTATGTTGAGTATGCCACTCAGCCGACCTTCTCCTTAGCTGAAGTAGTCTGCTGCATGACCTCCTGGCAAGGAGTGGCAGGCACACTGTTTCTTTCGAGAACACTCACTCTTCCTCCCGAGGAATTCCTGCAGGGTGCCCAAGATGGGCGCCCGCCCGCCTCTGCCCCCGTGCTTTTCCTTCAGTTTCCTGGCCCCAAGCCTCCTGTTCCAAAGGGGCCAAACATGCTTTAGCCCTCAGGATCCGGTTTCTACGTGCAAACCCAGCCTGTGGAGCAGCCCCTTCTGCTCAGCTACAAGAGAGCCATGCGACACACCAGGCGCTCCTGTGAGGAGCCTTTTGTAAGCAGAGGTTCTCTGCAAGGTGACGTGCCTAGCCAAGACAGCGCTTCAGTCAGGCGTTGTCGACCCTGGAACTTTCAATCTCCCAGCAGTGCTTCGGGAAAAGTGTCCATCATTTTAGGCTGGTTGTAAAGTTACATTTCTGCTGGAGGTGAAGGGTCGTCAGCTTTGAGTTCGTAGAATCCATGTAACTCGCCGGGTATGATTCAGTGCAGCTAATAGCTAAGCCGGGAGTCTGACAGGCATTGCACGTGACACCGTTGCCCCACTCTGGTACCAAGACTGCTTTCCAGAGTTGGAGGTCTGGCTCTCCGCCGGAGCAAGCCGTGTGTTGCCCTGCCCTCTGCATGCGCAGAATGGAGGCCAAACACCCAATTGGCTGCATGTTACTACTCTGAAGCCGCAGTTGACACTTTGGCTACAACGTGTTCTTCCTTGACCTGGGTCCAGGCGTGAGAGAGCCTGCAGTCCTGAGAGGCCTACCAGTGTTAAGGCAGTACCTTCACTAAGGCTTCTCAGAAAGATCTGCACTGCAACACTTTTCATGGCACACGCGGACCTTCCTTTGGCGGCATGGGGGCAGGTTTCCTAACCACTAGCCAAGAAGGCTTTGGGATGAGCTCCTAGTGAGGAACTGCACACACACCCTGGCTCTTTCGAGAAAACTCACTCTTCCTCCATTGCCTCCTAGGGAACTCCTACGGTGATTACAAAACAGGGAGCAGGACTTGGTTTCAGGCAGGTCTGAGCACGCAGCTCTCCGGACTGCCAACGGGACAGATTTTGCTTTTCTCGTCCAGCCCCCTTTTCACGGTTGCCACACAGCTCATGTAGCTGAAGTCCCGGGCGGCCAAAAGAGACCCATGTCACATACTGTACCCATTCGCTGAAAGCACTTTGGAAAGCCAGGTTTCCTCCGGCAGTGAATTGCGCGAGCCAGTGTACGCCTTCGTTTCTCCTAGGTCATGGTACATCTTGCAACGGCCTAGCAGTCTTTGAAGGACGACGGCCTATTTCTCCCTCGAGAGGTGAAGTCCGGGTGCTGCTTCAGGGAGCAAGAGGTCAAGTATGGATTCCGAGAACTCGTGTAAGCACGGTGTTTTTCCAAAAGCAGCTCAGGGTTACAAAAGGAGGCCACCTTGCATTGCCCAGAAGCCCCGTTACAAACGTGTTCTTCAGGCATCCTCTAAGCTCTCCAAGTCGAGCTCTCCGATGGAGGAAAAACGTTGTTGCCCAGCCTCCTGCATACAAAACAGTAGAGTCCAAAGACCCTTGTGGCTGGGTGTTGCTCAGCAGGCTCAGATGCCACTTCTGCTCCACAGTGACCTTCCTCGGAATACGGTGCAGACGCTCGCATCGCATCCTCATCCTTACAGAGTCTTGAAAGGCACACCAGCATTTACAGCAGTTCAGTCGGGAAGGCCTCTTTGAAACTGCTGACTGCGACTGTGCTGGTGGAAAGAAACACTGCACCTTACCTTGAGTCTGGCGCTCGTCTGAATTATGCCCTAGACAACGTCCTCTGCTGGATGTACTCCTAGCAAGCAATTGCCAGCATTCCGTTTCACTGGGCAAAGTCTCCGTTCCTCCCTGGGTATTCTCGCAGGGTTGAGAAGGTTGGCGACCGCAGGGCTTTTCATTAAGCACTCATCATGGAAAACACGGACCTTCCTTGCAACACGCGGGCAAGTTTCCTTCCCACTGGCCAAGAAGGCTTTGGGATGAGAACCTAGCAAGGAACTGCACGCACTCTGGTTCGTTCAAGAAAATTCACTCTGCCTCAGGTTGCCTCTCAGGGTAATCCAGGGGTGAATAGAAGACGGGCAACAGGACTGTTTCTCAGGCAGCTCTGAGGACGCAGCTCTCCGGTTGGTCACTGGGGCAAATTGTGCCCTTCCCGTCCCCCTCCACTTTCACGGTTGACACCTAGCTCATGTACCTGAAGTTCACAAGCAGGCCACATAGACACATGCCACACACATGGGCCCTTCCATGACAACACTTTGGCTAGCAGGAGTCCTCCTGAGCTGAATGGCGTGAGCCGGTGAACGCCTTAGTGTCGCCTACCTCACCGTGGATCTTGCAAAGGCCTAACAGTCTTCAAAGGCTGAGAGCACATGTCTCCAGCTGGATCTGAAGTCGACGTGCTGCTTGCGAGGGGAAGACGTCAGCTAGGAATTCTGAGAACCCTTGCCATGGCGGTGTTGGTTCCAGTGCAGCTCAGGTTTACCAACTGGGGTCCCCTTGCATTGCACAGCAGACCAGGGAGAAAACTCTTCCTGAGGATTCTTCCAAGCTGTGGCTATCTGGCTCCCCGACGGAAGAAACACATTGCTGCCTGGCTTTCGGCACACCAACAGCAGCGCCCAAAGACCATCATGAGGCATGAGGTTGCTCAGAAGGCACAGACGACACTTTCGGTACACAGTGATTTTCCTCGGAAAAGGGTGCAGTCGCGAGCGTCCTCAGATATGTAAAAGGCACACCAGCATTACAGCACTTCAGTGGTGAAAGCCTCGGGTCTACTTGTGACCACCAAGTTTGCTGATGGAAACACTGCCCCTTATGTTGAGTATGCCACTCAGCCGACCTTCTCCTTAGCTGAAGTAGTCTGCTGCATGACCTCCTGGCAAGGAGTGGCAGGCACACTGTTTCTTTCGAGAACACTCACTCTTCCTCCCGAGGAATTCCTGCAGGGTGCCCAAGATGGGCGCCCGCCCGCCTCTGCCCCCGTGCTTTTCCTTCAGTTTCCTGGCCCCAAGCCTCCTGTTCCAAAGGGGCCAAACATGCTTTAGCCCTCAGGATCCGGTTTCTACGTGCAAACCCAGCCTGTGGAGCAGCCCCTTCTGCTCAGCTACAAGAGAGCCATGCGACACACCAGGCGCTCCTGTGAGGAGCCTTTTGTAAGCAGAGGTTCTCTGCAAGGTGACGTGCCTAGCCAAGACAGCGCTTCAGTCAGGCGTTGTCGACCCTGGAACTTTCAATCTCCCAGCAGTGCTTCGGGAAAAGTGTCCATCATTTTAGGCTGGTTGTAAAGTTACATTTCTGCTGGAGGTGAAGGGTCGTCAGCTTTGAGTTCGTAGAATCCATGTAACTCGCCGGGTATGATTCAGTGCAGCTAATAGCTAAGCCGGGAGTCTGACAGGCATTGCACGTGACACCGTTGCCCCACTCTGGTACCAAGACTGCTTTCCAGAGTTGGAGGTCTGGCTCTCCGCCGGAGCAAGCCGTGTGTTGCCCTGCCCTCTGCATGCGCAGAATGGAGGCCAAACACCCAATTGGCTGCATGTTACTACTCTGAAGCCGCAGTTGACACTTTGGCTACAACGTGTTCTTCCTTGACCTGGGTCCAGGCGTGAGAGAGCCTGCAGTCCTGAGAGGCCTACCAGTGTTAAGGCAGTACCTTCACTAAGGCTTCTCAGAAAGATCTGCACTGCAACACTTTTCATGGCACACGCGGACCTTCCTTTGGCGGCATGGGGGCAGGTTTCCTAACCACTAGCCAAGAAGGCTTTGGGATGAGCTCCTAGTGAGGAACTGCACACACACCCTGGTTCTTTCGAGAAAACTCACTCTTCCTCCATTGCCTCCTAGGGAACTCCTACGGTGATTACAAAACAGGGAGCAGGACTTGGTTTCAGGCAGGTCTGAGCACGCAGCTCTCCGGACTGCCAACGGGACAGATTTTGCTTTTCTCGTCCAGCCCCCTTTTCACGGTTGCCACACAGCTCATGTAGCTGAAGTCCCCGGGCGGCCAAAAGAGACCCATGTCACATACTGTACCCATTCGCTGAAAGCACTTTGGAAAGCCAGGTTTCCTCCGGCAGTGAATTGCGCGAGCCAGTGTACGCCTTCGTTTCTCCTAGGTCATGGTACATCTTGCAACGGCCTAGCAGTCTTTGAAGGACGACGGCCTATTTCTCCCTCGAGAGGTGAAGTCCGGGTGCTGCTTCAGGGAGCAAGAGGTCAAGTATGGATTCCGAGAACTCGTGTAAGCACGGTGTTTTTCCAAAAGCAGCTCAGGGTTACAAAAGGAGGCCACCTCGCATTGCCCAGAAGCCCCGTTACAAACGTGTTCTTCAGGCATCCTCTAAGCTCTCCAAGTCGAGCTCTCCGATGGAGGAAAAACGTTGTTGCCCAGCCTCCTGCATACAAAACAGTAGAGTCCAAAGACCCTTGTGGCTGGGTGTTGCTCAGCAGGCTCAGATGCCACTTCTGCTCCACAGTGACCTTCCTCGGAATACGGTGCAGACGCTCGCATCGCATCCTCATCCTTACAGAGTCTTGAAAGGCACACCAGCATTTACAGCAGTTCAGTCGGGAAGGCCTCTTTGAAACTGCTGACTGCGACTGTGCTGGTGGAAAGAAACACTGCACCTTACCTTGAGTCTGGCGCTCGTCTGAATTATGCCCTAGACAACGTCCTCTGCTGGATGTACTCCTAGCAAGCAATTGCCAGCATTCCGTTTCACTGGGCAAAGTCTCCGTTCCTCCCTGGGTATTCTCGCAGGGTTGAGAAGGTTGGCGACCGCAGGGCTTTTCATTAAGCACTCATCATGGAAAACACGGACCTTCCTTGCAACACGCGGGCAAGTTTCCTTCCCACTGGCCAAGAAGGCTTTGGGATGAGAACCTAGCAAGGAACTGCACGCACTCTGGTTCGTTCAAGAAAATTCACTCTGCCTCAGGTTGCCTCTCAGGGTAATCCAGGGGTGAATAGAAGACGGGCAACAGGACTGTTTCTCAGGCAGCTCTGAGGACGCAGCTCTCCGGTTGGTCACTGGGGCAAATTGTGCCCTTCCCGTCCCCCTCCACTTTCACGGTTGACACCTAGCTCATGTACCTGAAGTTCACAAGCAGGCCACATAGACACATGCCACACACATGGGCCCTTCCATGACAACACTTTGGCTAGCAGGAGTCCTCCTGAGCTGAATGGCGTGAGCCGGTGAACGCCTTAGTGTCGCCTACCTCACCGTGGATCTTGCAAAGGCCTAACAGTCTTCAAAGGCTGAGAGCACATGTCTCCAGCTGGATCTGAAGTCGACGTGCTGCTTGCGAGGGGAAGACGTCAGCTAGGAATTCTGAGAACCCTTGCCATGGCGGTGTTGGTTCCAGTGCAGCTCAGGTTTACCAACTGGGGTCCCCTTGCATTGCACAGCAGACCAGGGAGAAAACTCTTCCTGAGGATTCTTCCAAGCTGTGGCTATCTGGCTCCCCGACGGAAGAAACACATTGCTGCCTGGCTTTCGGCACACCAACAGCAGCGCCCAAAGACCATCATGAGGCATGAGGTTGCTCAGAAGGCACAGACGACACTTTCGGTACACAGTGATTTTCCTCGGAAAAGGGTGCAGTCGCGAGCGTCCTCAGATATGTAAAAGGCACACCAGCATTACAGCACTTCAGTGGTGAAAGCCTCGGGTCTACTTGTGACCACCAAGTTTGCTGATGGAAACACTGCCCCTTATGTTGAGTATGCCACTCAGCCGACCTTCTCCTTAGCTGAAGTAGTCTGCTGCATGACCTCCTGGCAAGGAGTGGCAGGCACACTGTTTCTTTCGAGAACACTCACTCTTCCTCCCGAGGAATTCCTGCAGGGTGCCCAAGATGGGCGCCCGCCCGCCTCTGCCCCCGTGCTTTTCCTTCAGTTTCCTGGCCCCAAGCCTCCTGTTCCAAAGGGGCCAAACATGCTTTAGCCCTCAGGATCCGGTTTCTACGTGCAAACCCAGCCTGTGGAGCAGCCCCTTCTGCTCAGCTACAAGAGAGCCATGCGACACACCAGGCGCTCCTGTGAGGAGCCTTTTGTAAGCAGAGGTTCTCTGCAAGGTGACGTGCCTAGCCAAGACAGCGCTTCAGTCAGGCGTTGTCGACCCTGGAACTTTCAATCTCCCAGCAGTGCTTCGGGAAAAGTGTCCATCATTTTAGGCTGGTTGTAAAGTTACATTTCTGCTGGAGGTGAAGGGTCGTCAGCTTTGAGTTCGTAGAATCCATGTAACTCGCCGGGTATGATTCAGTGCAGCTAATAGCTAAGCCGGGAGTCTGACAGGCATTGCACGTGACACCGTTGCCCCACTCTGGTACCAAGACTGCTTTCCAGAGTTGGAGGTCTGGCTCTCCGCCGGAGCAAGCCGTGTGTTGCCCTGCCCTCTGCATGCGCAGAATGGAGGCCAAACACCCAATTGGCTGCATGTTACTACTCTGAAGCCGCAGTTGACACTTTGGCTACAACGTGTTCTTCCTTGACCTGGGTCCAGGCGTGAGAGAGCCTGCAGTCCTGAGAGGCCTACCAGTGTTAAGGCAGTACCTTCACTAAGGCTTCTCAGAAAGATCTGCACTGCAACACTTTTCATGGCACACGCGGACCTTCCTTTGGCGGCATGGGGGCAGGTTTCCTAACCACTAGCCAAGAAGGCTTTGGGATGAGCTCCTAGTGAGGAACTGCACACACACCCTGGCTCTTTCGAGAAAACTCACTCTTCCTCCATTGCCTCCTAGGGAACTCCTACGGTGATTACAAAACAGGGAGCAGGACTTGGTTTCAGGCAGGTCTGAGCACGCAGCTCTCCGGACTGCCAACGGGACAGATTTTGCTTTTCTCGTCCAGCCCCCTTTTCACGGTTGCCACACAGCTCATGTAGCTGAAGTCCCCGGGCGGCCAAAAGAGACCCATGTCACATACTGTACCCATTCGCTGAAAGCACTTTGGAAAGCCAGGTTTCCTCCGGCAGTGAATTGCGCGAGCCAGTGTACGCCTTCGTTTCTCCTAGGTCATGGTACATCTTGCAACGGCCTAGCAGTCTTTGAAGGACGACGGCCTATTTCTCCCTCGAGAGGTGAAGTCCGGGTGCTGCTTCAGGGAGCAAGAGGTCAAGTATGGATTCCGAGAACTCGTGTAAGCACGGTGTTTTTCCAAAAGCAGCTCAGGGTTACAAAAGGAGGCCACCTTGCATTGCCCAGAAGCCCCGTTACAAACGTGTTCTTCAGGCATCCTCTAAGCTCTCCAAGTCGAGCTCTCCGATGGAGGAAAAACGTTGTTGCCCAGCCTCCTGCATACAAAACAGTAGAGTCCAAAGACCCTTGTGGCTGGGTGTTGCTCAGCAGGCTCAGATGCCACTTCTGCTCCACAGTGACCTTCCTCGGAATACGGTGCAGACGCTCGCATCGCATCCTCATCCTTACAGAGTCTTGAAAGGCACACCAGCATTTACAGCAGTTCAGTCGGGAAGGCCTCTTTGAAACTGCTGACTGCGACTGTGCTGGTGGAAAGAAACACTGCACCTTACCTTGAGTCTGGCGCTCGTCTGAATTATGCCCTAGACAACGTCCTCTGCTGGATGTACTCCTAGCAAGCAATTGCCAGCATTCCGTTTCACTGGGCAAAGTCTCCGTTCCTCCCTGGGTATTCTCGCAGGGTTGAGAAGGTTGGCGACCGCAGGGCTTTTCATTAAGCACTCATCATGGAAAACACGGACCTTCCTTGCAACACGCGGGCAAGTTTCCTTCCCACTGGCCAAGAAGGCTTTGGGATGAGAACCTAGCAAGGAACTGCACGCACTCTGGTTCGTTCAAGAAAATTCACTCTGCCTCAGGTTGCCTCTCAGGGTAATCCAGGGGTGAATAGAAGACGGGCAACAGGACTGTTTCTCAGGCAGCTCTGAGGACGCAGCTCTCCGGTTGGTCACTGGGGCAAATTGTGCCCTTCCCGTCCCCCTCCACTTTCACGGTTGACACCTAGCTCATGTACCTGAAGTTCACAAGCAGGCCACATAGACACATGCCACACACATGGGCCCTTCCATGACAACACTTTGGCTAGCAGGAGTCCTCCTGAGCTGAATGGCGTGAGCCGGTGAACGCCTTAGTGTCGCCTACCTCACCGTGGATCTTGCAAAGGCCTAACAGTCTTCAAAGGCTGAGAGCACATGTCTCCAGCTGGATCTGAAGTCGACGTGCTGCTTGCGAGGGGAAGACGTCAGCTAGGAATTCTGAGAACCCTTGCCATGGCGGTGTTGGTTCCAGTGCAGCTCAGGTTTACCAACTGGGGTCCCCTTGCATTGCACAGCAGACCAGGGAGAAAACTCTTCCTGAGGATTCTTCCAAGCTGTGGCTATCTGGCTCCCCGACGGAAGAAACACATTGCTGCCTGGCTTTCGGCACACCAACAGCAGCGCCCAAAGACCATCATGAGGCATGAGGTTGCTCAGAAGGCACAGACGACACTTTCGGTACACAGTGATTTTCCTCGGAAAAGGGTGCAGTCGCGAGCGTCCTCAGATATGTAAAAGGCACACCAGCATTACAGCACTTCAGTGGTGAAAGCCTCGGGTCTACTTGTGACCACCAAGTTTGCTGATGGAAACACTGCCCCTTATGTTGAGTATGCCACTCAGCCGACCTTCTCCTTAGCTGAAGTAGTCTGCTGCATGACCTCCTGGCAAGGAGTGGCAGGCACACTGTTTCTTTCGAGAACACTCACTCTTCCTCCCGAGGAATTCCTGCAGGGTGCCCAAGATGGGCGCCCGCCCGCCTCTGCCCCCGTGCTTTTCCTTCAGTTTCCTGGCCCCAAGCCTCCTGTTCCAAAGGGGCCAAACATGCTTTAGCCCTCAGGATCCGGTTTCTACGTGCAAACCCAGCCTGTGGAGCAGCCCCTTCTGCTCAGCTACAAGAGAGCCATGCGACACACCAGGCGCTCCTGTGAGGAGCCTTTTGTAAGCAGAGGTTCTCTGCAAGGTGACGTGCCTAGCCAAGACAGCGCTTCAGTCAGGCGTTGTCGACCCTGGAACTTTCAATCTCCCAGCAGTGCTTCGGGAAAAGTGTCCATCATTTTAGGCTGGTTGTAAAGTTACATTTCTGCTGGAGGTGAAGGGTCGTCAGCTTTGAGTTCGTAGAATCCATGTAACTCGCCGGGTATGATTCAGTGCAGCTAATAGCTAAGCCGGGAGTCTGACAGGCATTGCACGTGACACCGTTGCCCCACTCTGGTACCAAGACTGCTTTCCAGAGTTGGAGGTCTGGCTCTCCGCCGGAGCAAGCCGTGTGTTGCCCTGCCCTCTGCATGCGCAGAATGGAGGCCAAACACCCAATTGGCTGCATGTTACTACTCTGAAGCCGCAGTTGACACTTTGGCTACAACGTGTTCTTCCTTGACCTGGGTCCAGGCGTGAGAGAGCCTGCAGTCCTGAGAGGCCTACCAGTGTTAAGGCAGTACCTTCACTAAGGCTTCTCAGAAAGATCTGCACTGCAACACTTTTCATGGCACACGCGGACCTTCCTTTGGCGGCATGGGGGCAGGTTTCCTAACCACTAGCCAAGAAGGCTTTGGGATGAGCTCCTAGTGAGGAACTGCACACACACCCTGGCTCTTTCGAGAAAACTCACTCTTCCTCCATTGCCTCCTAGGGAACTCCTACGGTGATTACAAAACAGGGAGCAGGACTTGGTTTCAGGCAGGTCTGAGCACGCAGCTCTCCGGACTGCCAACGGGACAGATTTTGCTTTTCTCGTCCAGCCCCCTTTTCACGGTTGCCACACAGCTCATGTAGCTGAAGTCCCCGGGCGGCCAAAAGAGACCCATGTCACATACTGTACCCATTCGCTGAAAGCACTTTGGAAAGCCAGGTTTCCTCCGGCAGTGAATTGCGCGAGCCAGTGTACGCCTTCGTTTCTCCTAGGTCATGGTACATCTTGCAACGGCCTAGCAGTCTTTGAAGGACGACGGCCTATTTCTCCCTCGAGAGGTGAAGTCCGGGTGCTGCTTCAGGGAGCAAGAGGTCAAGTATGGATTCCGAGAACTCGTGTAAGCACGGTGTTTTTCCAAAAGCAGCTCAGGGTTACAAAAGGAGGCCACCTTGCATTGCCCAGAAGCCCCGTTACAAACGTGTTCTTCAGGCATCCTCTAAGCTCTCCAAGTCGAGCTCTCCGATGGAGGAAAAACGTTGTTGCCCAGCCTCCTGCATACAAAACAGTAGAGTCCAAAGACCCTTGTGGCTGGGTGTTGCTCAGCAGGCTCAGATGCCACTTCTGCTCCACAGTGACCTTCCTCGGAATACGGTGCAGACGCTCGCATCGCATCCTCATCCTTACAGAGTCTTGAAAGGCACACCAGCATTTACAGCAGTTCAGTCGGGAAGGCCTCTTTGAAACTGCTGACTGCGACTGTGCTGGTGGAAAGAAACACTGCACCTTACCTTGAGTCTGGCGCTCGTCTGAATTATGCCCTAGACAACGTCCTCTGCTGGATGTACTCCTAGCAAGCAATTGCCAGCATTCCGTTTCACTGGGCAAAGTCTCCGTTCCTCCCTGGGTATTCTCGCAGGGTTGAGAAGGTTGGCAACCGCAGGGCTTTTCATTAAGCACTCATCATGGAAAACACGGACCTTCCTTGCAACACGCGGGCAAGTTTCCTTCCCACTGGCCAAGAAGGCTTTGGGATGAGAACCTAGCAAGGAACTGCACGCACTCTGGTTCGTTCAAGAAAATTCACTCTGCCTCAGGTTGCCTCTCAGGGTAATCCAGGGGTGAATAGAAGACGGGCAACAGGACTGTTTCTCAGGCAGCTCTGAGGACGCAGCTCTCCGGTTGGTCACTGGGGCAAATTGTGCCCTTCCCGTCCCCCTCCACTTTCACGGTTGACACCTAGCTCATGTACCTGAAGTTCACAAGCAGGCCACATAGACACATGCCACACACATGGGCCCTTCCATGACAACACTTTGGCTAGCAGGAGTCCTCCTGAGCTGAATGGCGTGAGCCGGTGAACGCCTTAGTGTCGCCTACCTCACCGTGGATCTTGCAAAGGCCTAACAGTCTTCAAAGGCTGAGAGCACATGTCTCCAGCTGGATCTGAAGTCGACGTGCTGCTTGCGAGGGGAAGACGTCAGCTAGGAATTCTGAGAACCCTTGCCATGGCGGTGTTGGTTCCAGTGCAGCTCAGGTTTACCAACTGGGGTCCCCTTGCCTTGCACAGCAGACCAGGGAGAAAACTCTTCCTGAGGATTCTTCCAAGCTGTGGCTATCTGGCTCCCCGACGGAAGAAACACATTGCTGCCTGGCTTTCGGCACACCAACAGCAGCGCCCAAAGACCATCATGAGGCATGAGGTTGCTCAGAAGGCACAGACGACACTTTCGGTACACAGTGATTTTCCTCGGAAAAGGGTGCAGTCGCGAGCGTCCTCAGATATGTAAAAGGCACACCAGCATTACAGCACTTCAGTGGTGAAAGCCTCGGGTCTACTTGTGACCACCAAGTTTGCTGATGGAAACACTGCCCCTTATGTTGAGTATGCCACTCAGCCGACCTTCTCCTTAGCTGAAGTAGTCTGCTGCATGACCTCCTGGCAAGGAGTGGCAGGCACACTGTTTCTTTCGAGAACACTCACTCTTCCTCCCGAGGAATTCCTGCAGGGTGCCCAAGATGGGCGCCCGCCCGCCTCTGCCCCCGTGCTTTTCCTTCAGTTTCCTGGCCCCAAGCCTCCTGTTCCAAAGGGGCCAAACATGCTTTAGCCCTCAGGATCCGGTTTCTACGTGGAAACCCAGCCTGTGGAGCAGCCCCTTCTGCTCAGCTACAAGAGAGCCATGCGACACACCAGGCGCTCCTGTGAGGAGCCTTTTGTAAGCAGAGGTTCTCTGCAAGGTGACGTGCCTAGCCAAGACAGCACTTCAGTCAGGCGTTGTCGACCCTGGAACTTTCAATCTCCCAGCAGTGCTTCGGGAAAAGTGTCCATCATTTTAGGCTGGTTGTAAAGTTACATTTCTGCTGGAGGTGAAGGGTCGTCAGCTTTGAGTTCGTAGAATCCATGTAACTCGCCGGGTATGATTCAGTGCAGCTAATAGCTAAGCCGGGAGTCTGACAGGCATTGCACGTGACACCGTTGCCCCACTCTGGTACCAAGACTGCTTTCCAGAGTTGGAGGTCTGGCTCTCCGCCGGAGCAAGCCGTGTGTTGCCCTGCCCTCTGCATGCGCAGAATGGAGGCCAAACACCCAATTGGCTGCATGTTACTACTCTGAAGCCGCAGTTGACACTTTGGCTACAACGTGTTCTTCCTTGACCTGGGTCCAGGCGTGAGAGAGCCTGCAGTCCTGAGAGGCCTACCAGTGTTAAGGCAGTACCTTCACTAAGGCTTCTCAGAAAGATCTGCACTGCAACACTTTTCATGGCACACGCGGACCTTCCTTTGGCGGCATGGGGGCAGGTTTCCTAACCACTAGCCAAGAAGGCTTTGGGATGAGCTCCTAGTGAGGAACTGCACACACACCCTGGTTCTTTCGAGAAAACTCACTCTTCCTCCATTGCCTCCTAGGGAACTCCTACGGTGATTACAAAACAGGGAGCAGGACTTGGTTTCAGGCAGGTCTGAGCACGCAGCTCTCCGGACTGCCAACGGGACAGATTTTGCTTTTCTCGTCCAGCCCCCTTTTCACGGTTGCCACACAGCTCATGTAGCTGAAGTCCCCGGGCGGCCAAAAGAGACCCATGTCACATACTGTACCCATTCGCTGAAAGCACTTTGGAAAGCCAGGTTTCCTCCGGCAGTGAATTGCGCGAGCCAGTGTACGCCTTCGTTTCTCCTAGGTCATGGTACATCTTGCAACGGCCTAGCAGTCTTTGAAGGACGACGGCCTATTTCTCCCTCGAGAGGTGAAGTCCGGGTGCTGCTTCAGGGAGCAAGAGGTCAAGTATGGATTCCGAGAACTCGTGTAAGCACGGTGTTTTTCCAAAAGCAGCTCAGGGTTACAAAAGGAGGCCACCTCGCATTGCCCAGAAGCCCCGTTACAAACGTGTTCTTCAGGCATCCTCTAAGCTCTCCAAGTCGAGCTCTCCGATGGAGGAAAAACGTTGTTGCCCAGCCTCCTGCATACAAAACAGTAGAGTCCAAAGACCCTTGTGGCTGGGTGTTGCTCAGCAGGCTCAGATGCCACTTCTGCTCCACAGTGACCTTCCTCGGAATACGGTGCAGACGCTCGCATCGCATCCTCATCCTTACAGAGTCTTGAAAGGCACACCAGCATTTACAGCAGTTCAGTCGGGAAGGCCTCTTTGAAACTGCTGACTGCGACTGTGCTGGTGGAAAGAAACACTGCACCTTACCTTGAGTCTGGCGCTCGTCTGAATTATGCCCTAGACAACGTCCTCTGCTGGATGTACTCCTAGCAAGCAATTGCCAGCATTCCGTTTCACTGGGCAAAGTCTCCGTTCCTCCCTGGGTATTCTCGCAGGGTTGAGAAGGTTGGCGACCGCAGGGCTTTTCATTAAGCACTCATCATGGAAAACACGGACCTTCCTTGCAACACGCGGGCAAGTTTCCTTCCCACTGGCCAAGAAGGCTTTGGGATGAGAACCTAGCAAGGAACTGCACGCACTCTGGTTCGTTCAAGAAAATTCACTCTGCCTCAGGTTGCCTTTCAGGGTAATCCAGGGGTGAATAGAAGACGGGCAACAGGACTGTTTCTCAGGCAGCTCTGAGGACGCAGCTCTCCGGTTGGTCACTGGGGCAAATTGTGCCCTTCCCGTCCCCCTCCACTTTCACGGTTGACACCTAGCTCATGTACCTGAAGTTCACAAGCAGGCCACATAGACACATGCCACACACATGGGCCCTTCCATGACAACACTTTGGCTAGCAGGAGTCCTCCTGAGCTGAATGGCGTGAGCCGGTGAACGCCTTAGTGTCGCCTACCTCACCGTGGATCTTGCAAAGGCCTAACAGTCTTCAAAGGCTGAGAGCACATGTCTCCAGCTGGATCTGAAGTCGACGTGCTGCTTGCGAGGGGAAGACGTCAGCTAGGAATTCTGAGAACCCTTGCCATGGCGGTGTTGGTTCCAGTGCAGCTCAGGTTTACCAACTGGGGTCCCCTTGCCTTGCACAGCAGACCAGGGAGAAAACTCTTCCTGAGGATTCTTCCAAGCTGTGGCTATCTGGCTCTCCGACGGAAGACACACATTGCTGCCTGGCCTTCGGCACACCAACAGCAGCGCCCAAAGACCATCATGAGGCATGAGGTTGCTCAGAAGGCACAGACGACACTTTCGGTACACAGTGATTTTCCTCGGAAAAGGGTGCAGTCGCGAGCGTCCTCAGATATGTAAAAGGCACACCAGCATTACAGCACTTCAGTGGTGAAAGCCTCGGGTCTACTTGTGACCACCAAGTTTGCTGATGGAAACACTGCCCCTTATGTTGAGTATGCCACTCAGCCGACCTTCTCCTTAGCTGAAGTAGTCTGCTGCATGACCTCCTGGCAAGGAGTGGCAGGCACACTGTTTCTTTCGAGAACACGCACTCTTCCTCCCGAGGAATTCCTGCAGGGTGCCCAAGATGGGCGCCCGCCCGCCTCTGCCCCCGTGCTTTTCCTTCAGTTTCCTGGCCCCAAGCCTCCTGTTCCAAAGGGGCCAAACATGCTTTAGCCCTCAGGATCCGGTTTCTACGTGCAAACCCAGCCTGTGGAGCAGCCCCTTCTGCTCAGCTACAAGAGAGCCATGCGACACACCAGGCGCTCCTGTGAGGAGCCTTTTGTAAGCAGAGGTTCTCTGCAAGGTGACGTGCCTAGCCAAGACAGCGCTTCAGTCAGGCGTTGTCGACCCTGGAACTTTCAATCTCCCAGCAGTGCTTCGGGAAAAGTGTCCATCATTTTAGGCTGGTTGTAAAGTTACATTTCTGCTGGAGGTGAAGGGTCGTCAGCTTTGAGTTCGTAGAATCCATGTAACTCGCCGGGTATGATTCAGTGCAGCTAATAGCTAAGCCGGGAGTCTGACAGGCATTGCACGTGACACCGTTGCCCCACTCTGGTACCAAGACTGCTTTCCAGAGTTGGAGGTCTGGCTCTCCGCCGGAGCAAGCCGTGTGTTGCCCTGCCCTCTGCATGCGCAGAATGGAGGCCAAACACCCAATTGGCTGCATGTTACTACTCTGAAGCCGCAGTTGACACTTTGGCTACAACGTGTTCTTCCTTGACCTGGGTCCAGGCGTGAGAGAGCCTGCAGTCCTGAGAGGCCTACCAGTGTTAAGGCAGTACCTTCACTAAGGCTTCTCAGAAAGATCTGCACTGCAACACTTTTCATGGCACACGCGGACCTTCCTTTGGCGGCATGGGGGCAGGTTTCCTAACCACTAGCCAAGAAGGCTTTGGGATGAGCTCCTAGTGAGGAACTGCACACACACCCTGGTTCTTTCGAGAAAACTCACTCTTCCTCCATTGCCTCCTAGGGAACTCCTACGGTGATTACAAAACAGGGAGCAGGACTTGGTTTCAGGCAGGTCTGAGCACGCAGCTCTCCGGACTGCCAACGGGACAGATTTTGCTTTTCTCGTCCAGCCCCCTTTTCACGGTTGCCACACAGCTCATGTAGCTGAAGTCCCCGGGCAGCCAAAAGAGACCCATGTCACATACTGTACCCATTCGCTGAAAGCACTTTGGAAAGCCAGGTTTCCTCCGGCAGGGAATTGCGCGAGCCAGTGTACGCCTTCGTTTCTCCTAGGTCATGGTACATCTTGCAACGGCCTAGCAGTCTTTGAAGGACGACGGCCTATTTCTCCCTCGAGAGGTGAAGTCCGGGTGCTGCTTCAGGGAGCAAGAGGTCAAGTATGGATTCCGAGAACTCGTGTAAGCACGGTGTTTTTCCAAAAGCAGCTCAGGGTTACAAAAGGAGGCCACCTCGCATTGCCCAGAAGCCCCGTTACAAACGTGTTCTTCAGGCATCCTCTAAGCTCTCCAAGTCGAGCTCTCCGATGGAGGAAAAACGTTGTTGCCCAGCCTCCTGCATACAAAACAGTAGAGTCCAAAGACCCTTGTGGCTGGGTGTTGCTCAGCAGGCTCAGATGCCACTTCTGCTCCACAGTGACCTTCCTCGGAATACGGTGCAGACGCTCGCATCGCATCCTCATCCTTACAGAGTCTAGAAAGGCACACCAGCATTTACAGCAGTTCAGTCGGGAAGGCCTCTTTGAAACTGCTGACTGCGACTGTGCTGGTGGAAAGAAACACTGCACCTTACCTTGAGTCTGGCGCTCGTCTGAATTATGCCCTAGACAACGTCCTCTGCTGGATGTACTCCTAGCAAGCAATTGCCAGCATTCCGTTTCACTGGGCAAAGTCTCCGTTCCTCCCTGGGTATTCTCGCAGGGTTGAGAAGGTTGGCGACCGCAGGGCTTTTCATTAAGCACTCATCATGGAAAACACGGACCTTCCTTGCAACACGCGGGCAAGTTTCCTTCCCACTGGCCAAGAAGGCTTTGGGATGAGAACCTAGCAAGGAACTGCACGCACTCTGGTTCGTTCAAGAAAATTCACTCTGCCTCAGGTTGCCTCTCAGGGTAATCCAGGGGTGAATAGAAGACGGGCAACAGGACTGTTTCTCAGGCAGCTCTGAGGACGCAGCTCTCCGGTTGGTCACTGGGGCAAATTGTGCCCTTCCCGTCCCCCTCCACTTTCACGGTTGACACCTAGCTCATGTACCTGAAGTTCACAAGCAGGCCACATAGACACATGCCACACACATGGGCCCTTCCATGACAACACTTTGGCTAGCAGGAGTCCTCCTGAGCTGAATGGCGTGAGCCGGTGAACGCCTTAGTGTCGCCTACCTCACCGTGGATCTTGCAAAGGCCTAACAGTCTTCAAAGGCTGAGAGCACATGTCTCCAGCTGGATCTGAAGTCGACGTGCTGCTTGCGAGGGGAAGACGTCAGCTAGGAATTCTGAGAACCCTTGCCATGGCGGTGTTGGTTCCAGTGCAGCTCAGGTTTACCAACTGGGGTCCCCTTGCCTTGCACAGCAGACCAGGGAGAAAACTCTTCCTGAGGATTCTTCCAAGCTGTGGCTATCTGGCTCCCCGACGGAAGAAACACATTGCTGCCTGGCTTTCGGCACACCAACAGCAGCG
The DNA here is from genome assembly GCF_965194805.1 of Balaenoptera borealis. Classification (NCBI taxonomy): domain Eukaryota; kingdom Metazoa; phylum Chordata; class Mammalia; order Artiodactyla; family Balaenopteridae; genus Balaenoptera; species Balaenoptera borealis. The sequence continues at coordinate 519,688 of NW_028123678.1, read as the reverse complement.
CCCAAAGACCATCATGAGGCATGAGGTTGCTCAGAAGGCACAGACGACACTTTCGGTACACAGTGATTTTCCTCGGAAAAGGGTGCAGTCGCGAGCGTCCTCAGATATGTAAAAGGCACACCAGCATTACAGCACTTCAGTGGTGAAAGCCTCGGGTCTACTTGTGACCACCAAGTTTGCTGATGGAAACACTGCCCCTTATGTTGAGTATGCCACTCAGCCGACCTTCTCCTTAGCTGAAGTAGTCTGCTGCATGACCTCCTGGCAAGGAGTGGCAGGCACACTGTTTCTTTCGAGAACACTCACTCTTCCTCCCGAGGAATTCCTGCAGGGTGCCCAAGATGGGCGCCCGCCCGCCTCTGCCCCCGTGCTTTTCCTTCAGTTTCCTGGCCCCAAGCCTCCTGTTCCAAAGGGGCCAAACATGCTTTAGCCCTCAGGATCCGGTTTCTACGTGCAAACCCAGCCTGTGGAGCAGCCCCTTCTGCTCAGCTACAAGAGAGCCATGCGACACACCAGGCGCTCCTGTGAGGAGCCTTTTGTAAGCAGAGGTTCTCTGCAAGGTGACGTGCCTAGCCAAGACAGCGCTTCAGTCAGGCGTTGTCGACCCTGGAACTTTCAATCTCCCAGCAGTGCTTCGGGAAAAGTGTCCATCATTTTAGGCTGGTTGTAAAGTTACATTTCTGCTGGAGGTGAAGGGTCGTCAGCTTTGAGTTCGTAGAATCCATGTAACTCGCCGGGTATGATTCAGTGCAGCTAATAGCTAAGCCGGGAGTCTGACAGGCATTGCACGTGACACCGTTGCCCCACTCTGGTACCAAGACTGCTTTCCAGAGTTGGAGGTCTGGCTCTCCGCCGGAGCAAGCCGTGTGTTGCCCTGCCCTCTGCATGCGCAGAATGGAGGCCAAACACCCAATTGGCTGCATGTTACTACTCTGAAGCCGCAGTTGACACTTTGGCTACAACGTGTTCTTCCTTGACCTGGGTCCAGGCGTGAGAGAGCCTGCAGTCCTGAGAGGCCTACCAGTGTTAAGGCAGTACCTTCACTAAGGCTTCTCAGAAAGATCTGCACTGCAACACTTTTCATGGCACACGCGGACCTTCCTTTGGCGGCATGGGGGCAGGTTTCCTAACCACTAGCCAAGAAGGCTTTGGGATGAGCTCCTAGTGAGGAACTGCACACACACCCTGGCTCTTTCGAGAAAACTCACTCTTCCTCCATTGCCTCCTAGGGAACTCCTACGGTGATTACAAAACAGGGAGCAGGACTTGGTTTCAGGCAGGTCTGAGCACGCAGCTCTCCGGACTGCCAACGGGACAGATTTTGCTTTTCTCGTCCAGCCCCCTTTTCACGGTTGCCACACAGCTCATGTAGCTGAAGTCCCCGGGCGGCCAAAAGAGACCCATGTCACATACTGTACCCATTCGCTGAAAGCACTTTGGAAAGCCAGGTTTCCTCCGGCAGTGAATTGCGCGAGCCAGTGTACGCCTTCGTTTCTCCTAGGTCATGGTACATCTTGCAACGGCCTAGCAGTCTTTGAAGGACGACGGCCTATTTCTCCCTCGAGAGGTGAAGTCCGGGTGCTGCTTCAGGGAGCAAGAGGTCAAGTATGGATTCCGAGAACTCGTGTAAGCACGGTGTTTTTCCAAAAGCAGCTCAGGGTTACAAAAGGAGGCCACCTTGCATTGCCCAGAAGCCCCGTTACAAACGTGTTCTTCAGGCATCCTCTAAGCTCTCCAAGTCGAGCTCTCCGATGGAGGAAAAACGTTGTTGCCCAGCCTCCTGCATACAAAACAGTAGAGTCCAAAGACCCTTGTGGCTGGGTGTTGCTCAGCAGGCTCAGATGCCACTTCTGCTCCACAGTGACCTTCCTCGGAATACGGTGCAGACGCTCGCATCGCATCCTCATCCTTACAGAGTCTTGAAAGGCACACCAGCATTTACAGCAGTTCAGTCGGGAAGGCCTCTTTGAAACTGCTGACTGCGACTGTGCTGGTGGAAAGAAACACTGCACCTTACCTTGAGTCTGGCGCTCGTCTGAATTATGCCCTAGACAACGTCCTCTGCTGGATGTACTCCTAGCAAGCAATTGCCAGCATTCCGTTTCACTGGGCAAAGTCTCCGTTCCTCCCTGGGTATTCTCGCAGGGTTGAGAAGGTTGGCAACCGCAGGGCTTTTCATTAAGCACTCATCATGGAAAACACGGACCTTCCTTGCAACACGCGGGCAAGTTTCCTTCCCACTGGCCAAGAAGGCTTTGGGATGAGAACCTAGCAAGGAACTGCACGCACTCTGGTTCGTTCAAGAAAATTCACTCTGCCTCAGGTTGCCTCTCAGGGTAATCCAGGGGTGAATAGAAGACGGGCAACAGGACTGTTTCTCAGGCAGCTCTGAGGACGCAGCTCTCCGGTTGGTCACTGGGGCAAATTGTGCCCTTCCCGTCCCCCTCCACTTTCACGGTTGACACCTAGCTCATGTACCTGAAGTTCACAAGCAGGCCACATAGACACATGCCACACACATGGGCCCTTCCATGACAACACTTTGGCTAGCAGGAGTCCTCCTGAGCTGAATGGCGTGAGCCGGTGAACGCCTTAGTGTCGCCTACCTCACCGTGGATCTTGCAAAGGCCTAACAGTCTTCAAAGGCTGAGAGCACATGTCTCCAGCTGGATCTGAAGTCGACGTGCTGCTTGCGAGGGGAAGACGTCAGCTAGGAATTCTGAGAACCCTTGCCATGGCGGTGTTGGTTCCAGTGCAGCTCAGGTTTACCAACTGGGGTCCCCTTGCCTTGCACAGCAGACCAGGGAGAAAACTCTTCCTGAGGATTCTTCCAAGCTGTGGCTATCTGGCTCCCCGACGGAAGAAACACATTGCTGCCTGGCTTTCGGCACACCAACAGCAGCGCCCAAAGACCATCATGAGGCATGAGGTTGCTCAGAAGGCACAGACGACACTTTCGGTACACAGTGATTTTCCTCGGAAAAGGGTGCAGTCGCGAGCGTCCTCAGATATGTAAAAGGCACACCAGCATTACAGCACTTCAGTGGTGAAAGCCTCGGGTCTACTTGTGACCACCAAGTTTGCTGATGGAAACACTGCCCCTTATGTTGAGTATGCCACTCAGCCGACCTTCTCCTTAGCTGAAGTAGTCTGCTGCATGACCTCCTGGCAAGGAGTGGCAGGCACACTGTTTCTTTCGAGAACACTCACTCTTCCTCCCGAGGAATTCCTGCAGGGTGCCCAAGATGGGCGCCCGCCCGCCTCTGCCCCCGTGCTTTTCCTTCAGTTTCCTGGCCCCAAGCCTCCTGTTCCAAAGGGGCCAAACATGCTTTAGCCCTCAGGATCCGGTTTCTACGTGGAAACCCAGCCTGTGGAGCAGCCCCTTCTGCTCAGCTACAAGAGAGCCATGCGACACACCAGGCGCTCCTGTGAGGAGCCTTTTGTAAGCAGAGGTTCTCTGCAAGGTGACGTGCCTAGCCAAGACAGCGCTTCAGTCAGGCGTTGTCGACCCTGGAACTTTCAATCTCCCAGCAGTGCTTCGGGAAAAGTGTCCATCATTTTAGGCTGGTTGTAAAGTTACATTTCTGCTGGAGGTGAAGGGTCGTCAGCTTTGAGTTCGTAGAATCCATGTAACTCGCCGGGTATGATTCAGTGCAGCTAATAGCTAAGCCGGGAGTCTGACAGGCATTGCACGTGACACCGTTGCCCCACTCTGGTACCAAGACTGCTTTCCAGAGTTGGAGGTCTGGCTCTCCGCCGGAGCAAGCCGTGTGTTGCCCTGCCCTCTGCATGCGCAGAATGGAGGCCAAACACCCAATTGGCTGCATGTTACTACTCTGAAGCCGCAGTTGACACTTTGGCTACAACGTGTTCTTCCTTGACCTGGGTCCAGGCGTGAGAGAGCCTGCAGTCCTGAGAGGCCTACCAGTGTTAAGGCAGTACCTTCACTAAGGCTTCTCAGAAAGATCTGCACTGCAACACTTTTCATGGCACACGCGGACCTTCCTTTGGCGGCATGGGGGCAGGTTTCCTAACCACTAGCCAAGAAGGCTTTGGGATGAGCTCCTAGTGAGGAACTGCACACACACCCTGGTTCTTTCGAGAAAACTCACTCTTCCTCCATTGCCTCCTAGGGAACTCCTACGGTGATTACAAAACAGGGAGCAGGACTTGGTTTCAGGCAGGTCTGAGCACGCAGCTCTCCGGACTGCCAACGGGACAGATTTTGCTTTTCTCGTCCAGCCCCCTTTTCACGGTTGCCACACAGCTCATGTAGCTGAAGTCCCCGGGCGGCCAAAAGAGACCCATGTCACATACTGTACCCATTCGCTGAAAGCACTTTGGAAAGCCAGGTTTCCTCCGGCAGTGAATTGCGCGAGCCAGTGTACGCCTTCGTTTCTCCTAGGTCATGGTACATCTTGCAACGGCCTAGCAGTCTTTGAAGGACGACGGCCTATTTCTCCCTCGAGAGGTGAAGTCCGGGTGCTGCTTCAGGGAGCAAGAGGTCAAGTATGGATTCCGAGAACTCGTGTAAGCACGGTGTTTTTCCAAAAGCAGCTCAGGGTTACAAAAGGAGGCCACCTCGCATTGCCCAGAAGCCCCGTTACAAACGTGTTCTTCAGGCATCCTCTAAGCTCTCCAAGTCGAGCTCTCCGATGGAGGAAAAACGTTGTTGCCCAGCCTCCTGCATACAAAACAGTAGAGTCCAAAGACCCTTGTGGCTGGGTGTTGCTCAGCAGGCTCAGATGCCACTTCTGCTCCACAGTGACCTTCCTCGGAATACGGTGCAGACGCTCGCATCGCATCCTCATCCTTACAGAGTCTTGAAAGGCACACCAGCATTTACAGCAGTTCAGTCGGGAAGGCCTCTTTGAAACTGCTGACTGCGACTGTGCTGGTGGAAAGAAACACTGCACCTTACCTTGAGTCTGGCGCTCGTCTGAATTATGCCCTAGACAACGTCCTCTGCTGGATGTACTCCTAGCAAGCAATTGCCAGCATTCCGTTTCACTGGGCAAAGTCTCCGTTCCTCCCTGGGTATTCTCGCAGGGTTGAGAAGGTTGGCGACCGCAGGGCTTTTCATTAAGCACTCATCATGGAAAACACGGACCTTCCTTGCAACACGCGGGCAAGTTTCCTTCCCACTGGCCAAGAAGGCTTTGGGATGAGAACCTAGCAAGGAACTGCACGCACTCTGGTTCGTTCAAGAAAATTCACTCTGCCTCAGGTTGCCTTTCAGGGTAATCCAGGGGTGAATAGAAGACGGGCAACAGGACTGTTTCTCAGGCAGCTCTGAGGACGCAGCTCTCCGGTTGGTCACTGGGGCAAATTGTGCCCTTCCCGTCCCCCTCCACTTTCACGGTTGACACCTAGCTCATGTACCTGAAGTTCACAAGCAGGCCACATAGACACATGCCACACACATGGGCCCTTCCATGACAACACTTTGGCTAGCAGGAGTCCTCCTGAGCTGAATGGCGTGAGCCGGTGAACGCCTTAGTGTCGCCTACCTCACCGTGGATCTTGCAAAGGCCTAACAGTCTTCAAAGGCTGAGAGCACATGTCTCCAGCTGGATCTGAAGTCGACGTGCTGCTTGCGAGGGGAAGACGTCAGCTAGGAATTCTGAGAACCCTTGCCATGGCGGTGTTGGTTCCAGTGCAGCTCAGGTTTACCAACTGGGGTCCCCTTGCCTTGCACAGCAGACCAGGGAGAAAACTCTTCCTGAGGATTCTTCCAAGCTGTGGCTATCTGGCTCTCCGACGGAAGACACACATTGCTGCCTGGCCTTCGGCACACCAACAGCAGCGCCCAAAGACCATCATGAGGCATGAGGTTGCTCAGAAGGCACAGACGACACTTTCGGTACACAGTGATTTTCCTCGGAAAAGGGTGCAGTCGCGAGCGTCCTCAGATATGTAAAAGGCACACCAGCATTACAGCACTTCAGTGGTGAAAGCCTCGGGTCTACTTGTGACCACCAAGTTTGCTGATGGAAACACTGCCCCTTATGTTGAGTATGCCACTCAGCCGACCTTCTCCTTAGCTGAAGTAGTCTGCTGCATGACCTCCTGGCAAGGAGTGGCAGGCACACTGTTTCTTTCGAGAACACGCACTCTTCCTCCCGAGGAATTCCTGCAGGGTGCCCAAGATGGGCGCCCGCCCGCCTCTGCCCCCGTGCTTTTCCTTCAGTTTCCTGGCCCCAAGCCTCCTGTTCCAAAGGGGCCAAACATGCTTTAGCCCTCAGGATCCGGTTTCTACGTGCAAACCCAGCCTGTGGAGCAGCCCCTTCTGCTCAGCTACAAGAGAGCCATGCGACACACCAGGCGCTCCTGTGAGGAGCCTTTTGTAAGCAGAGGTTCTCTGCAAGGTGACGTGCCTAGCCAAGACAGCGCTTCAGTCAGGCGTTGTCGACCCTGGAACTTTCAATCTCCCAGCAGTGCTTCGGGAAAAGTGTCCATCATTTTAGGCTGGTTGTAAAGTTACATTTCTGCTGGAGGTGAAGGGTCGTCAGCTTTGAGTTCGTAGAATCCATGTAACTCGCCGGGTATGATTCAGTGCAGCTAATAGCTAAGCCGGGAGTCTGACAGGCATTGCACGTGACACCGTTGCCCCACTCTGGTACCAAGACTGCTTTCCAGAGTTGGAGGTCTGGCTCTCCGCCGGAGCAAGCCGTGTGTTGCCCTGCCCTCTGCATGCGCAGAATGGAGGCCAAACACCCAATTGGCTGCATGTTACTACTCTGAAGCCGCAGTTGACACTTTGGCTACAACGTGTTCTTCCTTGACCTGGGTCCAGGCGTGAGAGAGCCTGCAGTCCTGAGAGGCCTACCAGTGTTAAGGCAGTACCTTCACTAAGGCTTCTCAGAAAGATCTGCACTGCAACACTTTTCATGGCACACGCGGACCTTCCTTTGGCGGCATGGGGGCAGGTTTCCTAACCACTAGCCAAGAAGGCTTTGGGATGAGCTCCTAGTGAGGAACTGCACACACACCCTGGTTCTTTCGAGAAAACTCACTCTTCCTCCATTGCCTCCTAGGGAACTCCTACGGTGATTACAAAACAGGGAGCAGGACTTGGTTTCAGGCAGGTCTGAGCACGCAGCTCTCCGGACTGCCAACGGGACAGATTTTGCTTTTCTCGTCCAGCCCCCTTTTCACGGTTGCCACACAGCTCATGTAGCTGAAGTCCCCGGGCAGCCAAAAGAGACCCATGTCACATACTGTACCCATTCGCTGAAAGCACTTTGGAAAGCCAGGTTTCCTCCGGCAGGGAATTGCGCGAGCCAGTGTACGCCTTCGTTTCTCCTAGGTCATGGTACATCTTGCAACGGCCTAGCAGTCTTTGAAGGACGACGGCCTATTTCTCCCTCGAGAGGTGAAGTCCGGGTGCTGCTTCAGGGAGCAAGAGGTCAAGTATGGATTCCGAGAACTCGTGTAAGCACGGTGTTTTTCCAAAAGCAGCTCAGGGTTACAAAAGGAGGCCACCTCGCATTGCCCAGAAGCCCCGTTACAAACGTGTTCTTCAGGCATCCTCTAAGCTCTCCAAGTCGAGCTCTCCGATGGAGGAAAAACGTTGTTGCCCAGCCTCCTGCATACAAAACAGTAGAGTCCAAAGACCCTTGTGGCTGGGTGTTGCTCAGCAGGCTCAGATGCCACTTCTGCTCCACAGTGACCTTCCTCGGAATACGGTGCAGACGCTCGCATCGCATCCTCATCCTTACAGAGTCTAGAAAGGCACACCAGCATTTACAGCAGTTCAGTCGGGAAGGCCTCTTTGAAACTGCTGACTGCGACTGTGCTGGTGGAAAGAAACACTGCACCTTACCTTGAGTCTGGCGCTCGTCTGAATTATGCCCTAGACAACGTCCTCTGCTGGATGTACTCCTAGCAAGCAATTGCCAGCATTCCGTTTCACTGGGCAAAGTCTCCGTTCCTCCCTGGGTATTCTCGCAGGGTTGAGAAGGTTGGCGACCGCAGGGCTTTTCATTAAGCACTCATCATGGAAAACACGGACCTTCCTTGCAACACGCGGGCAAGTTTCCTTCCCACTGGCCAAGAAGGCTTTGGGATGAGAACCTAGCAAGGAACTGCACGCACTCTGGTTCGTTCAAGAAAATTCACTCTGCCTCAGGTTGCCTCTCAGGGTAATCCAGGGGTGAATAGAAGACGGGCAACAGGACTGTTTCTCAGGCAGCTCTGAGGACGCAGCTCTCCGGTTGGTCACTGGGGCAAATTGTGCCCTTCCCGTCCCCCTCCACTTTCACGGTTGACACCTAGCTCATGTACCTGAAGTTCACAAGCAGGCCACATAGACACATGCCACACACATGGGCCCTTCCATGACAACACTTTGGCTAGCAGGAGTCCTCCTGAGCTGAATGGCGTGAGCCGGTGAACGCCTTAGTGTCGCCTACCTCACCGTGGATCTTGCAAAGGCCTAACAGTCTTCAAAGGCTGAGAGCACATGTCTCCAGCTGGATCTGAAGTCGACGTGCTGCTTGCGAGGGGAAGACGTCAGCTAGGAATTCTGAGAACCCTTGCCATGGCGGTGTTGGTTCCAGTGCAGCTCAGGTTTACCAACTGGGGTCCCCTTGCATTGCACAGCAGACCAGGGAGAAAACTCTTCCTGAGGATTCTTCCAAGCTGTGGCTATCTGGCTCCCCGACGGAAGAAACACATTGCTGCCTGGCTTTCGGCACACCAACAGCAGCGCCCAAAGACCATCATGAGGCATGAGGTTGCTCAGAAGGCACAGACGACACTTTCGGTACACAGTGATTTTCCTCGGAAAAGGGTGCAGTCGCGAGCGTCCTCAGATATGTAAAAGGCACACCAGCATTACAGCACTTCAGTGGTGAAAGCCTCGGGTCTACTTGTGACCACCAAGTTTGCTGATGGAAACACTGCCCCTTATGTTGAGTATGCCACTCAGCCGACCTTCTCCTTAGCTGAAGTAGTCTGCTGCATGACCTCCTGGCAAGGAGTGGCAGGCACACTGTTTCTTTCGAGAACACTCACTCTTCCTCCCGAGGAATTCCTGCAGGGTGCCCAAGATGGGCGCCCGCCCGCCTCTGCCCCCGTGCTTTTCCTTCAGTTTCCTGGCCCCAAGCCTCCTGTTCCAAAGGGGCCAAACATGCTTTAGCCCTCAGGATCCGGTCTCTACGTGCAAACCCAGCCTGTGGAGCAGCCCCTTCTGCTCAGCTACAAGAGAGCCATGCGACACACCAGGCGCTCCTGTGAGGAGCCTTTTGTAAGCAGAGGTTCTCTGCAAGGTGACGTGCCTAGCCAAGACAGCGCTTCAGTCAGGCGTTGTCGACCCTGGAACTTTCAATCTCCCAGCAGTGCTTCGGGAAAAGTGTCCATCATTTTAGGCTGGTTGTAAAGTTACATTTCTGCTGGAGGTGAAGGGTCGTCAGCTTTGAGTTCGTAGAATCCATGTAACTCGCCGGGTATGATTCAGTGCAGCTAATAGCTAAGCCGGGAGTCTGACAGGCATTGCACGTGACACCGTTGCCCCACTCTGGTACCAAGACTGCTTTCCAGAGTTGGAGGTCTGGCTCTCCGCCGGAGCAAGCCGTGTGTTGCCCTGCCCTCTGCATGCGCAGAATGGAGGCCAAACACCCAATTGGCTGCATGTTACTACTCTGAAGCCGCAGTTGACACTTTGGCTACAACGTGTTCTTCCTTGACCTGGGTCCAGGCGTGAGAGAGCCTGCAGTCCTGAGAGGCCTACCAGTGTTAAGGCAGTACCTTCACTAAGGCTTCTCAGAAAGATCTGCACTGCAACACTTTTCATGGCACACGCGGACCTTCCTTTGGCGGCATGGGGGCAGGTTTCCTAACCACTAGCCAAGAAGGCTTTGGGATGAGCTCCTAGTGAGGAACTGCACACACACCCTGGTTCTTTCGAGAAAACTCACTCTTCCTCCATTGCCTCCTAGGGAACTCCTACGGTGATTACAAAACAGGGAGCAGGACTTGGTTTCAGGCAGGTCTGAGCACGCAGCTCTCCGGACTGCCAACGGGACAGATTTTGCTTTTCTCGTCCAGCCCCCTTTTCACGGTTGCCACACAGCTCATGTAGCTGAAGTCCCCGGGCGGCCAAAAGAGACCCATGTCACATACTGTACCCATTCGCTGAAAGCACTTTGGAAAGCCAGGTTTCCTCCGGCAGGGAATTGCGCGAGCCAGTGTACGCCTTCGTTTCTCCTAGGTCATGGTACATCTTGCAACGGCCTAGCAGTCTTTGAAGGACGACGGCCTATTTCTCCCTCGAGAGGTGAAGTCCGGGTGCTGCTTCAGGGAGCAAGAGGTCAAGTATGGATTCCGAGAACTCGTGTAAGCACGGTGTTTTTCCAAAAGCAGCTCAGGGTTACAAAAGGAGGCCACCTCGCATTGCCCAGAAGCCCCGTTACAAACGTGTTCTTCAGGCATCCTCTAAGCTCTCCAAGTCGAGCTCTCCGATGGAGGAAAAACGTTGTTGCCCAGCCTCCTGCATACAAAACAGTAGAGTCCAAAGACCCTTGTGGCTGGGTGTTGCTCAGCAGGCTCAGATGCCACTTCTGCTCCACAGTGACCTTCCTCGGAATACGGTGCAGACGCTCGCATCGCATCCTCATCCTTACAGAGTCTTGAAAGGCACACCAGCATTTACAGCAGTTCAGTCGGGAAGGCCTCTTTGAAACTGCTGACTGCGACTGTGCTGGTGGAAAGAAACACTGCACCTTACCTTGAGTCTGGCGCTCGTCTGAATTATGCCCTAGACAACGTCCTCTGCTGGATGTACTCCTAGCAAGCAATTGCCAGCATTCCGTTTCACTGGGCAAAGTCTCCGTTCCTCCCTGGGTATTCTCGCAGGGTTGAGAAGGTTGGCGACCGCAGGGCTTTTCATTAAGCACTCATCATGGAAAACACGGACCTTCCTTGCAACACGCGGGCAAGTTTCCTTCCCACTGGCCAAGAAGGCTTTGGGATGAGAACCTAGCAAGGAACTGCACGCACTCTGGTTCGTTCAAGAAAATTCACTCTGCCTCAGGTTGCCTCTCAGGGTAATCCAGGGGTGAATAGAAGACGGGCAACAGGACTGTTTCTCAGGCAGCTCTGAGGACGCAGCTCTCCGGTTGGTCACTGGGGCAAATTGTGCCCTTCCCGTCCCCCTCCACTTTCACGGTTGACACCTAGCTCATGTACCTGAAGTTCACAAGCAGGCCACATAGACACATGCCACACACATGGGCCCTTCCATGACAACACTTTGGCTAGCAGGAGTCCTCCTGAGCTGAATGGCGTGAGCCGGTGAACGCCTTAGTGTCGCCTACCTCACCGTGGATCTTGCAAAGGCCTAACAGTCTTCAAAGGCTGAGAGCACATGTCTCCAGCTGGATCTGAAGTCGACGTGCTGCTTGCGAGGGGAAGACGTCAGCTAGGAATTCTGAGAACCCTTGCCATGGCGGTGTTGGTTCCAGTGCAGCTCAGGTTTACCAACTGGGGTCCCCTTGCATTGCACAGCAGACCAGGGAGAAAACTCTTCCTGAGGATTCTTCCAAGCTGTGGCTATCTGGCTCCCCGACGGAAGAAACACATTGCTGCCTGGCTTTCGGCACACCAACAGCAGCGCCCAAAGACCATCATGAGGCATGAGGTTGCTCAGAAGGCACAGACGACACTTTCGGTACACAGTGATTTTCCTCGGAAAAGGGTGCAGTCGCGAGCGTCCTCAGATATGTAAAAGGCACACCAGCATTACAGCACTTCAGTGGTGAAAGCCTCGGGTCTACTTGTGACCACCAAGTTTGCTGATGGAAACACTGCCCCTTATGTTGAGTATGCCACTCAGCCGACCTTCTCCTTAGCTGAAGTAGTCTGCTGCATGACCTCCTGGCAAGGAGTGGCAGGCACACTGTTTCTTTCGAGAACACTCACTCTTCCTCCCGAGGAATTCCTGCAGGGTGCCCAAGATGGGCGCCCGCCCGCCTCTGCCCCCGTGCTTTTCCTTCAGTTTCCTGGCCCCAAGCCTCCTGTTCCAAAGGGGCCAAACATGCTTTAGCCCTCAGGATCCGGTCTCTACGTGCAAACCCAGCCTGTGGAGCAGCCCCTTCTGCTCAGCTACAAGAGAGCCATGCGACACACCAGGCGCTCCTGTGAGGAGCCTTTTGTAAGCAGAGGTTCTCTGCAAGGTGACGTGCCTAGCCAAGACAGCGCTTCAGTCAGGCGTTGTCGACCCTGGAACTTTCAATCTCCCAGCAGTGCTTCGGGAAAAGTGTCCATCATTTTAGGCTGGTTGTAAAGTTACATTTCTGCTGGAGGTGAAGGGTCGTCAGCTTTGAGTTCGTAGAATCCATGTAACTCGCCGGGTATGATTCAGTGCAGCTAATAGCTAAGCCGGGAGTCTGACAGGCATTGCACGTGACACCGTTGCCCCACTCTGGTACCAAGACTGCTTTCCAGAGTTGGAGGTCTGGCTCTCCGCCGGAGCAAGCCGTGTGTTGCCCTGCCCTCTGCATGCGCAGAATGGAGGCCAAACACCCAATTGGCTGCATGTTACTACTCTGAAGCCGCAGTTGACACTTTGGCTACAACGTGTTCTTCCTTGACCTGGGTCCAGGCGTGAGAGAGCCTGCAGTCCTGAGAGGCCTACCAGTGTTAAGGCAGTACCTTCACTAAGGCTTCTCAGAAAGATCTGCACTGCAACACTTTTCATGGCACACGCGGACCTTCCTTTGGCGGCATGGGGGCAGGTTTCCTAACCACTAGCCAAGAAGGCTTTGGGATGAGCTCCTAGTGAGGAACTGCACACACACCCTGGTTCTTTCGAGAAAACTCACTCTTCCTCCATTGCCTCCTAGGGAACTCCTACGGTGATTACAAAACAGGGAGCAGGACTTGGTTTCAGGCAGGTCTGAGCACGCAGCTCTCCGGACTGCCAACGGGACAGATTTTGCTTTTCTCGTCCAGCCCCCTTTTCACGGTTGCCACACAGCTCATGTAGCTGAAGTCCCCGGGCGGCCAAAAGAGACCCATGTCACATACTGTACCCATTCGCTGAAAGCACTTTGGAAAGCCAGGTTTCCTCCGGCAGTGAATTGCGCGAGCCAGTGTACGCCTTCGTTTCTCCTAGGTCATGGTACATCTTGCAACGGCCTAGCAGTCTTTGAAGGACGACGGCCTATTTCTCCCTCGAGAGGTGAAGTCCGGGTGCTGCTTCAGGGAGCAAGAGGTCAAGTATGGATTCCGAGAACTCGTGTAAGCACGGTGTTTTTCCAAAAGCAGCTCAGGGTTACAAAAGGAGGCCACCTCGCATTGCCCAGAAGCCCCGTTACAAACGTGTTCTTCAGGCATCCTCTAAGCTCTCCAAGTCGAGCTCTCCGATGGAGGAAAAACGTTGTTGCCCAGCCTCCTGCATACAAAACAGTAGAGTCCAAAGACCCTTGTGGCTGGGTGTTGCTCAGCAGGCTCAGATGCCACTTCTGCTCCACAGTGACCTTCCTCGGAATACGGTGCAGACGCTCGCATCGCATCCTCATCCTTACAGAGTCTTGAAAGGCACACCAGCATTTACAGCAGTTCAGTCGGGAAGGCCTCTTTGAAACTGCTGACTGCGACTGTGCTGGTGGAAAGAAACACTGCACCTTACCTTGAGTCTGGCGCTCGTCTGAATTATGCCCTAGACAACGTCCTCTGCTGGATGTACTCCTAGCAAGCAATTGCCAGCATTCCGTTTCACTGGGCAAAGTCTCCGTTCCTCCCTGGGTATTCTCGCAGGGTTGAGAAGGTTGGCGACCGCAGGGCTTTTCATTAAGCACTCATCATGGAAAACACGGACCTTCCTTGCAACACGCGGGCAAGTTTCCTTCCCACTGGCCAAGAAGGCTTTGGGATGAGAACCTAGCAAGGAACTGCACGCACTCTGGTTCGTTCAAGAAAATTCACTCTGCCTCAGGTTGCCTCTCAGGGTAATCCAGGGGTGAATAGAAGACGGGCAACAGGACTGTTTCTCAGGCAGCTCTGAGGACGCAGCTCTCCGGTTGGTCACTGGGGCAAATTGTGCCCTTCCCGTCCCCCTCCACTTTCACGGTTGACACCTAGCTCATGTACCTGAAGTTCACAAGCAGGCCACATAGACACATGCCACACACATGGGCCCTTCCATGACAACACTTTGGCTAGCAGGAGTCCTCCTGAGCTGAATGGCGTGAGCCGGTGAACGCCTTAGTGTCGCCTACCTCACCGTGGATCTTGCAAAGGCCTAACAGTCTTCAAAGGCTGAGAGCACATGTCTCCAGCTGGATCTGAAGTCGACGTGCTGCTTGCGAGGGGAAGACGTCAGCTAGGAATTCTGAGAACCCTTGCCATGGCGGTGTTGGTTCCAGTGCAGCTCAGGTTTACCAACTGGGGTCCCCTTGCATTGCACAGCAGACCAGGGAGAAAACTCTTCCTGAGGATTCTTCCAAGCTGTGGCTATCTGGCTCCCCGACGGAAGAAACACATTGCTGCCTGGCTTTCGGCACACCAACAGCAGCGCCCAAAGACCATCATGAGGCATGAGGTTGCTCAGAAGGCACAGACGACACTTTCGGTACACAGTGATTTTCCTCGGAAAAGGGTGCAGTCGCGAGCGTCCTCAGATATGTAAAAGGCACACCAGCATTACAGCACTTCAGTGGTGAAAGCCTCGGGTCTACTTGTGACCACCAAGTTTGCTGATGGAAACACTGCCCCTTATGTTGAGTATGCCACTCAGCCGACCTTCTCCTTAGCTGAAGTAGTCTGCTGCATGACCTCCTGGCAAGGAGTGGCAGGCACACTGTTTCTTTCGAGAACACTCACTCTTCCTCCCGAGGAATTCCTGCAGGGTGCCCAAGATGGGCGCCCGCCCGCCTCTGCCCCCGTGCTTTTCCTTCAGTTTCCTGGCCCCAAGCCTCCTGTTCCAAAGGGGCCAAACATGCTTTAGCCCTCAGGATCCGGTCTCTACGTGCAAACCCAGCCTGTGGAGCAGCCCCTTCTGCTCAGCTACAAGAGAGCCATGCGACACACCAGGCGCTCCTGTGAGGAGCCTTTTGTAAGCAGAGGTTCTCTGCAAGGTGACGTGCCTAGCCAAGACAGCGCTTCAGTCAGGCGTTGTCGACCCTGGAACTTTCAATCTCCCAGCAGTGCTTCGGGAAAAGTGTCCATCATTTTAGGCTGGTTGTAAAGTTACATTTCTGCTGGAGGTGAAGGGTCGTCAGCTTTGAGTTCGTAGAATCCATGTAACTCGCCGGGTATGATTCAGTGCAGCTAATAGCTAAGCCGGGAGTCTGACAGGCATTGCACGTGACACCGTTGCCCCACTCTGGTACCAAGACTGCTTTCCAGAGTTGGAGGTCTGGCTCTCCGCCGGAGCAAGCCGTGTGTTGCCCTGCCCTCTGCATGCGCAGAATGGAGGCCAAACACCCAATTGGCTGCATGTTACTACTCTGAAGCCGCAGTTGACACTTTGGCTACAACGTGTTCTTCCTTGACCTGGGTCCAGGCGTGAGAGAGCCTGCAGTCCTGAGAGGCCTACCAGTGTTAAGGCAGTACCTTCACTAAGGCTTCTCAGAAAGATCTGCACTGCAACACTTTTCATGGCACACGCGGACCTTCCTTTGGCGGCATGGGGGCAGGTTTCCTAACCACTAGCCAAGAAGGCTTTGGGATGAGCTCCTAGTGAGGAACTGCACACACACCCTGGTTCTTTCGAGAAAACTCACTCTTCCTCCATTGCCTCCTAGGGAACTCCTACGGTGATTACAAAACAGGGAGCAGGACTTGGTTTCAGGCAGGTCTGAGCACGCAGCTCTCCGGACTGCCAACGGGACAGATTTTGCTTTTCTCGTCCAGCCCCCTTTTCACGGTTGCCACACAGCTCATGTAGCTGAAGTCCCCGGGCGGCCAAAAGAGACCCATGTCACATACTGTACCCATTCGCTGAAAGCACTTTGGAAAGCCAGGTTTCCTCCGGCAGTGAATTGCGCGAGCCAGTGTACGCCTTCGTTTCTCCTAGGTCATGGTACATCTTGCAACGGCCTAGCAGTCTTTGAAGGACGACGGCCTATTTCTCCCTCGAGAGGTGAAGTCCGGGTGCTGCTTCAGGGAGCAAGAGGTCAAGTATGGATTCCGAGAACTCGTGTAAGCACGGTGTTTTTCCAAAAGCAGCTCAGGGTTACAAAAGGAGGCCACCTCGCATTGCCCAGAAGCCCCGTTACAAACGTGTTCTTCAGGCATCCTCTAAGCTCTCCAAGTCGAGCTCTCCGATGGAGGAAAAACGTTGTTGCCCAGCCTCCTGCATACAAAACAGTAGAGTCCAAAGACCCTTGTGGCTGGGTGTTGCTCAGCAGGCTCAGATGCCACTTCTGCTCCACAGTGACCTTCCTCGGAATACGGTGCAGACGCTCGCATCGCATCCTCATCCTTACAGAGTCTTGAAAGGCACACCAGCATTTACAGCAGTTCAGTCGGGAAGGCCTCTTTGAAACTGCTGACTGCGACTGTGCTGGTGGAAAGAAACACTGCACCTTACCTTGAGTCTGGCGCTCGTCTGAATTATGCCCTAGACAACGTCCTCTGCTGGATGTACTCCTAGCAAGCAATTGCCAGCATTCCGTTTCACTGGGCAAAGTCTCCGTTCCTCCCTGGGTATTCTCGCAGGGTTGAGAAGGTTGGCGACCGCAGGGCTTTTCATTAAGCACTCATCATGGAAAACACGGACCTTCCTTGCAACACGCGGGCAAGTTTCCTTCCCACTGGCCAAGAAGGCTTTGGGATGAGAACCTAGCAAGGAACTGCACGCACTCTGGTTCGTTCAAGAAAATTCACTCTGCCTCAGGTTGCCTCTCAGGGTAATCCAGGGGTGAATAGAAGACGGGCAACAGGACTGTTTCTCAGGCAGCTCTGAGGACGCAGCTCTCCGGTTGGTCACTGGGGCAAATTGTGCCCTTCCCGTCCCCCTCCACTTTCACGGTTGACACCTAGCTCATGTACCTGAAGTTCACAAGCAGGCCACATAGACACATGCCACACACATGGGCCCTTCCATGACAACACTTTGGCTAGCAGGAGTCCTCCTGAGCTGAATGGCGTGAGCCGGTGAACGCCTTAGTGTCGCCTACCTCACCGTGGATCTTGCAAAGGCCTAACAGTCTTCAAAGGCTGAGAGCACATGTCTCCAGCTGGATCTGAAGTCGACGTGCTGCTTGCGAGGGGAAGACATCAGCTAGGAATTCTGAGAACCCTTGCCATGGCGGTGTTGGTTCCAGTGCAGCTCAGGTTTACCAACTGGGGTCCCCTTGCATTGCACAGCAGACCAGGGAGAAAACTCTTCCTGAGGATTCTTCCAAGCTGTGGCTATCTGGCTCCCCGACGGAAGAAACACATTGCTGCCTGGCTTTCGGCACACCAACAGCAGCGCCCAAAGACCATCATGAGGCATGAGGTTGCTCAGAAGGCACAGACGACACTTTCGGTACACAGTGATTTTCCTCGGAAAAGGGTGCAGTCGCGAGCGTCCTCAGATATGTAAAAGGCACACCAGCATTACAGCACTTCAGTGGTGAAAGCCTCGGGTCTACTTGTGACCACCAAGTTTGCTGATGGAAACACTGCCCCTTATGTTGAGTATGCCACTCAGCCGACCTTCTCCTTAGCTGAAGTAGTCTGCTGCATGACCTCCTGGCAAGGAGTGGCAGGCACACTGTTTCTTTCGAGAACACTCACTCTTCCTCCCGAGGAATTCCTGCAGGGTGCCCAAGATGGGCGCCCGCCCGCCTCTGCCCCCGTGCTTTTCCTTCAGTTTCCTGGCCCCAAGCCTCCTGTTCCAAAGGGGCCAAACATGCTTTAGCCCTCAGGATCCGGTTTCTACGTGCAAACCCAGCCTGTGGAGCAGCCCCTTCTGCTCAGCTACAAGAGAGCCATGCGACACACCAGGCGCTCCTGTGAGGAGCCTTTTGTAAGCAGAGGTTCTCTGCAAGGTGACGTGCCTAGCCAAGACAGCGCTTCAGTCAGGCGTTGTCGACCCTGGAACTTTCAATCTCCCAGCAGTGCTTCGGGAAAAGTGTCCATCATTTTAGGCTGGTTGTAAAGTTACATTTCTGCTGGAGGTGAAGGGTCGTCAGCTTTGAGTTCGTAGAATCCATGTAACTCGCCGGGTATGATTCAGTGCAGCTAATAGCTAAGCCGGGAGTCTGACAGGCATTGCACGTGACACCGTTGCCCCACTCTGGTACCAAGACTGCTTTCCAGAGTTGGAGGTCTGGCTCTCCGCCGGAGCAAGCCGTGTGTTGCCCTGCCCTCTGCATGCGCAGAATGGAGGCCAAACACCCAATTGGCTGCATGTTACTACTCTGAAGCCGCAGTTGACACTTTGGCTACAACGTGTTCTTCCTTGACCTGGGTCCAGGCGTGAGAGAGCCTGCAGTCCTGAGAGGCCTACCAGTGTTAAGGCAGTACCTTCACTAAGGCTTCTCAGAAAGATCTGCACTGCAACACTTTTCATGGCACACGCGGACCTTCCTTTGGCGGCATGGGGGCAGGTTTCCTAACCACTAGCCAAGAAGGCTTTGGGATGAGCTCCTAGTGAGGAACTGCACACACACCCTGGCTCTTTCGAGAAAACTCACTCTTCCTCCATTGCCTCCTAGGGAACTCCTACGGTGATTACAAAACAGGGAGCAGGACTTGGTTTCAGGCAGGTCTGAGCACGCAGCTCTCCGGACTGCCAACGGGACAGATTTTGCTTTTCTCGTCCAGCCCCCTTTTCACGGTTGCCACACAGCTCATGTAGCTGAAGTCCCCGGGCGGCCAAAAGAGACCCATGTCACATACTGTACCCATTCGCTGAAAGCACTTTGGAAAGCCAGGTTTCCTCCGGCAGTGAATTGCGCGAGCCAGTGTACGCCTTCGTTTCTCCTAGGTCATGGTACATCTTGCAACGGCCTAGCAGTCTTTGAAGGACGACGGCCTATTTCTCCCTCGAGAGGTGAAGTCCGGGTGCTGCTTCAGGGAGCAAGAGGTCAAGTATGGATTCCGAGAACTCGTGTAAGCACGGTGTTTTTCCAAAAGCAGCTCAGGGTTACAAAAGGAGGCCACCTTGCATTGCCCAGAAGCCCCGTTACAAACGTGTTCTTCAGGCATCCTCTAAGCTCTCCAAGTCGAGCTCTCCGATGGAGGAAAAACGTTGTTGCCCAGCCTCCTGCATACAAAACAGTAGAGTCCAAAGACCCTTGTGGCTGGGTGTTGCTCAGCAGGCTCAGATGCCACTTCTGCTCCACAGTGACCTTCCTCGGAATACGGTGCAGACGCTCGCATCGCATCCTCATCCTTACAGAGTCTTGAAAGGCACACCAGCATTTACAGCAGTTCAGTCGGGAAGGCCTCTTTGAAACTGCTGACTGCGACTGTGCTGGTGGAAAGAAACACTGCACCTTACCTTGAGTCTGGCGCTCGTCTGAATTATGCCCTAGACAACGTCCTCTGCTGGATGTACTCCTAGCAAGCAATTGCCAGCATTCCGTTTCACTGGGCAAAGTCTCCGTTCCTCCCTGGGTATTCTCGCAGGGTTGAGAAGGTTGGCGACCGCAGGGCTTTTCATTAAGCACTCATCATGGAAAACACGGACCTTCCTTGCAACACGCGGGCAAGTTTCCTTCCCACTGGCCAAGAAGGCTTTGGGATGAGAACCTAGCAAGGAACTGCACGCACTCTGGTTCGTTCAAGAAAATTCACTCTGCCTCAGGTTGCCTCTCAGGGTAATCCAGGGGTGAATAGAAGACGGGCAACAGGACTGTTTCTCAGGCAGCTCTGAGGACGCAGCTCTCCGGTTGGTCACTGGGGCAAATTGTGCCCTTCCCGTCCCCCTCCACTTTCACGGTTGACACCTAGCTCATGTACCTGAAGTTCACAAGCAGGCCACATAGACACATGCCACACACATGGGCCCTTCCATGACAACACTTTGGCTAGCAGGAGTCCTCCTGAGCTGAATGGCGTGAGCCGGTGAACGCCTTAGTGTCGCCTACCTCACCGTGGATCTTGCAAAGGCCTAACAGTCTTCAAAGGCTGAGAGCACATGTCTCCAGCTGGATCTGAAGTCGACGTGCTGCTTGCGAGGGGAAGACGTCAGCTAGGAATTCTGAGAACCCTTGCCATGGCGGTGTTGGTTCCAGTGCAGCTCAGGTTTACCAACTGGGGTCCCCTTGCATTGCACAGCAGACCAGGGAGAAAACTCTTCCTGAGGATTCTTCCAAGCTGTGGCTATCTGGCTCCCCGACGGAAGAAACACATTGCTGCCTGGCTTTCGGCACACCAACAGCAGCGCCCAAAGACCATCATGAGGCATGAGGTTGCTCAGAAGGCACAGACGACACTTTCGGTACACAGTGATTTTCCTCGGAAAAGGGTGCAGTCGCGAGCGTCCTCAGATATGTAAAAGGCACACCAGCATTACAGCACTTCAGTGGTGAAAGCCTCGGGTCTACTTGTGACCACCAAGTTTGCTGATGGAAACACTGCCCCTTATGTTGAGTATGCCACTCAGCCGACCTTCTCCTTAGCTGAAGTAGTCTGCTGCATGACCTCCTGGCAAGGAGTGGCAGGCACACTGTTTCTTTCGAGAACACTCACTCTTCCTCCCGAGGAATTCCTGCAGGGTGCCCAAGATGGGCGCCCGCCCGCCTCTGCCCCCGTGCTTTTCCTTCAGTTTCCTGGCCCCAAGCCTCCTGTTCCAAAGGGGCCAAACATGCTTTAGCCCTCAGGATCCGGTTTCTACGTGCAAACCCAGCCTGTGGAGCAGCCCCTTCTGCTCAGCTACAAGAGAGCCATGCGACACACCAGGCGCTCCTGTGAGGAGCCTTTTGTAAGCAGAGGTTCTCTGCAAGGTGACGTGCCTAGCCAAGACAGCGCTTCAGTCAGGCGTTGTCGACCCTGGAACTTTCAATCTCCCAGCAGTGCTTCGGGAAAAGTGTCCATCATTTTAGGCTGGTTGTAAAGTTACATTTCTGCTGGAGGTGAAGGGTCGTCAGCTTTGAGTTCGTAGAATCCATGTAACTCGCCGGGTATGATTCAGTGCAGCTAATAGCTAAGCCGGGAGTCTGACAGGCATTGCACGTGACACCGTTGCCCCACTCTGGTACCAAGACTGCTTTCCAGAGTTGGAGGTCTGGCTCTCCGCCGGAGCAAGCCGTGTGTTGCCCTGCCCTCTGCATGCGCAGAATGGAGGCCAAACACCCAATTGGCTGCATGTTACTACTCTGAAGCCGCAGTTGACACTTTGGCTACAACGTGTTCTTCCTTGACCTGGGTCCAGGCGTGAGAGAGCCTGCAGTCCTGAGAGGCCTACCAGTGTTAAGGCAGTACCTTCACTAAGGCTTCTCAGAAAGATCTGCACTGCAACACTTTTCATGGCACACGCGGACCTTCCTTTGGCGGCATGGGGGCAGGTTTCCTAACCACTAGCCAAGAAGGCTTTGGGATGAGCTCCTAGTGAGGAACTGCACACACACCCTGGTTCTTTCGAGAAAACTCACTCTTCCTCCATTGCCTCCTAGGGAACTCCTACGGTGATTACAAAACAGGGAGCAGGACTTGGTTTCAGGCAGGTCTGAGCACGCAGCTCTCCGGACTGCCAACGGGACAGATTTTGCTTTTCTCGTCCAGCCCCCTTTTCACGGTTGCCACACAGCTCATGTAGCTGAAGTCCCCGGGCGGCCAAAAGAGACCCATGTCACATACTGTACCCATTCGCTGAAAGCACTTTGGAAAGCCAGGTTTCCTCCGGCAGTGAATTGCGCGAGCCAGTGTACGCCTTCGTTTCTCCTAGGTCATGGTACATCTTGCAACGGCCTAGCAGTCTTTGAAGGACGACGGCCTATTTCTCCCTCGAGAGGTGAAGTCCGGGTGCTGCTTCAGGGAGCAAGAGGTCAAGTATGGATTCCGAGAACTCGTGTAAGCACGGTGTTTTTCCAAAAGCAGCTCAGGGTTACAAAAGGAGGCCACCTCGCATTGCCCAGAAGCCCCGTTACAAACGTGTTCTTCAGGCATCCTCTAAGCTCTCCAAGTCGAGCTCTCCGATGGAGGAAAAACGTTGTTGCCCAGCCTCCTGCATACAAAACAGTAGAGTCCAAAGACCCTTGTGGCTGGGTGTTGCTCAGCAGGCTCAGATGCCACTTCTGCTCCACAGTGACCTTCCTCGGAATACGGTGCAGACGCTCGCATCGCATCCTCATCCTTACAGAGTCTTGAAAGGCACACCAGCATTTACAGCAGTTCAGTCGGGAAGGCCTCTTTGAAACTGCTGACTGCGACTGTGCTGGTGGAAAGAAACACTGCACCTTACCTTGAGTCTGGCGCTCGTCTGAATTATGCCCTAGACAACGTCCTCTGCTGGATGTACTCCTAGCAAGCAATTGCCAGCATTCCGTTTCACTGGGCAAAGTCTCCGTTCCTCCCTGGGTATTCTCGCAGGGTTGAGAAGGTTGGCGACCGCAGGGCTTTTCATTAAGCACTCATCATGGAAAACACGGACCTTCCTTGCAACACGCGGGCAAGTTTCCTTCCCACTGGCCAAGAAGGCTTTGGGATGAGAACCTAGCAAGGAACTGCACGCACTCTGGTTCGTTCAAGAAAATTCACTCTGCCTCAGGTTGCCTCTCAGGGTAATCCAGGGGTGAATAGAAGACGGGCAACAGGACTGTTTCTCAGGCAGCTCTGAGGACGCAGCTCTCCGGTTGGTCACTGGGGCAAATTGTGCCCTTCCCGTCCCCCTCCACTTTCACGGTTGACACCTAGCTCGTGTACCTGAAGTTCACAAGCAGGCCACATAGACACATGCCACACACATGGGCCCTTCCATGACAACACTTTGGCTAGCAGGAGTCCTCCTGAGCTGAATGGCGTGAGCCGGTGAACGCCTTAGTGTCGCCTACCTCACCGTGGATCTTGCAAAGGCCTAACAGTCTTCAAAGGCTGAGAGCACATGTCTCCAGCTGGATCTGAAGTCGACGTGCTGCTTGCGAGGGGAAGACGTCAGCTAGGAATTCTGAGAACCCTTGCCATGGCGGTGTTGGTTCCAGTGCAGCTCAGGTTTACCAACTGGGGTCCCCTTGCCTTGCACAGCAGACCAGGGAGAAAACTCTTCCTGAGGATTCTTCCAAGCTGTGGCTATCTGGCTCTCCGACGGAAGACACACATTGCTGCCTGGCCTTCGGCACACCAACAGCAGCGCCCAAAGACCATCATGAGGCATGAGGTTGCTCAGAAGGCACAGACGACACTTTCGGTACACAGTGATTTTCCTCGGAAAAGGGTGCAGTCGCGAGCGTCCTCAGATATGTAAAAGGCACACCAGCATTACAGCACTTCAGTGGTGAAAGCCTCGGGTCTACTTGTGACCACCAAGTTTGCTGATGGAAACACTGCCCCTTATGTTGAGTATGCCACTCAGCCGACCTTCTCCTTAGCTGAAGTAGTCTGCTGCATGACCTCCTGGCAAGGAGTGGCAGGCACACTGTTTCTTTCGAGAACACGCACTCTTCCTCCCGAGGAATTCCTGCAGGGTGCCCAAGATGGGCGCCCGCCCGCCTCTGCCCCCGTGCTTTTCCTTCAGTTTCCTGGCCCCAAGCCTCCTGTTCCAAAGGGGCCAAACATGCTTTAGCCCTCAGGATCCGGTTTCTACGTGCAAACCCAGCCTGTGGAGCAGCCCCTTCTGCTCAGCTACAAGAGAGCCATGCGACACACCAGGCGCTCCTGTGAGGAGCCTTTTGTAAGCAGAGGTTCTCTGCAAGGTGACGTGCCTAGCCAAGACAGCGCTTCAGTCAGGCGTTGTCGACCCTGGAACTTTCAATCTCCCAGCAGTGCTTCGGGAAAAGTGTCCATCATTTTAGGCTGGTTGTAAAGTTACATTTCTGCTGGAGGTGAAGGGTCGTCAGCTTTGAGTTCGTAGAATCCATGTAACTCGCCGGGTATGATTCAGTGCAGCTAATAGCTAAGCCGGGAGTCTGACAGGCATTGCACGTGACACCGTTGCCCCACTCTGGTACCAAGACTGCTTTCCAGAGTTGGAGGTCTGGCTCTCCGCCGGAGCAAGCCGTGTGTTGCCCTGCCCTCTGCATGCGCAGAATGGAGGCCAAACACCCAATTGGCTGCATGTTACTACTCTGAAGCCGCAGTTGACACTTTGGCTACAACGTGTTCTTCCTTGACCTGGGTCCAGGCGTGAGAGAGCCTGCAGTCCTGAGAGGCCTACCAGTGTTAAGGCAGTACCTTCACTAAGGCTTCTCAGAAAGATCTGCACTGCAACACTTTTCATGGCACACGCGGACCTTCCTTTGGCGGCATGGGGGCAGGTTTCCTAACCACTAGCCAAGAAGGCTTTGGGATGAGCTCCTAGTGAGGAACTGCACACACACCCTGGTTCTTTCGAGAAAACTCACTCTTCCTCCATTGCCTCCTAGGGAACTCCTACGGTGATTACAAAACAGGGAGCAGGACTTGGTTTCAGGCAGGTCTGAGCACGCAGCTCTCCGGACTGCCAACGGGACAGATTTTGCTTTTCTCGTCCAGCCCCCTTTTCACGGTTGCCACACAGCTCATGTAGCTGAAGTCCCCGGGCGGCCAAAAGAGACCCATGTCACATACTGTACCCATTCGCTGAAAGCACTTTGGAAAGCCAGGTTTCCTCCGGCAGTGAATTGCGCGAGCCAGTGTACGCCTTCGTTTCTCCTAGGTCATGGTACATCTTGCAACGGCCTAGCAGTCTTTGAAGGACGACGGCCTATTTCTCCCTCGAGAGGTGAAGTCCGGGTGCTGCTTCAGGGAGCAAGAGGTCAAGTATGGATTCCGAGAACTCGTGTAAGCACGGTGTTTTTCCAAAAGCAGCTCAGGGTTACAAAAGGAGGCCACCTCGCATTGCCCAGAAGCCCCGTTACAAACGTGTTCTTCAGGCATCCTCTAAGCTCTCCAAGTCGAGCTCTCCGATGGAGGAAAAACGTTGTTGCCCAGCCTCCTGCATACAAAACAGTAGAGTCCAAAGACCCTTGTGGCTGGGTGTTGCTCAGCAGGCTCAGATGCCACTTCTGCTCCACAGTGACCTTCCTCGGAATACGGTGCAGACGCTCGCATCGCATCCTCATCCTTACAGAGTCTTGAAAGGCACACCAGCATTTACAGCAGTTCAGTCGGGAAGGCCTCTTTGAAACTGCTGACTGCGACTGTGCTGGTGGAAAGAAACACTGCACCTTACCTTGAGTCTGGCGCTCGTCTGAATTATGCCCTAGACAACGTCCTCTGCTGGATGTACTCCTAGCAAGCAATTGCCAGCATTCCGTTTCACTGGGCAAAGTCTCCGTTCCTCCCTGGGTATTCTCGCAGGGTTGAGAAGGTTGGCGACCGCAGGGCTTTTCATTAAGCACTCATCATGGAAAACACGGACCTTCCTTGCAACACGCGGGCAAGTTTCCTTCCCACTGGCCAAGAAGGCTT
This sequence comes from Balaenoptera borealis, assembly GCF_965194805.1. Taxonomy (NCBI): domain Eukaryota; kingdom Metazoa; phylum Chordata; class Mammalia; order Artiodactyla; family Balaenopteridae; genus Balaenoptera; species Balaenoptera borealis. Next base: position 494,200 of record NW_028123678.1, on the reverse strand, counting down.
TGGGATGAGAACCTAGCAAGGAACTGCACGCACTCTGGTTCGTTCAAGAAAATTCACTCTGCCTCAGGTTGCCTCTCAGGGTAATCCAGGGGTGAATAGAAGACGGGCAACAGGACTGTTTCTCAGGCAGCTCTGAGGACGCAGCTCTCCGGTTGGTCACTGGGGCAAATTGTGCCCTTCCCGTCCCCCTCCACTTTCACGGTTGACACCTAGCTCATGTACCTGAAGTTCACAAGCAGGCCACATAGACACATGCCACACACATGGGCCCTTCCATGACAACACTTTGGCTAGCAGGAGTCCTCCTGAGCTGAATGGCGTGAGCCGGTGAACGCCTTAGTGTCGCCTACCTCACCGTGGATCTTGCAAAGGCCTAACAGTCTTCAAAGGCTGAGAGCACATGTCTCCAGCTGGATCTGAAGTCGACGTGCTGCTTGCGAGGGGAAGACGTCAGCTAGGAATTCTGAGAACCCTTGCCATGGCGGTGTTGGTTCCAGTGCAGCTCAGGTTTACCAACTGGGGTCCCCTTGCATTGCACAGCAGACCAGGGAGAAAACTCTTCCTGAGGATTCTTCCAAGCTGTGGCTATCTGGCTCCCCGACGGAAGAAACACATTGCTGCCTGGCTTTCGGCACACCAACAGCAGCGCCCAAAGACCATCATGAGGCATGAGGTTGCTCAGAAGGCACAGACGACACTTTCGGTACACAGTGATTTTCCTCGGAAAAGGGTGCAGTCGCGAGCGTCCTCAGATATGTAAAAGGCACACCAGCATTACAGCACTTCAGTGGTGAAAGCCTCGGGTCTACTTGTGACCACCAAGTTTGCTGATGGAAACACTGCCCCTTATGTTGAGTATGCCACTCAGCCGACCTTCTCCTTAGCTGAAGTAGTCTGCTGCATGACCTCCTGGCAAGGAGTGGCAGGCACACTGTTTCTTTCGAGAACACTCACTCTTCCTCCCGAGGAATTCCTGCAGGGTGCCCAAGATGGGCGCCCGCCCGCCTCTGCCCCCGTGCTTTTCCTTCAGTTTCCTGGCCCCAAGCCTCCTGTTCCAAAGGGGCCAAACATGCTTTAGCCCTCAGGATCCGGTCTCTACGTGCAAACCCAGCCTGTGGAGCAGCCCCTTCTGCTCAGCTACAAGAGAGCCATGCGACACACCAGGCGCTCCTGTGAGGAGCCTTTTGTAAGCAGAGGTTCTCTGCAAGGTGACGTGCCTAGCCAAGACAGCGCTTCAGTCAGGCGTTGTCGACCCTGGAACTTTCAATCTCCCAGCAGTGCTTCGGGAAAAGTGTCCATCATTTTAGGCTGGTTGTAAAGTTACATTTCTGCTGGAGGTGAAGGGTCGTCAGCTTTGAGTTCGTAGAATCCATGTAACTCGCCGGGTATGATTCAGTGCAGCTAATAGCTAAGCCGGGAGTCTGACAGGCATTGCACGTGACACCGTTGCCCCACTCTGGTACCAAGACTGCTTTCCAGAGTTGGAGGTCTGGCTCTCCGCCGGAGCAAGCCGTGTGTTGCCCTGCCCTCTGCATGCGCAGAATGGAGGCCAAACACCCAATTGGCTGCATGTTACTACTCTGAAGCCGCAGTTGACACTTTGGCTACAACGTGTTCTTCCTTGACCTGGGTCCAGGCGTGAGAGAGCCTGCAGTCCTGAGAGGCCTACCAGTGTTAAGGCAGTACCTTCACTAAGGCTTCTCAGAAAGATCTGCACTGCAACACTTTTCATGGCACACGCGGACCTTCCTTTGGCGGCATGGGGGCAGGTTTCCTAACCACTAGCCAAGAAGGCTTTGGGATGAGCTCCTAGTGAGGAACTGCACACACACCCTGGTTCTTTCGAGAAAACTCACTCTTCCTCCATTGCCTCCTAGGGAACTCCTACGGTGATTACAAAACAGGGAGCAGGACTTGGTTTCAGGCAGGTCTGAGCACGCAGCTCTCCGGACTGCCAACGGGACAGATTTTGCTTTTCTCGTCCAGCCCCCTTTTCACGGTTGCCACACAGCTCATGTAGCTGAAGTCCCCGGGCGGCCAAAAGAGACCCATGTCACATACTGTACCCATTCGCTGAAAGCACTTTGGAAAGCCAGGTTTCCTCCGGCAGTGAATTGCGCGAGCCAGTGTACGCCTTCGTTTCTCCTAGGTCATGGTACATCTTGCAACGGCCTAGCAGTCTTTGAAGGACGACGGCCTATTTCTCCCTCGAGAGGTGAAGTCCGGGTGCTGCTTCAGGGAGCAAGAGGTCAAGTATGGATTCCGAGAACTCGTGTAAGCACGGTGTTTTTCCAAAAGCAGCTCAGGGTTACAAAAGGAGGCCACCTCGCATTGCCCAGAAGCCCCGTTACAAACGTGTTCTTCAGGCATCCTCTAAGCTCTCCAAGTCGAGCTCTCCGATGGAGGAAAAACGTTGTTGCCCAGCCTCCTGCATACAAAACAGTAGAGTCCAAAGACCCTTGTGGCTGGGTGTTGCTCAGCAGGCTCAGATGCCACTTCTGCTCCACAGTGACCTTCCTCAGAATACGGTGCAGACGCTCGCATCGCATCCTCATCCTTACAGAGTCTTGAAAGGCACACCAGCATTTACAGCAGTTCAGTCGGGAAGGCCTCTTTGAAACTGCTGACTGCGACTGTGCTGGTGGAAAGAAACACTGCACCTTACCTTGAGTCTGGCGCTCGTCTGAATTATGCCCTAGACAACGTCCTCTGCTGGATGTACTCCTAGCAAGCAATTGCCAGCATTCCGTTTCACTGGGCAAAGTCTCCGTTCCTCCCTGGGTATTCTCGCAGGGTTGAGAAGGTTGGCGACCGCAGGGCTTTTCATTAAGCACTCATCATGGAAAACACGGACCTTCCTTGCAACACGCGGGCAAGTTTCCTTCCCACTGGCCAAGAAGGCTTTGGGATGAGAACCTAGCAAGGAACTGCACGCACTCTGGTTCGTTCAAGAAAATTCACTCTGCCTCAGGTTGCCTCTCAGGGTAATCCAGGGGTGAATAGAAGACGGGCAACAGGACTGTTTCTCAGGCAGCTCTGAGGACGCAGCTCTCCGGTTGGTCACTGGGGCAAATTGTGCCCTTCCCGTCCCCCTCCACTTTCACGGTTGACACCTAGCTCGTGTACCTGAAGTTCACAAGCAGGCCACATAGACACATGCCACACACATGGGCCCTTCCATGACAACACTTTGGCTAGCAGGAGTCCTCCTGAGCTGAATGGCGTGAGCCGGTGAACGCCTTAGTGTCGCCTACCTCACCGTGGATCTTGCAAAGGCCTAACAGTCTTCAAAGGCTGAGAGCACATGTCTCCAGCTGGATCTGAAGTCGACGTGCTGCTTGCGAGGGGAAGACGTCAGCTAGGAATTCTGAGAACCCTTGCCATGGCGGTGTTGGTTCCAGTGCAGCTCAGGTTTACCAACTGGGGTCCCCTTGCCTTGCACAGCAGACCAGGGAGAAAACTCTTCCTGAGGATTCTTCCAAGCTGTGGCTATCTGGCTCTCCGACGGAAGACACACATTGCTGCCTGGCCTTCGGCACACCAACAGCAGCGCCCAAAGACCATCATGAGGCATGAGGTTGCTCAGAAGGCACAGACGACACTTTCGGTACACAGTGATTTTCCTCGGAAAAGGGTGCAGTCGCGAGCGTCCTCAGATATGTAAAAGGCACACCAGCATTACAGCACTTCAGTGGTGAAAGCCTCGGGTCTACTTGTGACCACCAAGTTTGCTGATGGAAACACTGCCCCTTATGTTGAGTATGCCACTCAGCCGACCTTCTCCTTAGCTGAAGTAGTCTGCTGCATGACCTCCTGGCAAGGAGTGGCAGGCACACTGTTTCTTTCGAGAACACGCACTCTTCCTCCCGAGGAATTCCTGCAGGGTGCCCAAGATGGGCGCCCGCCCGCCTCTGCCCCCGTGCTTTTCCTTCAGTTTCCTGGCCCCAAGCCTCCTGTTCCAAAGGGGCCAAACATGCTTTAGCCCTCAGGATCCGGTTTCTACGTGCAAACCCAGCCTGTGGAGCAGCCCCTTCTGCTCAGCTACAAGAGAGCCATGCGACACACCAGGCGCTCCTGTGAGGAGCCTTTTGTAAGCAGAGGTTCTCTGCAAGGTGACGTGCCTAGCCAAGACAGCGCTTCAGTCAGGCGTTGTCGACCCTGGAACTTTCAATCTCCCAGCAGTGCTTCGGGAAAAGTGTCCATCATTTTAGGCTGGTTGTAAAGTTACATTTCTGCTGGAGGTGAAGGGTCGTCAGCTTTGAGTTCGTAGAATCCATGTAACTCGCCGGGTATGATTCAGTGCAGCTAATAGCTAAGCCGGGAGTCTGACAGGCATTGCACGTGACACCGTTGCCCCACTCTGGTACCAAGACTGCTTTCCAGAGTTGGAGGTCTGGCTCTCCGCCGGAGCAAGCCGTGTGTTGCCCTGCCCTCTGCATGCGCAGAATGGAGGCCAAACACCCAATTGGCTGCATGTTACTACTCTGAAGCCGCAGTTGACACTTTGGCTACAACGTGTTCTTCCTTGACCTGGGTCCAGGCGTGAGAGAGCCTGCAGTCCTGAGAGGCCTACCAGTGTTAAGGCAGTACCTTCACTAAGGCTTCTCAGAAAGATCTGCACTGCAACACTTTTCATGGCACACGCGGACCTTCCTTTGGCGGCATGGGGGCAGGTTTCCTAACCACTAGCCAAGAAGGCTTTGGGATGAGCTCCTAGTGAGGAACTGCACACACACCCTGGTTCTTTCGAGAAAACTCACTCTTCCTCCATTGCCTCCTAGGGAACTCCTACGGTGATTACAAAACAGGGAGCAGGACTTGGTTTCAGGCAGGTCTGAGCACGCAGCTCTCCGGACTGCCAACGGGACAGATTTTGCTTTTCTCGTCCAGCCCCCTTTTCACGGTTGCCACACAGCTCATGTAGCTGAAGTCCCCGGGCAGCCAAAAGAGACCCATGTCACATACTGTACCCATTCGCTGAAAGCACTTTGGAAAGCCAGGTTTCCTCCGGCAGGGAATTGCGCGAGCCAGTGTACGCCTTCGTTTCTCCTAGGTCATGGTACATCTTGCAACGGCCTAGCAGTCTTTGAAGGACGACGGCCTATTTCTCCCTCGAGAGGTGAAGTCCGGGTGCTGCTTCAGGGAGCAAGAGGTCAAGTATGGATTCCGAGAACTCGTGTAAGCACGGTGTTTTTCCAAAAGCAGCTCAGGGTTACAAAAGGAGGCCACCTCGCATTGCCCAGAAGCCCCGTTACAAACGTGTTCTTCAGGCATCCTCTAAGCTCTCCAAGTCGAGCTCTCCGATGGAGGAAAAACGTTGTTGCCCAGCCTCCTGCATACAAAACAGTAGAGTCCAAAGACCCTTGTGGCTGGGTGTTGCTCAGCAGGCTCAGATGCCACTTCTGCTCCACAGTGACCTTCCTCGGAATACGGTGCAGACGCTCGCATCGCATCCTCATCCTTACAGAGTCTTGAAAGGCACACCAGCATTTACAGCAGTTCAGTCGGGAAGGCCTCTTTGAAACTGCTGACTGCGACTGTGCTGGTGGAAAGAAACACTGCACCTTACCTTGAGTCTGGCGCTCGTCTGAATTATGCCCTAGACAACGTCCTCTGCTGGATGTACTCCTAGCAAGCAATTGCCAGCATTCCGTTTCACTGGGCAAAGTCTCCGTTCCTCCCTGGGTATTCTCGCAGGGTTGAGAAGGTTGGCAACCGCAGGGCTTTTCATTAAGCACTCATCATGGAAAACACGGACCTTCCTTGCAACACGCGGGCAAGTTTCCTTCCCACTGGCCAAGAAGGCTTTGGGATGAGAACCTAGCAAGGAACTGCACGCACTCTGGTTCGTTCAAGAAAATTCACTCTGCCTCAGGTTGCCTCTCAGGGTAATCCAGGGGTGAATAGAAGACGGGCAACAGGACTGTTTCTCAGGCAGCTCTGAGGACGCAGCTCTCCGGTTGGTCACTGGGGCAAATTGTGCCCTTCCCGTCCCCCTCCACTTTCACGGTTGACACCTAGCTCATGTACCTGAAGTTCACAAGCAGGCCACATAGACACATGCCACACACATGGGCCCTTCCATGACAACACTTTGGCTAGCAGGAGTCCTCCTGAGCTGAATGGCGTGAGCCGGTGAACGCCTTAGTGTCGCCTACCTCACCGTGGATCTTGCAAAGGCCTAACAGTCTTCAAAGGCTGAGAGCACATGTCTCCAGCTGGATCTGAAGTCGACGTGCTGCTTGCGAGGGGAAGACGTCAGCTAGGAATTCTGAGAACCCTTGCCATGGCGGTGTTGGTTCCAGTGCAGCTCAGGTTTACCAACTGGGGTCCCCTCGCATTGCACAGCAGACCAGGGAGAAAACTCTTCCTGAGGATTCTTCTAAGCTGTGGCTATCTGGCTCCCCGACGAAAGAAACACATTGCTGCCTGGCCTTCGGCACACCAACAGCAGCGCCCAAAGACCATCATGAGGCATGAGGTTGCTCAGAAGGCACAGACGACACTTTCGGTACACAGTGATTTTCCTCGGAAAAGGGTGCAGTCGCGAGCGTCCTCAGATATGTAAAAGGCACACCAGCATTACAGCACTTCAGTGGTGAAAGCCTCGGGTCTACTTGTGACCACCAAGTTTGCTGATGGAAACACTGCCCCTTATGTTGAGTATGCCACTCAGCCGACCTTCTCCTTAGCTGAAGTAGTCTGCTGCATGACCTCCTGGCAAGGAGTGGCAGGCACACTGTTTCTTTCGAGAACACGCACTCTTCCTCCCGAGGAATTCCTGCAGGGTGCCCAAGATGGGCGCCCGCCCGCCTCTGCCCCCGTGCTTTTCCTTCAGTTTCCTGGCCCCAAGCCTCCTGTTCCAAAGGGGCCAAACATGCTTTAGCCCTCAGGATCCGGTTTCTACGTGCAAACCCAGCCTGTGGAGCAGCCCCTTCTGCTCAGCTACAAGAGAGCCATGCGACACACCAGGCGCTCCTGTGAGGAGCCTTTTGTAAGCAGAGGTTCTCTGCAAGGTGACGTGCCTAGCCAAGACAGCGCTTCAGTCAGGCGTTGTCGACCCTGGAACTTTCAATCTCCCAGCAGTGCTTCGGGAAAAGTGTCCATCATTTTAGGCTGGTTGTAAAGTTACATTTCTGCTGGAGGTGAAGGGTCGTCAGCTTTGAGTTCGTAGAATCCATGTAACTCGCCGGGTATGATTCAGTGCAGCTAATAGCTAAGCCGGGAGTCTGACAGGCATTGCACGTGACACCGTTGCCCCACTCTGGTACCAAGACTGCTTTCCAGAGTTGGAGGTCTGGCTCTCCGCCGGAGCAAGCCGTGTGTTGCCCTGCCCTCTGCATGCGCAGAATGGAGGCCAAACACCCAATTGGCTGCATGTTACTACTCTGAAGCCGCAGTTGACACTTTGGCTACAACGTGTTCTTCCTTGACCTGGGTCCAGGCGTGAGAGAGCCTGCAGTCCTGAGAGGCCTACCAGTGTTAAGGCAGTACCTTCACTAAGGCTTCTCAGAAAGATCTGCACTGCAACACTTTTCATGGCACACGCGGACCTTCCTTTGGCGGCATGGGGGCAGGTTTCCTAACCACTAGCCAAGAAGGCTTTGGGATGAGCTCCTAGTGAGGAACTGCACACACACCCTGGCTCTTTCGAGAAAACTCACTCTTCCTCCATTGCCTCCTAGGGAACTCCTACGGTGATTACAAAACAGGGAGCAGGACTTGGTTTCAGGCAGGTCTGAGCACGCAGCTCTCCGGACTGCCAACGGGACAGATTTTGCTTTTCTCGTCCAGCCCCCTTTTCACGGTTGCCACACAGCTCATGTAGCTGAAGTCCCCGGGCGGCCAAAAGAGACCCATGTCACATACTGTACCCATTCGCTGAAAGCACTTTGGAAAGCCAGGTTTCCTCCGGCAGTGAATTGCGCGAGCCAGTGTACGCCTTCGTTTCTCCTAGGTCATGGTACATCTTGCAACGGCCTAGCAGTCTTTGAAGGACGACGGCCTATTTCTCCCTCGAGAGGTGAAGTCCGGGTGCTGCTTCAGGGAGCAAGAGGTCAAGTATGGATTCCGAGAACTCGTGTAAGCACGGTGTTTTTCCAAAAGCAGCTCAGGGTTACAAAAGGAGGCCACCTTGCATTGCCCAGAAGCCCCGTTACAAACGTGTTCTTCAGGCATCCTCTAAGCTCTCCAAGTCGAGCTCTCCGATGGAGGAAAAACGTTGTTGCCCAGCCTCCTGCATACAAAACAGTAGAGTCCAAAGACCCTTGTGGCTGGGTGTTGCTCAGCAGGCTCAGATGCCACTTCTGCTCCACAGTGACCTTCCTCGGAATACGGTGCAGACGCTCGCATCGCATCCTCATCCTTACAGAGTCTTGAAAGGCACACCAGCATTTACAGCAGTTCAGTCGGGAAGGCCTCTTTGAAACTGCTGACTGCGACTGTGCTGGTGGAAAGAAACACTGCACCTTACCTTGAGTCTGGCGCTCGTCTGAATTATGCCCTAGACAACGTCCTCTGCTGGATGTACTCCTAGCAAGCAATTGCCAGCATTCCGTTTCACTGGGCAAAGTCTCCGTTCCTCCCTGGGTATTCTCGCAGGGTTGAGAAGGTTGGCGACCGCAGGGCTTTTCATTAAGCACTCATCATGGAAAACACGGACCTTCCTTGCAACACGCGGGCAAGTTTCCTTCCCACTGGCCAAGAAGGCTTTGGGATGAGAACCTAGCAAGGAACTGCACGCACTCTGGTTCGTTCAAGAAAATTCACTCTGCCTCAGGTTGCCTCTCAGGGTAATCCAGGGGTGAATAGAAGACGGGCAACAGGACTGTTTCTCAGGCAGCTCTGAGGACGCAGCTCTCCGGTTGGTCACTGGGGCAAATTGTGCCCTTCCCGTCCCCCTCCACTTTCACGGTTGACACCTAGCTCATGTACCTGAAGTTCACAAGCAGGCCACATAGACACATGCCACACACATGGGCCCTTCCATGACAACACTTTGGCTAGCAGGAGTCCTCCTGAGCTGAATGGCGTGAGCCGGTGAACGCCTTAGTGTCGCCTACCTCACCGTGGATCTTGCAAAGGCCTAACAGTCTTCAAAGGCTGAGAGCACATGTCTCCAGCTGGATCTGAAGTCGACGTGCTGCTTGCGAGGGGAAGACGTCAGCTAGGAATTCTGAGAACCCTTGCCATGGCGGTGTTGGTTCCAGTGCAGCTCAGGTTTACCAACTGGGGTCCCCTTGCATTGCACAGCAGACCAGGGAGAAAACTCTTCCTGAGGATTCTTCCAAGCTGTGGCTATCTGGCTCCCCGACGGAAGAAACACATTGCTGCCTGGCTTTCGGCACACCAACAGCAGCGCCCAAAGACCATCATGAGGCATGAGGTTGCTCAGAAGGCACAGACGACACTTTCGGTACACAGTGATTTTCCTCGGAAAAGGGTGCAGTCGCGAGCGTCCTCAGATATGTAAAAGGCACACCAGCATTACAGCACTTCAGTGGTGAAAGCCTCGGGTCTACTTGTGACCACCAAGTTTGCTGATGGAAACACTGCCCCTTATGTTGAGTATGCCACTCAGCCGACCTTCTCCTTAGCTGAAGTAGTCTGCTGCATGACCTCCTGGCAAGGAGTGGCAGGCACACTGTTTCTTTCGAGAACACTCACTCTTCCTCCCGAGGAATTCCTGCAGGGTGCCCAAGATGGGCGCCCGCCCGCCTCTGCCCCCGTGCTTTTCCTTCAGTTTCCTGGCCCCAAGCCTCCTGTTCCAAAGGGGCCAAACATGCTTTAGCCCTCAGGATCCGGTTTCTACGTGCAAACCCAGCCTGTGGAGCAGCCCCTTCTGCTCAGCTACAAGAGAGCCATGCGACACACCAGGCGCTCCTGTGAGGAGCCTTTTGTAAGCAGAGGTTCTCTGCAAGGTGACGTGCCTAGCCAAGACAGCGCTTCAGTCAGGCGTTGTCGACCCTGGAACTTTCAATCTCCCAGCAGTGCTTCGGGAAAAGTGTCCATCATTTTAGGCTGGTTGTAAAGTTACATTTCTGCTGGAGGTGAAGGGTCGTCAGCTTTGAGTTCGTAGAATCCATGTAACTCGCCGGGTATGATTCAGTGCAGCTAATAGCTAAGCTGGGAGTCTGACAGGCATTGCACGTGACACCGTTGCCCCACTCTGGTACCAAGACTGCTTTCCAGAGTTGGAGGTCTGGCTCTCCGCCGGAGCAAGCCGTGTGTTGCCCTGCCCTCTGCATGCGCAGAATGGAGGCCAAACACCCAATTGGCTGCATGTTACTACTCTGAAGCCGCAGTTGACACTTTGGCTACAACGTGTTCTTCCTTGACCTGGGTCCAGGCGTGAGAGAGCCTGCAGTCCTGAGAGGCCTACCAGTGTTAAGGCAGTACCTTCACTAAGGCTTCTCAGAAAGATCTGCACTGCAACACTTTTCATGGCACACGCGGACCTTCCTTTGGCGGCATGGGGGCAGGTTTCCTAACCACTAGCCAAGAAGGCTTTGGGATGAGCTCCTAGTGAGGAACTGCACACACACCCTGGTTCTTTCGAGAAAACTCACTCTTCCTCCATTGCCTCCTAGGGAACTCCTACGGTGATTACAAAACAGGGAGCAGGACTTGGTTTCAGGCAGGTCTGAGCACGCAGCTCTCCGGACTGCCAACGGGACAGATTTTGCTTTTCTCGTCCAGCCCCCTTTTCACGGTTGCCACACAGCTCATGTAGCTGAAGTCCCCGGGCGGCCAAAAGAGACCCATGTCACATACTGTACCCATTCGCTGAAAGCACTTTGGAAAGCCAGGTTTCCTCCGGCAGTGAATTGCGCGAGCCAGTGTACGCCTTCGTTTCTCCTAGGTCATGGTACATCTTGCAACGGCCTAGCAGTCTTTGAAGGACGACGGCCTATTTCTCCCTCGAGAGGTGAAGTCCGGGTGCTGCTTCAGGGAGCAAGAGGTCAAGTATGGATTCCGAGAACTCGTGTAAGCACGGTGTTTTTCCAAAAGCAGCTCAGGGTTACAAAAGGAGGCCACCTCGCATTGCCCAGAAGCCCCGTTACAAACGTGTTCTTCAGGCATCCTCTAAGCTCTCCAAGTCGAGCTCTCCGATGGAGGAAAAACGTTGTTGCCCAGCCTCCTGCATACAAAACAGTAGAGTCCAAAGACCCTTGTGGCTGGGTGTTGCTCAGCAGGCTCAGATGCCACTTCTGCTCCACAGTGACCTTCCTCGGAATACGGTGCAGACGCTCGCATCGCATCCTCATCCTTACAGAGTCTTGAAAGGCACACCAGCATTTACAGCAGTTCAGTCGGGAAGGCCTCTTTGAAACTGCTGACTGCGACTGTGCTGGTGGAAAGAAACACTGCACCTTACCTTGAGTCTGGCGCTCGTCTGAATTATGCCCTAGACAACGTCCTCTGCTGGATGTACTCCTAGCAAGCAATTGCCAGCATTCCGTTTCACTGGGCAAAGTCTCCGTTCCTCCCTGGGTATTCTCGCAGGGTTGAGAAGGTTGGCGACCGCAGGGCTTTTCATTAAGCACTCATCATGGAAAACACGGACCTTCCTTGCAACACGCGGGCAAGTTTCCTTCCCACTGGCCAAGAAGGCTTTGGGATGAGAACCTAGCAAGGAACTGCACGCACTCTGGTTCGTTCAAGAAAATTCACTCTGCCTCAGGTTGCCTCTCAGGGTAATCCAGGGGTGAATAGAAGACGGGCAACAGGACTGTTTCTCAGGCAGCTCTGAGGACGCAGCTCTCCGGTTGGTCACTGGGGCAAATTGTGCCCTTCCCGTCCCCCTCCACTTTCACGGTTGACACCTAGCTCGTGTACCTGAAGTTCACAAGCAGGCCACATAGACACATGCCACACACATGGGCCCTTCCATGACAACACTTTGGCTAGCAGGAGTCCTCCTGAGCTGAATGGCGTGAGCCGGTGAACGCCTTAGTGTCGCCTACCTCACCGTGGATCTTGCAAAGGCCTAACAGTCTTCAAAGGCTGAGAGCACATGTCTCCAGCTGGATCTGAAGTCGACGTGCTGCTTGCGAGGGGAAGACGTCAGCTAGGAATTCTGAGAACCCTTGCCATGGCGGTGTTGGTTCCAGTGCAGCTCAGGTTTACCAACTGGGGTCCCCTTGCCTTGCACAGCAGACCAGGGAGAAAACTCTTCCTGAGGATTCTTCCAAGCTGTGGCTATCTGGCTCCCCGACGGAAGAAACACATTGCTGCCTGGCTTTCGGCACACCAACAGCAGCGCCCAAAGACCATCATGAGGCATGAGGTTGCTCAGAAGGCACAGACGACACTTTCGGTACACAGTGATTTTCCTCGGAAAAGGGTGCAGTCGCGAGCGTCCTCAGATATGTAAAAGGCACACCAGCATTACAGCACTTCAGTGGTGAAAGCCTCGGGTCTACTTGTGACCACCAAGTTTGCTGATGGAAACACTGCCCCTTATGTTGAGTATGCCACTCAGCCGACCTTCTCCTTAGCTGAAGTAGTCTGCTGCATGACCTCCTGGCAAGGAGTGGCAGGCACACTGTTTCTTTCGAGAACACTCACTCTTCCTCCCGAGGAATTCCTGCAGGGTGCCCAAGATGGGCGCCCGCCCGCCTCTGCCCCCGTGCTTTTCCTTCAGTTTCCTGGCCCCAAGCCTCCTGTTCCAAAGGGGCCAAACATGCTTTAGCCCTCAGGATCCGGTTTCTACGTGCAAACCCAGCCTGTGGAGCAGCCCCTTCTGCTCAGCTACAAGAGAGCCATGCGACACACCAGGCGCTCCTGTGAGGAGCCTTTTGTAAGCAGAGGTTCTCTGCAAGGTGACGTGCCTAGCCAAGACAGCGCTTCAGTCAGGCGTTGTCGACCCTGGAACTTTCAATCTCCCAGCAGTGCTTCGGGAAAAGTGTCCATCATTTTAGGCTGGTTGTAAAGTTACATTTCTGCTGGAGGTGAAGGGTCGTCAGCTTTGAGTTCGTAGAATCCATGTAACTCGCCGGGTATGATTCAGTGCAGCTAATAGCTAAGCCGGGAGTCTGACAGGCATTGCACGTGACACCGTTGCCCCACTCTGGTACCAAGACTGCTTTCCAGAGTTGGAGGTCTGGCTCTCCGCCGGAGCAAGCCGTGTGTTGCCCTGCCCTCTGCATGCGCAGAATGGAGGCCAAACACCCAATTGGCTGCATGTTACTACTCTGAAGCCGCAGTTGACACTTTGGCTACAACGTGTTCTTCCTTGACCTGGGTCCAGGCGTGAGAGAGCCTGCAGTCCTGAGAGGCCTACCAGTGTTAAGGCAGTACCTTCACTAAGGCTTCTCAGAAAGATCTGCACTGCAACACTTTTCATGGCACACGCGGACCTTCCTTTGGCGGCATGGGGGCAGGTTTCCTAACCACTAGCCAAGAAGGCTTTGGGATGAGCTCCTAGTGAGGAACTGCACACACACCCTGGCTCTTTCGAGAAAACTCACTCTTCCTCCATTGCCTCCTAGGGAACTCCTACGGTGATTACAAAACAGGGAGCAGGACTTGGTTTCAGGCAGGTCTGAGCACGCAGCTCTCCGGACTGCCAACGGGACAGATTTTGCTTTTCTCGTCCAGACCCCTTTTCACGGTTGCCACACAGCTCATGTAGCTGAAGTCCCCGGGCGGCCAAAAGAGACCCATGTCACATACTGTACCCATTCGCTGAAAGCACTTTGGAAAGCCAGGTTTCCTCCGGCAGTGAATTGCGCGAGCCAGTGTACGCCTTCGTTTCTCCTAGGTCATGGTACATCTTGCAACGGCCTAGCAGTCTTTGAAGGACGACGGCCTATTTCTCCCTCGAGAGGTGAAGTCCGGGTGCTGCTTCAGGGAGCAAGAGGTCAAGTATGGATTCCGAGAACTCGTGTAAGCACGGTGTTTTTCCAAAAGCAGCTCAGGGTTACAAAAGGAGGCCACCTCGCATTGCCCAGAAGCCCCGTTACAAACGTGTTCTTCAGGCATCCTCTAAGCTCTCCAAGTCGAGCTCTCCGATGGAGGAAAAACGTTGTTGCCCAGCCTCCTGCATACAAAACAGTAGAGTCCAAAGACCCTTGTGGCTGGGTGTTGCTCAGCAGGCTCAGATGCCACTTCTGCTCCACAGTGACCTTCCTCGGAATACGGTGCAGACGCTCGCATCGCATCCTCATCCTTACAGAGTCTTGAAAGGCACACCAGCATTTACAGCAGTTCAGTCGGGAAGGCCTCTTTGAAACTGCTGACTGCGACTGTGCTGGTGGAAAGAAACACTGCACCTTACCTTGAGTCTGGCGCTCGTCTGAATTATGCCCTAGACAACGTCCTCTGCTGGATGTACTCCTAGCAAGCAATTGCCAGCATTCCGTTTCACTGGGCAAAGTCTCCGTTCCTCCCTGGGTATTCTCGCAGGGTTGAGAAGGTTGGCGACCGCAGGGCTTTTCATTAAGCACTCATCATGGAAAACACGGACCTTCCTTGCAACACGCGGGCAAGTTTCCTTCCCACTGGCCAAGAAGGCTTTGGGATGAGAACCTAGCAAGGAACTGCACGCACTCTGGTTCGTTCAAGAAAATTCACTCTGCCTCAGGTTGCCTCTCAGGGTAATCCAGGGGTGAATAGAAGACGGGCAACAGGACTGTTTCTCAGGCAGCTCTGAGGACGCAGCTCTCCGGTTGGTCACTGGGGCAAATTGTGCCCTTCCCGTCCCCCTCCACTTTCACGGTTGACACCTAGCTCATGTACCTGAAGTTCACAAGCAGGCCACATAGACACATGCCACACACATGGGCCCTTCCATGACAACACTTTGGCTAGCAGGAGTCCTCCTGAGCTGAATGGCGTGAGCCGGTGAACGCCTTAGTGTCGCCTACCTCACCGTGGATCTTGCAAAGGCCTAACAGTCTTCAAAGGCTGAGAGCACATGTCTCCAGCTGGATCTGAAGTCGACGTGCTGCTTGCGAGGGGAAGACGTCAGCTAGGAATTCTGAGAACCCTTGCCATGGCGGTGTTGGTTCCAGTGCAGCTCAGGTTTACCAACTGGGGTCCCCTTGCATTGCACAGCAGACCAGGGAGAAAACTCTTCCTGAGGATTCTTCCAAGCTGTGGCTATCTGGCTCCCCGACGGAAGAAACACATTGCTGCCTGGCTTTCGGCACACCAACAGCAGCGCCCAAAGACCATCATGAGGCATGAGGTTGCTCAGAAGGCACAGACGACACTTTCGGTACACAGTGATTTTCCTCGGAAAAGGGTGCAGTCGCGAGCGTCCTCAGATATGTAAAAGGCACACCAGCATTACAGCACTTCAGTGGTGAAAGCCTCGGGTCTACTTGTGACCACCAAGTTTGCTGATGGAAACACTGCCCCTTATGTTGAGTATGCCACTCAGCCGACCTTCTCCTTAGCTGAAGTAGTCTGCTGCATGACCTCCTGGCAAGGAATGGCAGGCACACTGTTTCTTTCGAGAACACTCACTCTTCCTCCCGAGGAATTCCTGCAGGGTGCCCAAGATGGGCGCCCGCCCGCCTCTGCCCCCGTGCTTTTCCTTCAGTTTCCTGGCCCCAAGCCTCCTGTTCCAAAGGGGCCAAACATGCTTTAGCCCTCAGGATCCGGTTTCTACGTGCAAACCCAGCCTGTGGAGCAGCCCCTTCTGCTCAGCTACAAGAGAGCCATGCGACACACCAGGCGCTCCTGTGAGGAGCCTTTTGTAAGCAGAGGTTCTCTGCAAGGTGACGTGCCTAGCCAAGACAGCGCTTCAGTCAGGCGTTGTCGACCCTGGAACTTTCAATCTCCCAGCAGTGCTTCGGGAAAAGTGTCCATCATTTTAGGCTGGTTGTAAAGTTACATTTCTGCTGGAGGTGAAGGGTCGTCAGCTTTGAGTTCGTAGAATCCATGTAACTCGCCGGGTATGATTCAGTGCAGCTAATAGCTAAGCCGGGAGTCTGACAGGCATTGCACGTGACACCGTTGCCCCACTCTGGTACCAAGACTGCTTTCCAGAGTTGGAGGTCTGGCTCTCCGCCGGAGCAAGCCGTGTGTTGCCCTGCCCTCTGCATGCGCAGAATGGAGGCCAAACACCCAATTGGCTGCATGTTACTACTCTGAAGCCGCAGTTGACACTTTGGCTACAACGTGTTCTTCCTTGACCTGGGTCCAGGCGTGAGAGAGCCTGCAGTCCTGAGAGGCCTACCAGTGTTAAGGCAGTACCTTCACTAAGGCTTCTCAGAAAGATCTGCACTGCAACACTTTTCATGGCACACGCGGACCTTCCTTTGGCGGCATGGGGGCAGGTTTCCTAACCACTAGCCAAGAAGGCTTTGGGATGAGCTCCTAGTGAGGAACTGCACACACACCCTGGTTCTTTCGAGAAAACTCACTCTTCCTCCATTGCCTCCTAGGGAACTCCTACGGTGATTACAAAACAGGGAGCAGGACTTGGTTTCAGGCAGGTCTGAGCACGCAGCTCTCCGGACTGCCAACGGGACAGATTTTGCTTTTCTCGTCCAGCCCCCTTTTCACGGTTGCCACACAGCTCATGTAGCTGAAGTCCCCGGGCAGCCAAAAGAGACCCATGTCACATACTGTACCCATTCGCTGAAAGCACTTTGGAAAGCCAGGTTTCCTCCGGCAGTGAATTGCGCGAGCCAGTGTACGCCTTCGTTTCTCCTAGGTCATGGTACATCTTGCAACGGCCTAGCAGTCTTTGAAGGACGACGGCCTATTTCTCCCTCGAGAGGTGAAGTCCGGGTGCTGCTTCAGGGAGCAAGAGGTCAAGTATGGATTCCGAGAACTCGTGTAAGCACGGTGTTTTTCCAAAAGCAGCTCAGGGTTACAAAAGGAGGCCACCTCGCATTGCCCAGAAGCCCCGTTACAAACGTGTTCTTCAGGCATCCTCTAAGCTCTCCAAGTCGAGCTCTCCGATGGAGGAAAAACGTTGTTGCCCAGCCTCCTGCATACAAAACAGTAGAGTCCAAAGACCCTTGTGGCTGGGTGTTGCTCAGCAGGCTCAGATGCCACTTCTGCTCCACAGTGACCTTCCTCGGAATACGGTGCAGACGCTCGCATCGCATCCTCATCCTTACAGAGTCTTGAAAGGCACACCAGCATTTACAGCAGTTCAGTCGGGAAGGCCTCTTTGAAACTGCTGACTGCGACTGTGCTGGTGGAAAGAAACACTGCACCTTACCTTGAGTCTGGCGCTCGTCTGAATTATGCCCTAGACAACGTCCTCTGCTGGATGTACTCCTAGCAAGCAATTGCCAGCATTCCGTTTCACTGGGCAAAGTCTCCGTTCCTCCCTGGGTATTCTCGCAGGGTTGAGAAGGTTGGCGACCGCAGGGCTTTTCATTAAGCACTCATCATGGAAAACACGGACCTTCCTTGCAACACGCGGGCAAGTTTCCTTCCCACTGGCCAAGAAGGCTTTGGGATGAGAACCTAGCAAGGAACTGCACGCACTCTGGTTCGTTCAAGAAAATTCACTCTGCCTCAGGTTGCCTTTCAGGGTAATCCAGGGGTGAATAGAAGACGGGCAACAGGACTGTTTCTCAGGCAGCTCTGAGGACGCAGCTCTCCGGTTGGTCACTGGGGCAAATTGTGCCCTTCCCGTCCCCCTCCACTTTCACGGTTGACACCTAGCTCATGTACCTGAAGTTCACAAGCAGGCCACATAGACACATGCCACACACATGGGCCCTTCCATGACAACACTTTGGCTAGCAGGAGTCCTCCTGAGCTGAATGGCGTGAGCCGGTGAACGCCTTAGTGTCGCCTACCTCACCGTGGATCTTGCAAAGGCCTAACAGTCTTCAAAGGCTGAGAGCACATGTCTCCAGCTGGATCTGAAGTCGACGTGCTGCTTGCGAGGGGAAGACGTCAGCTAGGAATTCTGAGAACCCTTGCCATGGCGGTGTTGGTTCCAGTGCAGCTCAGGTTTACCAACTGGGGTCCCCTTGCATTGCACAGCAGACCAGGGAGAAAACTCTTCCTGAGGATTCTTCCAAGCTGTGGCTATCTGGCTCCCCGACGGAAGAAACACATTGCTGCCTGGCTTTCGGCACACCAACAGCAGCGCCCAAAGACCATCATGAGGCATGAGGTTGCTCAGAAGGCACAGACGACACTTTCGGTACACAGTGATTTTCCTCGGAAAAGGGTGCAGTCGCGAGCGTCCTCAGATATGTAAAAGGCACACCAGCATTACAGCACTTCAGTGGTGAAAGCCTCGGGTCTACTTGTGACCACCAAGTTTGCTGATGGAAACACTGCCCCTTATGTTGAGTATGCCACTCAGCCGACCTTCTCCTTAGCTGAAGTAGTCTGCTGCATGACCTCCTGGCAAGGAGTGGCAGGCACACTGTTTCTTTCGAGAACACGCACTCTTCCTCCCGAGGAATTCCTGCAGGGTGCCCAAGATGGGCGCCCGCCCGCCTCTGCCCCCGTGCTTTTCCTTCAGTTTCCTGGCCCCAAGCCTCCTGTTCCAAAGGGGCCAAACATGCTTTAGCCCTCAGGATCCGGTTTCTACGTGCAAACCCAGCCTGTGGAGCAGCCCCTTCTGCTCAGCTACAAGAGAGCCATGCGACACACCAGGCGCTCCTGTGAGGAGCCTTTTGTAAGCAGAGGTTCTCTGCAAGGTGACGTGCCTAGCCAAGACAGCGCTTCAGTCAGGCGTTGTCGACCCTGGAACTTTCAATCTCCCAGCAGTGCTTCGGGAAAAGTGTCCATCATTTTAGGCTGGTTGTAAAGTTACATTTCTGCTGGAGGTGAAGGGTCGTCAGCTTTGAGTTCGTAGAATCCATGTAACTCGCCGGGTATGATTCAGTGCAGCTAATAGCTAAGCCGGGAGTCTGACAGGCATTGCACGTGACACCGTTGCCCCACTCTGGTACCAAGACTGCTTTCCAGAGTTGGAGGTCTGGCTCTCCGCCGGAGCAAGCCGTGTGTTGCCCTGCCCTCTGCATGCGCAGAATGGAGGCCAAACACCCAATTGGCTGCATGTTACTACTCTGAAGCCGCAGTTGACACTTTGGCTACAACGTGTTCTTCCTTGACCTGGGTCCAGGCGTGAGAGAGCCTGCAGTCCTGAGAGGCCTACCAGTGTTAAGGCAGTACCTTCACTAAGGCTTCTCAGAAAGATCTGCACTGCAACACTTTTCATGGCACACGCGGACCTTCCTTTGGCGGCATGGGGGCAGGTTTCCTAACCACTAGCCAAGAAGGCTTTGGGATGAGCTCCTAGTGAGGAACTGCACACACACCCTGGTTCTTTCGAGAAAACTCACTCTTCCTCCATTGCCTCCTAGGGAACTCCTACGGTGATTACAAAACAGGGAGCAGGACTTGGTTTCAGGCAGGTCTGAGCACGCAGCTCTCCGGACTGCCAACGGGACAGATTTTGCTTTTCTCGTCCAGCCCCCTTTTCACGGTTGCCACACAGCCCATGTAGCTGAAGTCCCCGGGCGGCCAAAAGAGACCCATGTCACATACTGTACCCATTCGCTGAAAGCACTTTGGAAAGCCAGGTTTCCTCCGGCAGTGAATTGCGCGAGCCAGTGTACGCCTTCGTTTCTCCTAGGTCATGGTACATCTTGCAACGGCCTAGCAGTCTTTGAAGGACGACGGCCTATTTCTCCCTCGAGAGGTGAAGTCCGGGTGCTGCTTCAGGGAGCAAGAGGTCAAGTATGGATTCCGAGAACTCGTGTAAGCACGGTGTTTTTCCAAAAGCAGCTCAGGGTTACAAAAGGAGGCCACCTCGCATTGCCCAGAAGCCCCGTTACAAACGTGTTCTTCAGGCATCCTCTAAGCTCTCCAAGTCGAGCTCTCCGATGGAGGAAAAACGTTGTTGCCCAGCCTCCTGCATACAAAACAGTAGAGTCCAAAGACCCTTGTGGCTGGGTGTTGCTCAGCAGGCTCAGATGCCACTTCTGCTCCACAGTGACCTTCCTCGGAATACGGTGCAGACGCTCGCATCGCATCCTCATCCTTACAGAGTCTTGAAAGGCACACCAGCATTTACAGCAGTTCAGTCGGGAAGGCCTCTTTGAAACTGCTGACTGCGACTGTGCTGGTGGAAAGAAACACTGCACCTTACCTTGAGTCTGGCGCTCGTCTGAATTATGCCCTAGACAACGTCCTCTGCTGGATGTACTCCTAGCAAGCAATTGCCAGCATTCCGTTTCACTGGGCAAAGTCTCCGTTCCTCCCTGGGTATTCTCGCAGGGTTGAGAAGGTTGGCGACCGCAGGGCTTTTCATTAAGCACTCATCATGGAAAACACGGACCTTCCTTGCAACACGCGGGCAAGTTTCCTTCCCACTGGCCAAGAAGGCTTTGGGATGAGAACCTAGCAAGGAACTGCACGCACTCTGGTTCGTTCAAGAAAATTCACTCTGCCTCAGGTTGCCTTTCAGGGTAATCCAGGGGTGAATAGAAGACGGGCAACAGGACTGTTTCTCAGGCAGCTCTGAGGACGCAGCTCTCCGGTTGGTCACTGGGGCAAATTGTGCCCTTCCCGTCCCCCTCCACTTTCACGGTTGACACCTAGCTCATGTACCTGAAGTTCACAAGCAGGCCACATAGACACATGCCACACACATGGGCCCTTCCATGACAACACTTTGGCTAGCAGGAGTCCTCCTGAGCTGAATGGCGTGAGCCGGTGAACGCCTTAGTGTCGCCTACCTCACCGTGGATCTTGCAAAGGCCTAACAGTCTTCAAAGGCTGAGAGCACATGTCTCCAGCTGGATCTGAAGTCGACGTGCTGCTTGCGAGGGGAAGACGTCAGCTAGGAATTCTGAGAACCCTTGCCATGGCGGTGTTGGTTCCAGTGCAGCTCAGGTTTACCAACTGGGGTCCCCTTGCCTTGCACAGCAGACCAGGGAGAAAACTCTTCCTGAGGATTCTTCCAAGCTGTGGCTATCTGGCTCTCCGACGGAAGACACACATTGCTGCCTGGCCTTCGGCACACCAACAGCAGCGCCCAAAGACCATCATGAGGCATGAGGTTGCTCAGAAGGCACAGACGACACTTTCGGTACACAGTGATTTTCCTCGGAAAAGGGTGCAGTCGCGAGCGTCCTCAGATATGTAAAAGGCACACCAGCATTACAGCACTTCAGTGGTGAAAGCCTCGGGTCTACTTGTGACCACCAAGTTTGCTGATGGAAACACTGCCCCTTATGTTGAGTATGCCACTCAGCCGACCTTCTCCTTAGCTGAAGTAGTCTGCTGCATGACCTCCTGGCAAGGAGTGGCAGGCACACTGTTTCTTTCGAGAACACGCACTCTTCCTCCCGAGGAATTCCTGCAGGGTGCCCAAGATGGGCGCCCGCCCGCCTCTGCCCCCGTGCTTTTCCTTCAGTTTCCTGGCCCCAAGCCTCCTGTTCCAAAGGGGCCAAACATGCTTTAGCCCTCAGGATCCGGTTTCTACGTGCAAACCCAGCCTGTGGAGCAGCCCCTTCTGCTCAGCTACAAGAGAGCCATGCGACACACCAGGCGCTCCTGTGAGGAGCCTTTTGTAAGCAGAGGTTCTCTGCAAGGTGACGTGCCTAGCCAAGACAGCGCTTCAGTCAGGCGTTGTCGACCCTGGAACTTTCAATCTCCCAGCAGTGCTTCGGGAAAAGTGTCCATCATTTTAGGCTGGTTGTAAAGTTACATTTCTGCTGGAGGTGAAGGGTCGTCAGCTTTGAGTTCGTAGAATCCATGTAACTCGCCGGGTATGATTCAGTGCAGCTAATAGCTAAGCCGGGAGTCTGACAGGCATTGCACGTGACACCGTTGCCCCACTCTGGTACCAAGACTGCTTTCCAGAGTTGGAGGTCTGGCTCTCCGCCGGAGCAAGCCGTGTGTTGCCCTGCCCTCTGCATGCGCAGAATGGAGGCCAAACACCCAATTGGCTGCATGTTACTACTCTGAAGCCGCAGTTGACACTTTGGCTACAACGTGTTCTTCCTTGACCTGGGTCCAGGCGTGAGAGAGCCTGCAGTCCTGAGAGGCCTACCAGTGTTAAGGCAGTACCTTCACTAAGGCTTCTCAGAAAGATCTGCACTGCAACACTTTTCATGGCACACGCGGACCTTCCTTTGGCGGCATGGGGGCAGGTTTCCTAACCACTAGCCAAGAAGGCTTTGGGATGAGCTCCTAGTGAGGAACTGCACACACACCCTGGTTCTTTCGAGAAAACTCACTCTTCCTCCATTGCCTCCTAGGGAACTCCTACGGTGATTACAAAACAGGGAGCAGGACTTGGTTTCAGGCAGGTCTGAGCACGCAGCTCTCCGGACTGCCAACGGGACAGATTTTGCTTTTCTCGTCCAGCCCCCTTTTCACGGTTGCCACACAGCTCATGTAGCTGAAGTCCCCGGGCAGCCAAAAGAGACCCATGTCACATACTGTACCCATTCGCTGAAAGCACTTTGGAAAGCCAGGTTTCCTCCGGCAGGGAATTGCGCGAGCCAGTGTACGCCTTCGTTTCTCCTAGGTCATGGTACATCTTGCAACGGCCTAGCAGTCTTTGAAGGACGACGGCCTATTTCTCCCTCGAGAGGTGAAGTCCGGGTGCTGCTTCAGGGAGCAAGAGGTCAAGTATGGATTCCGAGAACTCGTGTAAGCACGGTGTTTTTCCAAAAGCAGCTCAGGGTTACAAAAGGAGGCCACCTCGCATTGCCCAGAAGCCCCGTTACAAACGTGTTCTTCAGGCATCCTCTAAGCTCTCCAAGTCGAGCTCTCCGATGGAGGAAAAACGTTGTTGCCCAGCCTCCTGCATACAAAACAGTAGAGTCCAAAGACCCTTGTGGCTGGGTGTTGCTCAGCAGGCTCAGATGCCACTTCTGCTCCACAGTGACCTTCCTCGGAATACGGTGCAGACGCTCGCATCGCATCCTCATCCTTACAGAGTCTTGAAAGGCACACCAGCATTTACAGCAGTTCAGTCGGGAAGGCCTCTTTGAAACTGCTGACTGCGACTGTGCTGGTGGAAAGAAACACTGCACCTTACCTTGAGTCTGGCGCTCGTCTGAATTATGCCCTAGACAACGTCCTCTGCTGGATGTACTCCTAGCAAGCAATTGCCAGCATTCCGTTTCACTGGGCAAAGTCTCCGTTCCTCCCTGGGTATTCTCGCAGGGTTGAGAAGGTTGGCGACCGCAGGGCTTTTCATTAAGCACTCATCATGGAAAACACGGACCTTCCTTGCAACACGCGGGCAAGTTTCCTTCCCACTGGCCAAGAAGGCTTTGGGATGAGAACCTAGCAAGGAACTGCACGCACTCTGGTTCGTTCAAGAAAATTCACTCTGCCTCAGGTTGCCTCTCAGGGTAATCCAGGGGTGAATAGAAGACGGGCAACAGGACTGTTTCTCAGGCAGCTCTGAGGACGCAGCTCTCCGGTTGGTCACTGGGGCAAATTGTGCCCTTCCCGTCCCCCTCCACTTTCACGGTTGACACCTAGCTCGTGTACCTGAAGTTCACAAGCAGGCCACATAGACACATGCCACACACATGGGCCCTTCCATGACAACACTTTGGCTAGCAGGAGTCCTCCTGAGCTGAATGGCGTGAGCCGGTGAACGCCTTAGTGTCGCCTACCTCACCGTGGATCTTGCAAAGGCCTAACAGTCTTCAAAGGCTGAGAGCACATGTCTCCAGCTGGATCTGAAGTCGACGTGCTGCTTGCGAGGGGAAGACGTCAGCTAGGAATTCTGAGAACCCTTGCCATGGCGGTGTTGGTTCCAGTGCAGCTCAGGTTTACCAACTGGGGTCCCCTTGCCTTGCACAGCAGACCAGGGAGAAAACTCTTCCTGAGGATTCTTCCAAGCTGTGGCTATCTGGCTCCCCGACGGAAGAAACACATTGCTGCCTGGCTTTCGGCACACCAACAGCAGCGCCCAAAGACCATCATGAGGCATGAGGTTGCTCAGAAGGCACAGACGACACTTTCGGTACACAGTGATTTTCCTCGGAAAAGGGTGCAGTCGCGAGCGTCCTCAGATATGTAAAAGGCACACCAGCATTACAGCACTTCAGTGGTGAAAGCCTCGGGTCTACTTGTGACCACCAAGTTTGCTGATGGAAACACTGCCCCTTATGTTGAGTATGCCACTCAGCCGACCTTCTCCTTAGCTGAAGTAGTCTGCTGCATGACCTCCTGGCAAGGAGTGGCAGGCACACTGTTTCTTTCGAGAACACTCACTCTTCCTCCCGAGGAATTCCTGCAGGGTGCCCAAGATGGGCGCCCGCCCGCCTCTGCCCCCGTGCTTTTCCTTCAGTTTCCTGGCCCCAAGCCTCCTGTTCCAAAGGGGCCAAACATGCTTTAGCCCTCAGGATCCGGTCTCTACGTGCAAACCCAGCCTGTGGAGCAGCCCCTTCTGCTCAGCTACAAGAGAGCCATGCGACACACCAGGCGCTCCTGTGAGGAGCCTTTTGTAAGCAGAGGTTCTCTGCAAGGTGACGTGCCTAGCCAAGACAGCGCTTCAGTCAGGCGTTGTCGACCCTGGAACTTTCAATCTCCCAGCAGTGCTTCGGGAAAAGTGTCCATCATTTTAGGCTGGTTGTAAAGTTACATTTCTGCTGGAGGTGAAGGGTCGTCAGCTTTGAGTTCGTAGAATCCATGTAACTCACCGGGTATGATTCAGTGCAGCTAATAGCTAAGCCGGGAGTCTGACAGGCATTGCACGTGACACCGTTGCCCCACTCTGGTACCAAGACTGCTTTCCAGAGTTGGAGGTCTGGCTCTCCGCCGGAGCAAGCCGTGTGTTGCCCTGCCCTCTGCATGCGCAGAATGGAGGCCAAACACCCAATTGGCTGCATGTTACTACTCTGAAGCCGCAGTTGACACTTTGGCTACAACGTGTTCTTCCTTGACCTGGGTCCAGGCGTGAGAGAGCCTGCAGTCCTGAGAGGCCTACCAGTGTTAAGGCAGTACCTTCACTAAGGCTTCTCAGAAAGATCTGCACTGCAACACTTTTCATGGCACACGCGGACCTTCCTTTGGCGGCATGGGGGCAGGTTTCCTAACCACTAGCCAAGAAGGCTTTGGGATGAGCTCCTAGTGAGGAACTGCACACACACCCTGGTTCTTTCGAGAAAACTCACTCTTCCTCCATTGCCTCCTAGGGAACTCCTACGGTGATTACAAAACAGGGAGCAGGACTTGGTTTCAGGCAGGTCTGAGCACGCAGCTCTCCGGACTGCCAACGGGACAGATTTTGCTTTTCTCGTCCAGCCCCCTTTTCACGGTTGCCACACAGCTCATGTAGCTGAAGTCCCCGGGCGGCCAAAAGAGACCCATGTCACATACTGTACCCATTCGCTGAAAGCACTTTGGAAAGCCAGGTTTCCTCCGGCAGGGAATTGCGCGAGCCAGTGTACGCCTTCGTTTCTCCTAGGTCATGGTACATCTTGCAACGGCCTAGCAGTCTTTGAAGGACGACGGCCTATTTCTCCCTCGAGAGGTGAAGTCCGGGTGCTGCTTCAGGGAGCAAGAGGTCAAGTATGGATTCCGAGAACTCGTGTAAGCACGGTGTTTTTCCAAAAGCAGCTCAGGGTTACAAAAGGAGGCCACCTTGCATTGCCCAGAAGCCCCGTTACAAACGTGTTCTTCAGGCATCCTCTAAGCTCTCCAAGTCGAGCTCTCCGATGGAGGAAAAACGTTGTTGCCCAGCCTCCTGCATACAAAACAGTAGAGTCCAAAGACCCTTGTGGCTGGGTGTTGCTCAGCAGGCTCAGATGCCACTTCTGCTCCACAGTGACCTTCCTCGGAATACGGTGCAGACGCTCGCATCGCATCCTCATCCTTACAGAGTCTTGAAAGGCACACCAGCATTTACAGCAGTTCAGTCGGGAAGGCCTCTTTGAAACTGCTGACTGCGACTGTGCTGGTGGAAAGAAACACTGCACCTTACCTTGAGTCTGGCGCTCGTCTGAATTATGCCCTAGACAACGTCCTCTGCTGGATGTACTCCTAGCAAGCAATTGCCAGCATTCCGTTTCACTGGGCAAAGTCTCCGTTCCTCCCTGGGTATTCTCGCAGGGTTGAGAAGGTTGGCGACCGCAGGGCTTTTCATTAAGCACTCATCATGGAAAACACGGACCTTCCTTGCAACACGCGGGCAAGTTTCCTTCCCACTGGCCAAGAAGGCTTTGGGATGAGAACCTAGCAAGGAACTGCACGCACTCTGGTTCGTTCAAGAAAATTCACTCTGCCTCAGGTTGCCTCTCAGGGTAATCCAGGGGTGAATAGAAGACGGGCAACAGGACTGTTTCTCAGGCAGCTCTGAGGACGCAGCTCTCCGGTTGGTCACTGGGGCAAATTGTGCCCTTCCCGTCCCCCTCCACTTTCACGGTTGACACCTAGCTCATGTACCTGAAGTTCACAAGCAGGCCACATAGACACATGCCACACACATGGGCCCTTCCATGACAACACTTTGGCTAGCAGGAGTCCTCCTGAGCTGAATGGCGTGAGCCGGTGAACGCCTTAGTGTCGCCTACCTCACCGTGGATCTTGCAAAGGCCTAACAGTCTTCAAAGGCTGAGAGCACATGTCTCCAGCTGGATCTGAAGTCGACGTGCTGCTTGCGAGGGGAAGACGTCAGCTAGGAATTCTGAGAACCCTTGCCATGGCGGTGTTGGTTCCAGTGCAGCTCAGGTTTACCAACTGGGGTCCCCTTGCATTGCACAGCAGACCAGGGAGAAAACTCTTCCTGAGGATTCTTCCAAGCTGTGGCTATCTGGCTCCCCGACGGAAGAAACACATTGCTGCCTGGCCTTCGGCACACCAACAGCAGCGCCCAAAGACCATCATGAGGCATGAGGTTGCTCAGAAGGCACAGACGACACTTTCGGTACACAGTGATTTTCCTCGGAAAAGGGTGCAGTCGCGAGCGTCCTCAGATATGTAAAAGGCACACCAGCATTACAGCACTTCAGTGGTGAAAGCCTCGGGTCTACTTGTGACCACCAAGTTTGCTGATGGAAACACTGCCCCTTATGTTGAGTATGCCACTCAGCCGACCTTCTCCTTAGCTGAAGTAGTCTGCTGCATGACCTCCTGGCAAGGAGTGGCAGGCACACTGTTTCTTTCGAGAACACTCACTCTTCCTCCCGAGGAATTCCTGCAGGGTGCCCAAGATGGGCGCCCGCCCGCCTCTGCCCCCGTGCTTTTCCTTCAGTTTCCTGGCCCCAAGCCTCCTGTTCCAAAGGGGCCAAACATGCTTTAGCCCTCAGGATCCGGTCTCTACGTGCAAACCCAGCCTGTGGAGCAGCCCCTTCTGCTCAGCTACAAGAGAGCCATGCGACACACCAGGCGCTCCTGTGAGGAGCCTTTTGTAAGCAGAGGTTCTCTGCAAGGTGACGTGCCTAGCCAAGACAGCGCTTCAGTCAGGCGTTGTCGACCCTGGAACTTTCAATCTCCCAGCAGTGCTTCGGGAAAAGTGTCCATCATTTTAGGCTGGTTGTAAAGTTACATTTCTGCTGGAGGTGAAGGGTCGTCAGCTTTGAGTTCGTAGAATCCATGTAACTCGCCGGGTATGATTCAGTGCAGCTAATAGCTAAGCCGGGAGTCTGACAGGCATTGCACGTGACACCGTTGCCCCACTCTGGTACCAAGACTGCTTTCCAGAGTTGGAGGTCTGGCTCTCCGCCGGAGCAAGCCGTGTGTTGCCCTGCCCTCTGCATGCGCAGAATGGAGGCCAAACACCCAATTGGCTGCATGTTACTACTCTGAAGCCGCAGTTGACACTTTGGCTACAACGTGTTCTTCCTTGACCTGGGTCCAGGCGTGAGAGAGCCTGCAGTCCTGAGAGGCCTACCAGTGTTAAGGCAGTACCTTCACTAAGGCTTCTCAGAAAGATCTGCACTGCAACACTTTTCATGGCACACGCGGACCTTCCTTTGGCGGCATGGGGGCAGGTTTCCTAACCACTAGCCAAGAAGGCTTTGGGATGAGCTCCTAGTGAGGAACTGCACACACACCCTGGTTCTTTCGAGAAAACTCACTCTTCCTCCATTGCCTCCTAGGGAACTCCTACGGTGATTACAAAACAGGGAGCAGGACTTGGTTTCAGGCAGGTCTGAGCACGCAGCTCTCCGGACTGCCAACGGGACAGATTTTGCTTTTCTCGTCCAGCCCCCTTTTCACGGTTGCCACACAGCTCATGTAGCTGAAGTCCCCGGGCGGCCAAAAGAGACCCATGTCACATACTGTACCCATTCGCTGAAAGCACTTTGGAAAGCCAGGTTTCCTCCGGCAGTGAATTGCGCGAGCCAGTGTACGCCTTCGTTTCTCCTAGGTCATGGTACATCTTGCAACGGCCTAGCAGTCTTTGAAGGACGACGGCCTATTTCTCCCTCGAGAGGTGAAGTCCGGGTGCTGCTTCAGGGAGCAAGAGGTCAAGTATGGATTCCGAGAACTCGTGTAAGCACGGTGTTTTTCCAAAAGCAGCTCAGGGTTACAAAAGGAGGCCACCTCGCATTGCCCAGAAGCCCCGTTACAAACGTGTTCTTCAGGCATCCTCTAAGCTCTCCAAGTCGAGCTCTCCGATGGAGGAAAAACGTTGTTGCCCAGCCTCCTGCATACAAAACAGTAGAGTCCAAAGACCCTTGTGGCTGGGTGTTGCTCAGCAGGCTCAGATGCCACTTCTGCTCCACAGTGACCTTCCTCGGAATACGGTGCAGACGCTCGCATCGCATCCTCATCCTTACAGAGTCTTGAAAGGCACACCAGCATTTACAGCAGTTCAGTCGGGAAGGCCTCTTTGAAACTGCTGACTGCGACTGTGCTGGTGGAAAGAAACACTGCACCTTACCTTGAGTCTGGCGCTCGTCTGAATTATGCCCTAGACAACGTCCTCTGCTGGATGTACTCCTAGCAAGCAATTGCCAGCATTCCGTTTCACTGGGCAAAGTCTCCGTTCCTCCCTGGGTATTCTCGCAGGGTTGAGAAGGTTGGCGACCGCAGGGCTTTTCATTAAGCACTCATCATGGAAAACACGGACCTTCCTTGCAACACGCGGGCAAGTTTCCTTCCCACTGGCCAAGAAGGCTTTGGGATGAGAACCTAGCAAGGAACTGCACGCACTCTGGTTCGTTCAAGAAAATTCACTCTGCCTCAGGTTGCCTCTCAGGGTAATCCAGGGGTGAATAGAAGACGGGCAACAGGACTGTTTCTCAGGCAGCTCTGAGGACGCAGCTCTCCGGTTGGTCACTGGGGCAAATTGTGCCCTTCCCGTCCCCCTCCACTTTCACGGTTGACACCTAGCTCATGTACCTGAAGTTCACAAGCAGGCCACATAGACACATGCCACACACATGGGCCCTTCCATGACAACACTTTGGCTAGCAGGAGTCCTCCTGAGCTGAATGGCGTGAGCCGGTGAACGCCTTAGTGTCGCCTACCTCACCGTGGATCTTGCAAAGGCCTAACAGTCTTCAAAGGCTGAGAGCACATGTCTCCAGCTGGATCTGAAGTCGACGTGCTGCTTGCGAGGGGAAGACGTCAGCTAGGAATTCTGAGAACCCTTGCCATGGCGGTGTTGGTTCCAGTGCAGCTCAGGTTTACCAACTGGGGTCCCCTTGCATTGCACAGCAGACCAGGGAGAAAACTCTTCCTGAGGATTCTTCCAAGCTGTGGCTATCTGGCTCCCCGACGGAAGAAACACATTGCTGCCTGGCTTTCGGCACACCAACAGCAGCGCCCAAAGACCATCATGAGGCATGAGGTTGCTCAGAAGGCACAGACGACACTTTCGGTACACAGTGATTTTCCTCGGAAAAGGGTGCAGTCGCGAGCGTCCTCAGATATGTAAAAGGCACACCAGCATTACAGCACTTCAGTGGTGAAAGCCTCGGGTCTACTTGTGACCACCAAGTTTGCTGATGGAAACACTGCCCCTTATGTTGAGTATGCCACTCAGCCGACCTTCTCCTTAGCTGAAGTAGTCTGCTGCATGACCTCCTGGCAAGGAGTGGCAGGCACACTGTTTCTTTCGAGAACACTCACTCTTCCTCCCGAGGAATTCCTGCAGGGTGCCCAAGATGGGCGCCCGCCCGCCTCTGCCCCCGTGCTTTTCCTTCAGTTTCCTGGCCCCAAGCCTCCTGTTCCAAAGGGGCCAAACATGCTTTAGCCCTCAGGATCCGGTCTCTACGTGCAAACCCAGCCTGTGGAGCAGCCCCTTCTGCTCAGCTACAAGAGAGCCATGCGACACACCAGGCGCTCCTGTGAGGAGCCTTTTGTAAGCAGAGGTTCTCTGCAAGGTGACGTGCCTAGCCAAGACAGCGCTTCAGTCAGGCGTTGTCGACCCTGGAACTTTCAATCTCCCAGCAGTGCTTCGGGAAAAGTGTCCATCATTTTAGGCTGGTTGTAAAGTTACATTTCTGCTGGAGGTGAAGGGTCGTCAGCTTTGAGTTCGTAGAATCCATGTAACTCGCCGGGTATGATTCAGTGCAGCTAATAGCTAAGCCGGGAGTCTGACAGGCATTGCACGTGACACCGTTGCCCCACTCTGGTACCAAGACTGCTT
This sequence comes from Balaenoptera borealis, assembly GCF_965194805.1. Taxonomy (NCBI): domain Eukaryota; kingdom Metazoa; phylum Chordata; class Mammalia; order Artiodactyla; family Balaenopteridae; genus Balaenoptera; species Balaenoptera borealis. Next base: position 463,686 of record NW_028123678.1, on the reverse strand, counting down.
TCCAGAGTTGGAGGTCTGGCTCTCCGCCGGAGCAAGCCGTGTGTTGCCCTGCCCTCTGCATGCGCAGAATGGAGGCCAAACACCCAATTGGCTGCATGTTACTACTCTGAAGCCGCAGTTGACACTTTGGCTACAACGTGTTCTTCCTTGACCTGGGTCCAGGCGTGAGAGAGCCTGCAGTCCTGAGAGGCCTACCAGTGTTAAGGCAGTACCTTCACTAAGGCTTCTCAGAAAGATCTGCACTGCAACACTTTTCATGGCACACGCGGACCTTCCTTTGGCGGCATGGGGGCAGGTTTCCTAACCACTAGCCAAGAAGGCTTTGGGATGAGCTCCTAGTGAGGAACTGCACACACACCCTGGTTCTTTCGAGAAAACTCACTCTTCCTCCATTGCCTCCTAGGGAACTCCTACGGTGATTACAAAACAGGGAGCAGGACTTGGTTTCAGGCAGGTCTGAGCACGCAGCTCTCCGGACTGCCAACGGGACAGATTTTGCTTTTCTCGTCCAGCCCCCTTTTCACGGTTGCCACACAGCTCATGTAGCTGAAGTCCCCGGGCGGCCAAAAGAGACCCATGTCACATACTGTACCCATTCGCTGAAAGCACTTTGGAAAGCCAGGTTTCCTCCGGCAGTGAATTGCGCGAGCCAGTGTACGCCTTCGTTTCTCCTAGGTCATGGTACATCTTGCAACGGCCTAGCAGTCTTTGAAGGACGACGGCCTATTTCTCCCTCGAGAGGTGAAGTCCGGGTGCTGCTTCAGGGAGCAAGAGGTCAAGTATGGATTCCGAGAACTCGTGTAAGCACGGTGTTTTTCCAAAAGCAGCTCAGGGTTACAAAAGGAGGCCACCTCGCATTGCCCAGAAGCCCCGTTACAAACGTGTTCTTCAGGCATCCTCTAAGCTCTCCAAGTCGAGCTCTCCGATGGAGGAAAAACGTTGTTGCCCAGCCTCCTGCATACAAAACAGTAGAGTCCAAAGACCCTTGTGGCTGGGTGTTGCTCAGCAGGCTCAGATGCCACTTCTGCTCCACAGTGACCTTCCTCGGAATACGGTGCAGACGCTCGCATCGCATCCTCATCCTTACAGAGTCTTGAAAGGCACACCAGCATTTACAGCAGTTCAGTCGGGAAGGCCTCTTTGAAACTGCTGACTGCGACTGTGCTGGTGGAAAGAAACACTGCACCTTACCTTGAGTCTGGCGCTCGTCTGAATTATGCCCTAGACAACGTCCTCTGCTGGATGTACTCCTAGCAAGCAATTGCCAGCATTCCGTTTCACTGGGCAAAGTCTCCGTTCCTCCCTGGGTATTCTCGCAGGGTTGAGAAGGTTGGCGACCGCAGGGCTTTTCATTAAGCACTCATCATGGAAAACACGGACCTTCCTTGCAACACGCGGGCAAGTTTCCTTCCCACTGGCCAAGAAGGCTTTGGGATGAGAACCTAGCAAGGAACTGCACGCACTCTGGTTCGTTCAAGAAAATTCACTCTGCCTCAGGTTGCCTCTCAGGGTAATCCAGGGGTGAATAGAAGACGGGCAACAGGACTGTTTCTCAGGCAGCTCTGAGGACGCAGCTCTCCGGTTGGTCACTGGGGCAAATTGTGCCCTTCCCGTCCCCCTCCACTTTCACGGTTGACACCTAGCTCATGTACCTGAAGTTCACAAGCAGGCCACATAGACACATGCCACACACATGGGCCCTTCCATGACAACACTTTGGCTAGCAGGAGTCCTCCTGAGCTGAATGGCGTGAGCCGGTGAACGCCTTAGTGTCGCCTACCTCACCGTGGATCTTGCAAAGGCCTAACAGTCTTCAAAGGCTGAGAGCACATGTCTCCAGCTGGATCTGAAGTCGACGTGCTGCTTGCGAGGGGAAGACGTCAGCTAGGAATTCTGAGAACCCTTGCCATGGCGGTGTTGGTTCCAGTGCAGCTCAGGTTTACCAACTGGGGTCCCCTTGCATTGCACAGCAGACCAGGGAGAAAACTCTTCCTGAGGATTCTTCCAAGCTGTGGCTATCTGGCTCCCCGACGGAAGAAACACATTGCTGCCTGGCTTTCGGCACACCAACAGCAGCGCCCAAAGACCATCATGAGGCATGAGGTTGCTCAGAAGGCACAGACGACACTTTCGGTACACAGTGATTTTCCTCGGAAAAGGGTGCAGTCGCGAGCGTCCTCAGATATGTAAAAGGCACACCAGCATTACAGCACTTCAGTGGTGAAAGCCTCGGGTCTACTTGTGACCACCAAGTTTGCTGATGGAAACACTGCCCCTTATGTTGAGTATGCCACTCAGCCGACCTTCTCCTTAGCTGAAGTAGTCTGCTGCATGACCTCCTGGCAAGGAGTGGCAGGCACACTGTTTCTTTCGAGAACACTCACTCTTCCTCCCGAGGAATTCCTGCAGGGTGCCCAAGATGGGCGCCCGCCCGCCTCTGCCCCCGTGCTTTTCCTTCAGTTTCCTGGCCCCAAGCCTCCTGTTCCAAAGGGGCCAAACATGCTTTAGCCCTCAGGATCCGGTTTCTACGTGCAAACCCAGCCTGTGGAGCAGCCCCTTCTGCTCAGCTACAAGAGAGCCATGCGACACACCAGGCGCTCCTGTGAGGAGCCTTTTGTAAGCAGAGGTTCTCTGCAAGGTGACGTGCCTAGCCAAGACAGCGCTTCAGTCAGGCGTTGTCGACCCTGGAACTTTCAATCTCCCAGCAGTGCTTCGGGAAAAGTGTCCATCATTTTAGGCTGGTTGTAAAGTTACATTTCTGCTGGAGGTGAAGGGTCGTCAGCTTTGAGTTCGTAGAATCCATGTAACTCGCCGGGTATGATTCAGTGCAGCTAATAGCTAAGCCGGGAGTCTGACAGGCATTGCACGTGACACCGTTGCCCCACTCTGGTACCAAGACTGCTTTCCAGAGTTGGAGGTCTGGCTCTCCGCCGGAGCAAGCCGTGTGTTGCCCTGCCCTCTGCATGCGCAGAATGGAGGCCAAACACCCAATTGGCTGCATGTTACTACTCTGAAGCCGCAGTTGACACTTTGGCTACAACGTGTTCTTCCTTGACCTGGGTCCAGGCGTGAGAGAGCCTGCAGTCCTGAGAGGCCTACCAGTGTTAAGGCAGTACCTTCACTAAGGCTTCTCAGAAAGATCTGCACTGCAACACTTTTCATGGCACACGCGGACCTTCCTTTGGCGGCATGGGGGCAGGTTTCCTAACCACTAGCCAAGAAGGCTTTGGGATGAGCTCCTAGTGAGGAACTGCACACACACCCTGGCTCTTTCGAGAAAACTCACTCTTCCTCCATTGCCTCCTAGGGAACTCCTACGGTGATTACAAAACAGGGAGCAGGACTTGGTTTCAGGCAGGTCTGAGCACGCAGCTCTCCGGACTGCCAACGGGACAGATTTTGCTTTTCTCGTCCAGCCCCCTTTTCACGGTTGCCACACAGCTCATGTAGCTGAAGTCCCCGGGCGGCCAAAAGAGACCCATGTCACATACTGTACCCATTCGCTGAAAGCACTTTGGAAAGCCAGGTTTCCTCCGGCAGTGAATTGCGCGAGCCAGTGTACGCCTTCGTTTCTCCTAGGTCATGGTACATCTTGCAACGGCCTAGCAGTCTTTGAAGGACGACGGCCTATTTCTCCCTCGAGAGGTGAAGTCCGGGTGCTGCTTCAGGGAGCAAGAGGTCAAGTATGGATTCCGAGAACTCGTGTAAGCACGGTGTTTTTCCAAAAGCAGCTCAGGGTTACAAAAGGAGGCCACCTTGCATTGCCCAGAAGCCCCGTTACAAACGTGTTCTTCAGGCATCCTCTAAGCTCTCCAAGTCGAGCTCTCCGATGGAGGAAAAACGTTGTTGCCCAGCCTCCTGCATACAAAACAGTAGAGTCCAAAGACCCTTGTGGCTGGGTGTTGCTCAGCAGGCTCAGATGCCACTTCTGCTCCACAGTGACCTTCCTCGGAATACGGTGCAGACGCTCGCATCGCATCCTCATCCTTACAGAGTCTTGAAAGGCACACCAGCATTTACAGCAGTTCAGTCGGGAAGGCCTCTTTGAAACTGCTGACTGCGACTGTGCTGGTGGAAAGAAACACTGCACCTTACCTTGAGTCTGGCGCTCGTCTGAATTATGCCCTAGACAACGTCCTCTGCTGGATGTACTCCTAGCAAGCAATTGCCAGCATTCCGTTTCACTGGGCAAAGTCTCCGTTCCTCCCTGGGTATTCTCGCAGGGTTGAGAAGGTTGGCGACCGCAGGGCTTTTCATTAAGCACTCATCATGGAAAACACGGACCTTCCTTGCAACACGCGGGCAAGTTTCCTTCCCACTGGCCAAGAAGGCTTTGGGATGAGAACCTAGCAAGGAACTGCACGCACTCTGGTTCGTTCAAGAAAATTCACTCTGCCTCAGGTTGCCTCTCAGGGTAATCCAGGGGTGAATAGAAGACGGGCAACAGGACTGTTTCTCAGGCAGCTCTGAGGACGCAGCTCTCCGGTTGGTCACTGGGGCAAATTGTGCCCTTCCCGTCCCCCTCCACTTTCACGGTTGACACCTAGCTCATGTACCTGAAGTTCACAAGCAGGCCACATAGACACATGCCACACACATGGGCCCTTCCATGACAACACTTTGGCTAGCAGGAGTCCTCCTGAGCTGAATGGCGTGAGCCGGTGAACGCCTTAGTGTCGCCTACCTCACCGTGGATCTTGCAAAGGCCTAACAGTCTTCAAAGGCTGAGAGCACATGTCTCCAGCTGGATCTGAAGTCGACGTGCTGCTTGCGAGGGGAAGACGTCAGCTAGGAATTCTGAGAACCCTTGCCATGGCGGTGTTGGTTCCAGTGCAGCTCAGGTTTACCAACTGGGGTCCCCTTGCATTGCACAGCAGACCAGGGAGAAAACTCTTCCTGAGGATTCTTCCAAGCTGTGGCTATCTGGCTCCCCGACGGAAGAAACACATTGCTGCCTGGCTTTCGGCACACCAACAGCAGCGCCCAAAGACCATCATGAGGCATGAGGTTGCTCAGAAGGCACAGACGACACTTTCGGTACACAGTGATTTTCCTCGGAAAAGGGTGCAGTCGCGAGCGTCCTCAGATATGTAAAAGGCACACCAGCATTACAGCACTTCAGTGGTGAAAGCCTCGGGTCTACTTGTGACCACCAAGTTTGCTGATGGAAACACTGCCCCTTATGTTGAGTATGCCACTCAGCCGACCTTCTCCTTAGCTGAAGTAGTCTGCTGCATGACCTCCTGGCAAGGAGTGGCAGGCACACTGTTTCTTTCGAGAACACTCACTCTTCCTCCCGAGGAATTCCTGCAGGGTGCCCAAGATGGGCGCCCGCCCGCCTCTGCCCCCGTGCTTTTCCTTCAGTTTCCTGGCCCCAAGCCTCCTGTTCCAAAGGGGCCAAACATGCTTTAGCCCTCAGGATCCGGTTTCTACGTGCAAACCCAGCCTGTGGAGCAGCCCCTTCTGCTCAGCTACAAGAGAGCCATGCGACACACCAGGCGCTCCTGTGAGGAGCCTTTTGTAAGCAGAGGTTCTCTGCAAGGTGACGTGCCTAGCCAAGACAGCGCTTCAGTCAGGCGTTGTCGACCCTGGAACTTTCAATCTCCCAGCAGTGCTTCGGGAAAAGTGTCCATCATTTTAGGCTGGTTGTAAAGTTACATTTCTGCTGGAGGTGAAGGGTCGTCAGCTTTGAGTTCGTAGAATCCATGTAACTCGCCGGGTATGATTCAGTGCAGCTAATAGCTAAGCCGGGAGTCTGACAGGCATTGCACGTGACACCGTTGCCCCACTCTGGTACCAAGACTGCTTTCCAGAGTTGGAGGTCTGGCTCTCCGCCGGAGCAAGCCGTGTGTTGCCCTGCCCTCTGCATGCGCAGAATGGAGGCCAAACACCCAATTGGCTGCATGTTACTACTCTGAAGCCGCAGTTGACACTTTGGCTACAACGTGTTCTTCCTTGACCTGGGTCCAGGCGTGAGAGAGCCTGCAGTCCTGAGAGGCCTACCAGTGTTAAGGCAGTACCTTCACTAAGGCTTCTCAGAAAGATCTGCACTGCAACACTTTTCATGGCACACGCGGACCTTCCTTTGGCGGCATGGGGGCAGGTTTCCTAACCACTAGCCAAGAAGGCTTTGGGATGAGCTCCTAGTGAGGAACTGCACACACACCCTGGCTCTTTCGAGAAAACTCACTCTTCCTCCATTGCCTCCTAGGGAACTCCTACGGTGATTACAAAACAGGGAGCAGGACTTGGTTTCAGGCAGGTCTGAGCACGCAGCTCTCCGGACTGCCAACGGGACAGATTTTGCTTTTCTCGTCCAGCCCCCTTTTCACGGTTGCCACACAGCTCATGTAGCTGAAGTCCCCGGGCGGCCAAAAGAGACCCATGTCACATACTGTACCCATTCGCTGAAAGCACTTTGGAAAGCCAGGTTTCCTCCGGCAGTGAATTGCGCGAGCCAGTGTACGCCTTCGTTTCTCCTAGGTCATGGTACATCTTGCAACGGCCTAGCAGTCTTTGAAGGACGACGGCCTATTTCTCCCTCGAGAGGTGAAGTCCGGGTGCTGCTTCAGGGAGCAAGAGGTCAAGTATGGATTCCGAGAACTCGTGTAAGCACGGTGTTTTTCCAAAAGCAGCTCAGGGTTACAAAAGGAGGCCACCTTGCATTGCCCAGAAGCCCCGTTACAAACGTGTTCTTCAGGCATCCTCTAAGCTCTCCAAGTCGAGCTCTCCGATGGAGGAAAAACGTTGTTGCCCAGCCTCCTGCATACAAAACAGTAGAGTCCAAAGACCCTTGTGGCTGGGTGTTGCTCAGCAGGCTCAGATGCCACTTCTGCTCCACAGTGACCTTCCTCGGAATACGGTGCAGACGCTCGCATCGCATCCTCATCCTTACAGAGTCTTGAAAGGCACACCAGCATTTACAGCAGTTCAGTCGGGAAGGCCTCTTTGAAACTGCTGACTGCGACTGTGCTGGTGGAAAGAAACACTGCACCTTACCTTGAGTCTGGCGCTCGTCTGAATTATGCCCTAGACAACGTCCTCTGCTGGATGTACTCCTAGCAAGCAATTGCCAGCATTCCGTTTCACTGGGCAAAGTCTCCGTTCCTCCCTGGGTATTCTCGCAGGGTTGAGAAGGTTGGCGACCGCAGGGCTTTTCATTAAGCACTCATCATGGAAAACACGGACCTTCCTTGCAACACGCGGGCAAGTTTCCTTCCCACTGGCCAAGAAGGCTTTGGGATGAGAACCTAGCAAGGAACTGCACGCACTCTGGTTCGTTCAAGAAAATTCACTCTGCCTCAGGTTGCCTCTCAGGGTAATCCAGGGGTGAATAGAAGACGGGCAACAGGACTGTTTCTCAGGCAGCTCTGAGGACGCAGCTCTCCGGTTGGTCACTGGGGCAAATTGTGCCCTTCCCGTCCCCCTCCACTTTCACGGTTGACACCTAGCTCATGTACCTGAAGTTCACAAGCAGGCCACATAGACACATGCCACACACATGGGCCCTTCCATGACAACACTTTGGCTAGCAGGAGTCCTCCTGAGCTGAATGGCGTGAGCCGGTGAACGCCTTAGTGTCGCCTACCTCACCGTGGATCTTGCAAAGGCCTAACAGTCTTCAAAGGCTGAGAGCACATGTCTCCAGCTGGATCTGAAGTCGACGTGCTGCTTGCGAGGGGAAGACGTCAGCTAGGAATTCTGAGAACCCTTGCCATGGCGGTGTTGGTTCCAGTGCAGCTCAGGTTTACCAACTGGGGTCCCCTTGCCTTGCACAGCAGACCAGGGAGAAAACTCTTCCTGAGGATTCTTCCAAGCTGTGGCTATCTGGCTCTCCGACGGAAGAAACACATTGCTGCCTGGCCTTCGGCACACCAACAGCAGCGCCCAAAGACCATCATGAGGCATGAGGTTGCTCAGAAGGCACAGACGACACTTTCGGTACACAGTGATTTTCCTCGGAAAAGGGTGCAGTCGCGAGCGTCCTCAGATATGTAAAAGGCACACCAGCATTACAGCACTTCAGTGGTGAAAGCCTCGGGTCTACTTGTGACCACCAAGTTTGCTGATGGAAACACTGCCCCTTATGTTGAGTATGCCACTCAGCCGACCTTCTCCTTAGCTGAAGTAGTCTGCTGCATGACCTCCTGGCAAGGAGTGGCAGGCACACTGTTTCTTTCGAGAACACGCACTCTTCCTCCCGAGGAATTCCTGCAGGGTGCCCAAGATGGGCGCCCGCCCGCCTCTGCCCCCGTGCTTTTCCTTCAGTTTCCTGGCCCCAAGCCTCCTGTTCCAAAGGGGCCAAACATGCTTTAGCCCTCAGGATCCGGTTTCTACGTGCAAACCCAGCCTGTGGAGCAGCCCCTTCTGCTCAGCTACAAGAGAGCCATGCGACACACCAGGCGCTCCTGTGAGGAGCCTTTTGTAAGCAGAGGTTCTCTGCAAGGTGACGTGCCTAGCCAAGACAGCGCTTCAGTCAGGCGTTGTCGACCCTGGAACTTTCAATCTCCCAGCAGTGCTTCGGGAAAAGTGTCCATCATTTTAGGCTGGTTGTAAAGTTACATTTCTGCTGGAGGTGAAGGGTCGTCAGCTTTGAGTTCGTAGAATCCATGTAACTCGCCGGGTATGATTCAGTGCAGCTAATAGCTAAGCCGGGAGTCTGACAGGCATTGCACGTGACACCGTTGCCCCACTCTGGTACCAAGACTGCTTTCCAGAGTTGGAGGTCTGGCTCTCCGCCGGAGCAAGCCGTGTGTTGCCCTGCCCTCTGCATGCGCAGAATGGAGGCCAAACACCCAATTGGCTGCATGTTACTACTCTGAAGCCGCAGTTGACACTTTGGCTACAACGTGTTCTTCCTTGACCTGGGTCCAGGCGTGAGAGAGCCTGCAGTCCTGAGAGGCCTACCAGTGTTAAGGCAGTACCTTCACTAAGGCTTCTCAGAAAGATCTGCACTGCAACACTTTTCATGGCACACGCGGACCTTCCTTTGGCGGCATGGGGGCAGGTTTCCTAACCACTAGCCAAGAAGGCTTTGGGATGAGCTCCTAGTGAGGAACTGCACACACACCCTGGTTCTTTCGAGAAAACTCACTCTTCCTCCATTGCCTCCTAGGGAACTCCTACGGTGATTACAAAACAGGGAGCAGGACTTGGTTTCAGGCAGGTCTGAGCACGCAGCTCTCCGGACTGCCAACGGGACAGATTTTGCTTTTCTCGTCCAGCCCCCTTTTCACGGTTGCCACACAGCTCATGTAGCTGAAGTCCCCGGGCGGCCAAAAGAGACCCATGTCACATACTGTACCCATTCGCTGAAAGCACTTTGGAAAGCCAGGTTTCCTCCGGCAGTGAATTGCGCGAGCCAGTGTACGCCTTCGTTTCTCCTAGGTCATGGTACATCTTGCAACGGCCTAGCAGTCTTTGAAGGACGACGGCCTATTTCTCCCTCGAGAGGTGAAGTCCGGGTGCTGCTTCAGGGAGCAAGAGGTCAAGTATGGATTCCGAGAACTCGTGTAAGCACGGTGTTTTTCCAAAAGCAGCTCAGGGTTACAAAAGGAGGCCACCTCGCATTGCCCAGAAGCCCCGTTACAAACGTGTTCTTCAGGCATCCTCTAAGCTCTCCAAGTCGAGCTCTCCGATGGAGGAAAAACGTTGTTGCCCAGCCTCCTGCATACAAAACAGTAGAGTCCAAAGACCCTTGTGGCTGGGTGTTGCTCAGCAGGCTCAGATGCCACTTCTGCTCCACAGTGACCTTCCTCGGAATGCGGTGCAGACGCTCGCATCGCATCCTCATCCTTACAGAGTCTTGAAAGGCACACCAGCATTTACAGCAGTTCAGTCGGGAAGGCCTCTTTGAAACTGCTGACTGCGACTGTGCTGGTGGAAAGAAACACTGCACCTTACCTTGAGTCTGGCGCTCGTCTGAATTATGCCCTAGACAACGTCCTCTGCTGGATGTACTCCTAGCAAGCAATTGCCAGCATTCCGTTTCACTGGGCAAAGTCTCCGTTCCTCCCTGGGTATTCTCGCAGGGTTGAGAAGGTTGGCGACCGCAGGGCTTTTCATTAAGCACTCATCATGGAAAACACGGACCTTCCTTGCAACACGCGGGCAAGTTTCCTTCCCACTGGCCAAGAAGGCTTTGGGATGAGAACCTAGCAAGGAACTGCACGCACTCTGGTTCGTTCAAGAAAATTCACTCTGCCTCAGGTTGCCTCTCAGGGTAATCCAGGGGTGAATAGAAGACGGGCAACAGGACTGTTTCTCAGGCAGCTCTGAGGACGCAGCTCTCCGGTTGGTCACTGGGGCAAATTGTGCCCTTCCCGTCCCCCTCCACTTTCACGGTTGACACCTAGCTCATGTACCTGAAGTTCACAAGCAGGCCACATAGACACATGCCACACACATGGGCCCTTCCATGACAACACTTTGGCTAGCAGGAGTCCTCCTGAGCTGAATGGCGTGAGCCGGTGAACGCCTTAGTGTCGCCTACCTCACCGTGGATCTTGCAAAGGCCTAACAGTCTTCAAAGGCTGAGAGCACATGTCTCCAGCTGGATCTGAAGTCGACGTGCTGCTTGCGAGGGGAAGACGTCAGCTAGGAATTCTGAGAACCCTTGCCATGGCGGTGTTGGTTCCAGTGCAGCTCAGGTTTACCAACTGGGGTCCCCTTGCATTGCACAGCAGACCAGGGAGAAAACTCTTCCTGAGGATTCTTCCAAGCTGTGGCTATCTGGCTCCCCGACGGAAGAAACACATTGCTGCCTGGCCTTCGGCACACCAACAGCAGCGCCCAAAGACCATCATGAGGCATGAGGTTGCTCAGAAGGCACAGACGACACTTTCGGTACACAGTGATTTTCCTCGGAAAAGGGTGCAGTCGCGAGCGTCCTCAGATATGTAAAAGGCACACCAGCATTACAGCACTTCAGTGGTGAAAGCCTCGGGTCTACTTGTGACCACCAAGTTTGCTGATGGAAACACTGCCCCTTATGTTGAGTATGCCACTCAGCCGACCTTCTCCTTAGCTGAAGTAGTCTGCTGCATGACCTCCTGGCAAGGAGTGGCAGGCACACTGTTTCTTTCGAGAACACTCACTCTTCCTCCCGAGGAATTCCTGCAGGGTGCCCAAGATGGGCGCCCGCCCGCCTCTGCCCCCGTGCTTTTCCTTCAGTTTCCTGGCCCCAAGCCTCCTGTTCCAAAGGGGCCAAACATGCTTTAGCCCTCAGGATCCGGTCTCTACGTGCAAACCCAGCCTGTGGAGCAGCCCCTTCTGCTCAGCTACAAGAGAGCCATGCGACACACCAGGCGCTCCTGTGAGGAGCCTTTTGTAAGCAGAGGTTCTCTGCAAGGTGACGTGCCTAGCCAAGACAGCGCTTCAGTCAGGCGTTGTCGACCCTGGAACTTTCAATCTCCCAGCAGTGCTTCGGGAAAAGTGTCCATCATTTTAGGCTGGTTGTAAAGTTACATTTCTGCTGGAGGTGAAGGGTCGTCAGCTTTGAGTTCGTAGAATCCATGTAACTCGCCGGGTATGATTCAGTGCAGCTAATAGCTAAGCCGGGAGTCTGACAGGCATTGCACGTGACACCGTTGCCCCACTCTGGTACCAAGACTGCTTTCCAGAGTTGGAGGTCTGGCTCTCCGCCGGAGCAAGCCGTGTGTTGCCCTGCCCTCTGCATGCGCAGAATGGAGGCCAAACACCCAATTGGCTGCATGTTACTACTCTGAAGCCGCAGTTGACACTTTGGCTACAACGTGTTCTTCCTTGACCTGGGTCCAGGCGTGAGAGAGCCTGCAGTCCTGAGAGGCCTACCAGTGTTAAGGCAGTACCTTCACTAAGGCTTCTCAGAAAGATCTGCACTGCAACACTTTTCATGGCACACGCGGACCTTCCTTTGGCGGCATGGGGGCAGGTTTCCTAACCACTAGCCAAGAAGGCTTTGGGATGAGCTCCTAGTGAGGAACTGCACACACACCCTGGTTCTTTCGAGAAAACTCACTCTTCCTCCATTGCCTCCTAGGGAACTCCTACGGTGATTACAAAACAGGGAGCAGGACTTGGTTTCAGGCAGGTCTGAGCACGCAGCTCTCCGGACTGCCAACGGGACAGATTTTGCTTTTCTCGTCCAGCCCCCTTTTCACGGTTGCCACACAGCTCATGTAGCTGAAGTCCCCGGGCGGCCAAAAGAGACCCATGTCACATACTGTACCCATTCGCTGAAAGCACTTTGGAAAGCCAGGTTTCCTCCGGCAGTGAATTGCGCGAGCCAGTGTACGCCTTCGTTTCTCCTAGGTCATGGTACATCTTGCAACGGCCTAGCAGTCTTTGAAGGACGACGGCCTATTTCTCCCTCGAGAGGTGAAGTCCGGGTGCTGCTTCAGGGAGCAAGAGGTCAAGTATGGATTCCGAGAACTCGTGTAAGCACGGTGTTTTTCCAAAAGCAGCTCAGGGTTACAAAAGGAGGCCACCTCGCATTGCCCAGAAGCCCCGTTACAAACGTGTTCTTCAGGCATCCTCTAAGCTCTCCAAGTCGAGCTCTCCGATGGAGGAAAAACGTTGTTGCCCAGCCTCCTGCATACAAAACAGTAGAGTCCAAAGACCCTTGTGGCTGGGTGTTGCTCAGCAGGCTCAGATGCCACTTCTGCTCCACAGTGACCTTCCTCGGAATACGGTGCAGACGCTCGCATCGCATCCTCATCCTTACAGAGTCTTGAAAGGCACACCAGCATTTACAGCAGTTCAGTCGGGAAGGCCTCTTTGAAACTGCTGACTGCGACTGTGCTGGTGGAAAGAAACACTGCACCTTACCTTGAGTCTGGCGCTCGTCTGAATTATGCCCTAGACAACGTCCTCTGCTGGATGTACTCCTAGCAAGCAATTGCCAGCATTCCGTTTCACTGGGCAAAGTCTCCGTTCCTCCCTGGGTATTCTCGCAGGGTTGAGAAGGTTGGCGACCGCAGGGCTTTTCATTAAGCACTCATCATGGAAAACACGGACCTTCCTTGCAACACGCGGGCAAGTTTCCTTCCCACTGGCCAAGAAGGCTTTGGGATGAGAACCTAGCAAGGAACTGCACGCACTCTGGTTCGTTCAAGAAAATTCACTCTGCCTCAGGTTGCCTCTCAGGGTAATCCAGGGGTGAATAGAAGACGGGCAACAGGACTGTTTCTCAGGCAGCTCTGAGGACGCAGCTCTCCGGTTGGTCACTGGGGCAAATTGTGCCCTTCCCGTCCCCCTCCACTTTCACGGTTGACACCTAGCTCATGTACCTGAAGTTCACAAGCAGGCCACATAGACACATGCCACACACATGGGCCCTTCCATGACAACACTTTGGCTAGCAGGAGTCCTCCTGAGCTGAATGGCGTGAGCCGGTGAACGCCTTAGTGTCGCCTACCTCACCGTGGATCTTGCAAAGGCCTAACAGTCTTCAAAGGCTGAGAGCACATGTCTCCAGCTGGATCTGAAGTCGACGTGCTGCTTGCGAGGGGAAGACGTCAGCTAGGAATTCTGAGAACCCTTGCCATGGCGGTGTTGGTTCCAGTGCAGCTCAGGTTTACCAACTGGGGTCCCCTTGCATTGCACAGCAGACCAGGGAGAAAACTCTTCCTGAGGATTCTTCCAAGCTGTGGCTATCTGGCTCCCCGACGGAAGAAACACATTGCTGCCTGGCTTTCGGCACACCAACAGCAGCGCCCAAAGACCATCATGAGGCATGAGGTTGCTCAGAAGGCACAGACGACACTTTCGGTACACAGTGATTTTCCTCGGAAAAGGGTGCAGTCGCGAGCGTCCTCAGATATGTAAAAGGCACACCAGCATTACAGCACTTCAGTGGTGAAAGCCTCGGGTCTACTTGTGACCACCAAGTTTGCTGATGGAAACACTGCCCCTTATGTTGAGTATGCCACTCAGCCGACCTTCTCCTTAGCTGAAGTAGTCTGCTGCATGACCTCCTGGCAAGGAGTGGCAGGCACACTGTTTCTTTCGAGAACACTCACTCTTCCTCCCGAGGAATTCCTGCAGGGTGCCCAAGATGGGCGCCCGCCCGCCTCTGCCCCCGTGCTTTTCCTTCAGTTTCCTGGCCCCAAGCCTCCTGTTCCAAAGGGGCCAAACATGCTTTAGCCCTCAGGATCCGGTCTCTACGTGCAAACCCAGCCTGTGGAGCAGCCCCTTCTGCTCAGCTACAAGAGAGCCATGCGACACACCAGGCGCTCCTGTGAGGAGCCTTTTGTAAGCAGAGGTTCTCTGCAAGGTGACGTGCCTAGCCAAGACAGCGCTTCAGTCAGGCGTTGTCGACCCTGGAACTTTCAATCTCCCAGCAGTGCTTCGGGAAAAGTGTCCATCATTTTAGGCTGGTTGTAAAGTTACATTTCTGCTGGAGGTGAAGGGTCGTCAGCTTTGAGTTCGTAGAATCCATGTAACTCGCCGGGTATGATTCAGTGCAGCTAATAGCTAAGCCGGGAGTCTGACAGGCATTGCACGTGACACCGTTGCCCCACTCTGGTACCAAGACTGCTTTCCAGAGTTGGAGGTCTGGCTCTCCGCCGGAGCAAGCCGTGTGTTGCCCTGCCCTCTGCATGCGCAGAATGGAGGCCAAACACCCAATTGGCTGCATGTTACTACTCTGAAGCCGCAGTTGACACTTTGGCTACAACGTGTTCTTCCTTGACCTGGGTCCAGGCGTGAGAGAGCCTGCAGTCCTGAGAGGCCTACCAGTGTTAAGGCAGTACCTTCACTAAGGCTTCTCAGAAAGATCTGCACTGCAACACTTTTCATGGCACACGCGGACCTTCCTTTGGCGGCATGGGGGCAGGTTTCCTAACCACTAGCCAAGAAGGCTTTGGGATGAGCTCCTAGTGAGGAACTGCACACACACCCTGGTTCTTTCGAGAAAACTCACTCTTCCTCCATTGCCTCCTAGGGAACTCCTACGGTGATTACAAAACAGGGAGCAGGACTTGGTTTCAGGCAGGTCTGAGCACGCAGCTCTCCGGACTGCCAACGGGACAGATTTTGCTTTTCTCGTCCAGCCCCCTTTTCACGGTTGCCACACAGCTCATGTAGCTGAAGTCCCCGGGCGGCCAAAAGAGACCCATGTCACATACTGTACCCATTCGCTGAAAGCACTTTGGAAAGCCAGGTTTCCTCCGGCAGTGAATTGCGCGAGCCAGTGTACGCCTTCGTTTCTCCTAGGTCATGGTACATCTTGCAACGGCCTAGCAGTCTTTGAAGGACGACGGCCTATTTCTCCCTCGAGAGGTGAAGTCCGGGTGCTGCTTCAGGGAGCAAGAGGTCAAGTATGGATTCCGAGAACTCGTGTAAGCACGGTGTTTTTCCAAAAGCAGCTCAGGGTTACAAAAGGAGGCCACCTCGCATTGCCCAGAAGCCCCGTTACAAACGTGTTCTTCAGGCATCCTCTAAGCTCTCCAAGTCGAGCTCTCCGATGGAGGAAAAACGTTGTTGCCCAGCCTCCTGCATACAAAACAGTAGAGTCCAAAGACCCTTGTGGCTGGGTGTTGCTCAGCAGGCTCAGATGCCACTTCTGCTCCACAGTGACCTTCCTCGGAATACGGTGCAGACGCTCGCATCGCATCCTCATCCTTACAGAGTCTTGAAAGGCACACCAGCATTTACAGCAGTTCAGTCGGGAAGGCCTCTTTGAAACTGCTGACTGCGACTGTGCTGGTGGAAAGAAACACTGCACCTTACCTTGAGTCTGGCGCTCGTCTGAATTATGCCCTAGACAACGTCCTCTGCTGGATGTACTCCTAGCAAGCAATTGCCAGCATTCCGTTTCACTGGGCAAAGTCTCCGTTCCTCCCTGGGTATTCTCGCAGGGTTGAGAAGGTTGGCGACCGCAGGGCTTTTCATTAAGCACTCATCATGGAAAACACGGACCTTCCTTGCAACACGCGGGCAAGTTTCCTTCCCACTGGCCAAGAAGGCTTTGGGATGAGAACCTAGCAAGGAACTGCACGCACTCTGGTTCGTTCAAGAAAATTCACTCTGCCTCAGGTTGCCTCTCAGGGTAATCCAGGGGTGAATAGAAGACGGGCAACAGGACTGTTTCTCAGGCAGCTCTGAGGACGCAGCTCTCCGGTTGGTCACTGGGGCAAATTGTGCCCTTCCCGTCCCCCTCCACTTTCACGGTTGACACCTAGCTCATGTACCTGAAGTTCACAAGCAGGCCACATAGACACATGCCACACACATGGGCCCTTCCATGACAACACTTTGGCTAGCAGGAGTCCTCCTGAGCTGAATGGCGTGAGCCGGTGAACGCCTTAGTGTCGCCTACCTCACCGTGGATCTTGCAAAGGCCTAACAGTCTTCAAAGGCTGAGAGCACATGTCTCCAGCTGGATCTGAAGTCGACGTGCTGCTTGCGAGGGGAAGACGTCAGCTAGGAATTCTGAGAACCCTTGCCATGGCGGTGTTGGTTCCAGTGCAGCTCAGGTTTACCAACTGGGGTCCCCTTGCATTGCACAGCAGACCAGGGAGAAAACTCTTCCTGAGGATTCTTCCAAGCTGTGGCTATCTGGCTCCCCGACGGAAGAAACACATTGCTGCCTGGCTTTCGGCACACCAACAGCAGCGCCCAAAGACCATCATGAGGCATGAGGTTGCTCAGAAGGCACAGACGACACTTTCGGTACACAGTGATTTTCCTCGGAAAAGGGTGCAGTCGCGAGCGTCCTCAGATATGTAAAAGGCACACCAGCATTACAGCACTTCAGTGGTGAAAGCCTCGGGTCTACTTGTGACCACCAAGTTTGCTGATGGAAACACTGCCCCTTATGTTGAGTATGCCACTCAGCCGACCTTCTCCTTAGCTGAAGTAGTCTGCTGCATGACCTCCTGGCAAGGAGTGGCAGGCACACTGTTTCTTTCGAGAACACTCACTCTTCCTCCCGAGGAATTCCTGCAGGGTGCCCAAGATGGGCGCCCGCCCGCCTCTGCCCCCGTGCTTTTCCTTCAGTTTCCTGGCCCCAAGCCTCCTGTTCCAAAGGGGCCAAACATGCTTTAGCCCTCAGGATCCGGTTTCTACGTGCAAACCCAGCCTGTGGAGCAGCCCCTTCTGCTCAGCTACAAGAGAGCCATGCGACACACCAGGCGCTCCTGTGAGGAGCCTTTTGTAAGCAGAGGTTCTCTGCAAGGTGACGTGCCTAGCCAAGACAGCGCTTCAGTCAGGCGTTGTCGACCCTGGAACTTTCAATCTCCCAGCAGTGCTTCGGGAAAAGTGTCCATCATTTTAGGCTGGTTGTAAAGTTACATTTCTGCTGGAGGTGAAGGGTCGTCAGCTTTGAGTTCGTAGAATCCATGTAACTCGCCGGGTATGATTCAGTGCAGCTAATAGCTAAGCCGGGAGTCTGACAGGCATTGCACGTGACACCGTTGCCCCACTCTGGTACCAAGACTGCTTTCCAGAGTTGGAGGTCTGGCTCTCCGCCGGAGCAAGCCGTGTGTTGCCCTGCCCTCTGCATGCGCAGAATGGAGGCCAAACACCCAATTGGCTGCATGTTACTACTCTGAAGCCGCAGTTGACACTTTGGCTACAACGTGTTCTTCCTTGACCTGGGTCCAGGCGTGAGAGAGCCTGCAGTCCTGAGAGGCCTACCAGTGTTAAGGCAGTACCTTCACTAAGGCTTCTCAGAAAGATCTGCACTGCAACACTTTTCATGGCACACGCGGACCTTCCTTTGGCGGCATGGGGGCAGGTTTCCTAACCACTAGCCAAGAAGGCTTTGGGATGAGCTCCTAGTGAGGAACTGCACACACACCCTGGCTCTTTCGAGAAAACTCACTCTTCCTCCATTGCCTCCTAGGGAACTCCTACGGTGATTACAAAACAGGGAGCAGGACTTGGTTTCAGGCAGGTCTGAGCACGCAGCTCTCCGGACTGCCAACGGGACAGATTTTGCTTTTCTCGTCCAGCCCCCTTTTCACGGTTGCCACACAGCTCATGTAGCTGAAGTCCCCGGGCGGCCAAAAGAGACCCATGTCACATACTGTACCCATTCGCTGAAAGCACTTTGGAAAGCCAGGTTTCCTCCGGCAGTGAATTGCGCGAGCCAGTGTACGCCTTCGTTTCTCCTAGGTCATGGTACATCTTGCAACGGCCTAGCAGTCTTTGAAGGACGACGGCCTATTTCTCCCTCGAGAGGTGAAGTCCGGGTGCTGCTTCAGGGAGCAAGAGGTCAAGTATGGATTCCGAGAACTCGTGTAAGCACGGTGTTTTTCCAAAAGCAGCTCAGGGTTACAAAAGGAGGCCACCTTGCATTGCCCAGAAGCCCCGTTACAAACGTGTTCTTCAGGCATCCTCTAAGCTCTCCAAGTCGAGCTCTCCGATGGAGGAAAAACGTTGTTGCCCAGCCTCCTGCATACAAAACAGTAGAGTCCAAAGACCCTTGTGGCTGGGTGTTGCTCAGCAGGCTCAGATGCCACTTCTGCTCCACAGTGACCTTCCTCGGAATACGGTGCAGACGCTCGCATCGCATCCTCATCCTTACAGAGTCTTGAAAGGCACACCAGCATTTACAGCAGTTCAGTCGGGAAGGCCTCTTTGAAACTGCTGACTGCGACTGTGCTGGTGGAAAGAAACACTGCACCTTACCTTGAGTCTGGCGCTCGTCTGAATTATGCCCTAGACAACGTCCTCTGCTGGATGTACTCCTAGCAAGCAATTGCCAGCATTCCGTTTCACTGGGCAAAGTCTCCGTTCCTCCCTGGGTATTCTCGCAGGGTTGAGAAGGTTGGCGACCGCAGGGCTTTTCATTAAGCACTCATCATGGAAAACACGGACCTTCCTTGCAACACGCGGGCAAGTTTCCTTCCCACTGGCCAAGAAGGCTTTGGGATGAGAACCTAGCAAGGAACTGCACGCACTCTGGTTCGTTCAAGAAAATTCACTCTGCCTCAGGTTGCCTCTCAGGGTAATCCAGGGGTGAATAGAAGACGGGCAACAGGACTGTTTCTCAGGCAGCTCTGAGGACGCAGCTCTCCGGTTGGTCACTGGGGCAAATTGTGCCCTTCCCGTCCCCCTCCACTTTCACGGTTGACACCTAGCTCATGTACCTGAAGTTCACAAGCAGGCCACATAGACACATGCCACACACATGGGCCCTTCCATGACAACACTTTGGCTAGCAGGAGTCCTCCTGAGCTGAATGGCGTGAGCCGGTGAACGCCTTAGTGTCGCCTACCTCACCGTGGATCTTGCAAAGGCCTAACAGTCTTCAAAGGCTGAGAGCACATGTCTCCAGCTGGATCTGAAGTCGACGTGCTGCTTGCGAGGGGAAGACGTCAGCTAGGAATTCTGAGAACCCTTGCCATGGCGGTGTTGGTTCCAGTGCAGCTCAGGTTTACCAACTGGGGTCCCCTTGCATTGCACAGCAGACCAGGGAGAAAACTCTTCCTGAGGATTCTTCCAAGCTGTGGCTATCTGGCTCCCCGACGGAAGAAACACATTGCTGCCTGGCTTTCGGCACACCAACAGCAGCGCCCAAAGACCATCATGAGGCATGAGGTTGCTCAGAAGGCACAGACGACACTTTCGGTACACAGTGATTTTCCTCGGAAAAGGGTGCAGTCGCGAGCGTCCTCAGATATGTAAAAGGCACACCAGCATTACAGCACTTCAGTGGTGAA
Source organism: Balaenoptera borealis (assembly GCF_965194805.1). Classification (NCBI taxonomy): domain Eukaryota; kingdom Metazoa; phylum Chordata; class Mammalia; order Artiodactyla; family Balaenopteridae; genus Balaenoptera; species Balaenoptera borealis. The sequence continues at coordinate 444,037 of NW_028123678.1, read as the reverse complement.
AGCCTCGGGTCTACTTGTGACCACCAAGTTTGCTGATGGAAACACTGCCCCTTATGTTGAGTATGCCACTCAGCCGACCTTCTCCTTAGCTGAAGTAGTCTGCTGCATGACCTCCTGGCAAGGAGTGGCAGGCACACTGTTTCTTTCGAGAACACTCACTCTTCCTCCCGAGGAATTCCTGCAGGGTGCCCAAGATGGGCGCCCGCCCGCCTCTGCCCCCGTGCTTTTCCTTCAGTTTCCTGGCCCCAAGCCTCCTGTTCCAAAGGGGCCAAACATGCTTTAGCCCTCAGGATCCGGTTTCTACGTGCAAACCCAGCCTGTGGAGCAGCCCCTTCTGCTCAGCTACAAGAGAGCCATGCGACACACCAGGCGCTCCTGTGAGGAGCCTTTTGTAAGCAGAGGTTCTCTGCAAGGTGACGTGCCTAGCCAAGACAGCGCTTCAGTCAGGCGTTGTCGACCCTGGAACTTTCAATCTCCCAGCAGTGCTTCGGGAAAAGTGTCCATCATTTTAGGCTGGTTGTAAAGTTACATTTCTGCTGGAGGTGAAGGGTCGTCAGCTTTGAGTTCGTAGAATCCATGTAACTCGCCGGGTATGATTCAGTGCAGCTAATAGCTAAGCCGGGAGTCTGACAGGCATTGCACGTGACACCGTTGCCCCACTCTGGTACCAAGACTGCTTTCCAGAGTTGGAGGTCTGGCTCTCCGCCGGAGCAAGCCGTGTGTTGCCCTGCCCTCTGCATGCGCAGAATGGAGGCCAAACACCCAATTGGCTGCATGTTACTACTCTGAAGCCGCAGTTGACACTTTGGCTACAACGTGTTCTTCCTTGACCTGGGTCCAGGCGTGAGAGAGCCTGCAGTCCTGAGAGGCCTACCAGTGTTAAGGCAGTACCTTCACTAAGGCTTCTCAGAAAGATCTGCACTGCAACACTTTTCATGGCACACGCGGACCTTCCTTTGGCGGCATGGGGGCAGGTTTCCTAACCACTAGCCAAGAAGGCTTTGGGATGAGCTCCTAGTGAGGAACTGCACACACACCCTGGCTCTTTCGAGAAAACTCACTCTTCCTCCATTGCCTCCTAGGGAACTCCTACGGTGATTACAAAACAGGGAGCAGGACTTGGTTTCAGGCAGGTCTGAGCACGCAGCTCTCCGGACTGCCAACGGGACAGATTTTGCTTTTCTCGTCCAGCCCCCTTTTCACGGTTGCCACACAGCTCATGTAGCTGAAGTCCCCGGGCGGCCAAAAGAGACCCATGTCACATACTGTACCCATTCGCTGAAAGCACTTTGGAAAGCCAGGTTTCCTCCGGCAGTGAATTGCGCGAGCCAGTGTACGCCTTCGTTTCTCCTAGGTCATGGTACATCTTGCAACGGCCTAGCAGTCTTTGAAGGACGACGGCCTATTTCTCCCTCGAGAGGTGAAGTCCGGGTGCTGCTTCAGGGAGCAAGAGGTCAAGTATGGATTCCGAGAACTCGTGTAAGCACGGTGTTTTTCCAAAAGCAGCTCAGGGTTACAAAAGGAGGCCACCTTGCATTGCCCAGAAGCCCCGTTACAAACGTGTTCTTCAGGCATCCTCTAAGCTCTCCAAGTCGAGCTCTCCGATGGAGGAAAAACGTTGTTGCCCAGCCTCCTGCATACAAAACAGTAGAGTCCAAAGACCCTTGTGGCTGGGTGTTGCTCAGCAGGCTCAGATGCCACTTCTGCTCCACAGTGACCTTCCTCGGAATACGGTGCAGACGCTCGCATCGCATCCTCATCCTTACAGAGTCTTGAAAGGCACACCAGCATTTACAGCAGTTCAGTCGGGAAGGCCTCTTTGAAACTGCTGACTGCGACTGTGCTGGTGGAAAGAAACACTGCACCTTACCTTGAGTCTGGCGCTCGTCTGAATTATGCCCTAGACAACGTCCTCTGCTGGATGTACTCCTAGCAAGCAATTGCCAGCATTCCGTTTCACTGGGCAAAGTCTCCGTTCCTCCCTGGGTATTCTCGCAGGGTTGAGAAGGTTGGCGACCGCAGGGCTTTTCATTAAGCACTCATCATGGAAAACACGGACCTTCCTTGCAACACGCGGGCAAGTTTCCTTCCCACTGGCCAAGAAGGCTTTGGGATGAGAACCTAGCAAGGAACTGCACGCACTCTGGTTCGTTCAAGAAAATTCACTCTGCCTCAGGTTGCCTCTCAGGGTAATCCAGGGGTGAATAGAAGACGGGCAACAGGACTGTTTCTCAGGCAGCTCTGAGGACGCAGCTCTCCGGTTGGTCACTGGGGCAAATTGTGCCCTTCCCGTCCCCCTCCACTTTCACGGTTGACACCTAGCTCATGTACCTGAAGTTCACAAGCAGGCCACATAGACACATGCCACACACATGGGCCCTTCCATGACAACACTTTGGCTAGCAGGAGTCCTCCTGAGCTGAATGGCGTGAGCCGGTGAACGCCTTAGTGTCGCCTACCTCACCGTGGATCTTGCAAAGGCCTAACAGTCTTCAAAGGCTGAGAGCACATGTCTCCAGCTGGATCTGAAGTCGACGTGCTGCTTGCGAGGGGAAGACGTCAGCTAGGAATTCTGAGAACCCTTGCCATGGCGGTGTTGGTTCCAGTGCAGCTCAGGTTTACCAACTGGGGTCCCCTTGCCTTGCACAGCAGACCAGGGAGAAAACTCTTCCTGAGGATTCTTCCAAGCTGTGGCTATCTGGCTCTCCGACGGAAGAAACACATTGCTGCCTGGCCTTCGGCACACCAACAGCAGCGCCCAAAGACCATCATGAGGCATGAGGTTGCTCAGAAGGCACAGACGACACTTTCGGTACACAGTGATTTTCCTCGGAAAAGGGTGCAGTCGCGAGCGTCCTCAGATATGTAAAAGGCACACCAGCATTACAGCACTTCAGTGGTGAAAGCCTCGGGTCTACTTGTGACCACCAAGTTTGCTGATGGAAACACTGCCCCTTATGTTGAGTATGCCACTCAGCCGACCTTCTCCTTAGCTGAAGTAGTCTGCTGCATGACCTCCTGGCAAGGAGTGGCAGGCACACTGTTTCTTTCGAGAACACGCACTCTTCCTCCCGAGGAATTCCTGCAGGGTGCCCAAGATGGGCGCCCGCCCGCCTCTGCCCCCGTGCTTTTCCTTCAGTTTCCTGGCCCCAAGCCTCCTGTTCCAAAGGGGCCAAACATGCTTTAGCCCTCAGGATCCGGTTTCTACGTGCAAACCCAGCCTGTGGAGCAGCCCCTTCTGCTCAGCTACAAGAGAGCCATGCGACACACCAGGCGCTCCTGTGAGGAGCCTTTTGTAAGCAGAGGTTCTCTGCAAGGTGACGTGCCTAGCCAAGACAGCGCTTCAGTCAGGCGTTGTCGACCCTGGAACTTTCAATCTCCCAGCAGTGCTTCGGGAAAAGTGTCCATCATTTTAGGCTGGTTGTAAAGTTACATTTCTGCTGGAGGTGAAGGGTCGTCAGCTTTGAGTTCGTAGAATCCATGTAACTCGCCGGGTATGATTCAGTGCAGCTAATAGCTAAGCCGGGAGTCTGACAGGCATTGCACGTGACACCGTTGCCCCACTCTGGTACCAAGACTGCTTTCCAGAGTTGGAGGTCTGGCTCTCCGCCGGAGCAAGCCGTGTGTTGCCCTGCCCTCTGCATGCGCAGAATGGAGGCCAAACACCCAATTGGCTGCATGTTACTACTCTGAAGCCGCAGTTGACACTTTGGCTACAACGTGTTCTTCCTTGACCTGGGTCCAGGCGTGAGAGAGCCTGCAGTCCTGAGAGGCCTACCAGTGTTAAGGCAGTACCTTCACTAAGGCTTCTCAGAAAGATCTGCACTGCAACACTTTTCATGGCACACGCGGACCTTCCTTTGGCGGCATGGGGGCAGGTTTCCTAACCACTAGCCAAGAAGGCTTTGGGATGAGCTCCTAGTGAGGAACTGCACACACACCCTGGTTCTTTCGAGAAAACTCACTCTTCCTCCATTGCCTCCTAGGGAACTCCTACGGTGATTACAAAACAGGGAGCAGGACTTGGTTTCAGGCAGGTCTGAGCACGCAGCTCTCCGGACTGCCAACGGGACAGATTTTGCTTTTCTCGTCCAGCCCCCTTTTCACGGTTGCCACACAGCTCATGTAGCTGAAGTCCCCGGGCGGCCAAAAGAGACCCATGTCACATACTGTACCCATTCGCTGAAAGCACTTTGGAAAGCCAGGTTTCCTCCGGCAGTGAATTGCGCGAGCCAGTGTACGCCTTCGTTTCTCCTAGGTCATGGTACATCTTGCAACGGCCTAGCAGTCTTTGAAGGACGACGGCCTATTTCTCCCTCGAGAGGTGAAGTCCGGGTGCTGCTTCAGGGAGCAAGAGGTCAAGTATGGATTCCGAGAACTCGTGTAAGCACGGTGTTTTTCCAAAAGCAGCTCAGGGTTACAAAAGGAGGCCACCTCGCATTGCCCAGAAGCCCCGTTACAAACGTGTTCTTCAGGCATCCTCTAAGCTCTCCAAGTCGAGCTCTCCGATGGAGGAAAAACGTTGTTGCCCAGCCTCCTGCATACAAAACAGTAGAGTCCAAAGACCCTTGTGGCTGGGTGTTGCTCAGCAGGCTCAGATGCCACTTCTGCTCCACAGTGACCTTCCTCGGAATGCGGTGCAGACGCTCGCATCGCATCCTCATCCTTACAGAGTCTTGAAAGGCACACCAGCATTTACAGCAGTTCAGTCGGGAAGGCCTCTTTGAAACTGCTGACTGCGACTGTGCTGGTGGAAAGAAACACTGCACCTTACCTTGAGTCTGGCGCTCGTCTGAATTATGCCCTAGACAACGTCCTCTGCTGGATGTACTCCTAGCAAGCAATTGCCAGCATTCCGTTTCACTGGGCAAAGTCTCCGTTCCTCCCTGGGTATTCTCGCAGGGTTGAGAAGGTTGGCGACCGCAGGGCTTTTCATTAAGCACTCATCATGGAAAACACGGACCTTCCTTGCAACACGCGGGCAAGTTTCCTTCCCACTGGCCAAGAAGGCTTTGGGATGAGAACCTAGCAAGGAACTGCACGCACTCTGGTTCGTTCAAGAAAATTCACTCTGCCTCAGGTTGCCTTTCAGGGTAATCCAGGGGTGAATAGAAGACGGGCAACAGGACTGTTTCTCAGGCAGCTCTGAGGACGCAGCTCTCCGGTTGGTCACTGGGGCAAATTGTGCCCTTCCCGTCCCCCTCCACTTTCACGGTTGACACCTAGCTCATGTACCTGAAGTTCACAAGCAGGCCACATAGACACATGCCACACACATGGGCCCTTCCATGACAACACTTTGGCTAGCAGGAGTCCTCCTGAGCTGAATGGCGTGAGCCGGTGAACGCCTTAGTGTCGCCTACCTCACCGTGGATCTTGCAAAGGCCTAACAGTCTTCAAAGGCTGAGAGCACATGTCTCCAGCTGGATCTGAAGTCGACGTGCTGCTTGCGAGGGGAAGACGTCAGCTAGGAATTCTGAGAACCCTTGCCATGGCGGTGTTGGTTCCAGTGCAGCTCAGGTTTACCAACTGGGGTCCCCTTGCATTGCACAGCAGACCAGGGAGAAAACTCTTCCTGAGGATTCTTCCAAGCTGTGGCTATCTGGCTCCCCGACGGAAGAAACACATTGCTGCCTGGCTTTCGGCACACCAACAGCAGCGCCCAAAGACCATCATGAGGCATGAGGTTGCTCAGAAGGCACAGACGACACTTTCGGTACACAGTGATTTTCCTCGGAAAAGGGTGCAGTCGCGAGCGTCCTCAGATATGTAAAAGGCACACCAGCATTACAGCACTTCAGTGGTGAAAGCCTCGGGTCTACTTGTGACCACCAAGTTTGCTGATGGAAACACTGCCCCTTATGTTGAGTATGCCACTCAGCCGACCTTCTCCTTAGCTGAAGTAGTCTGCTGCATGACCTCCTGGCAAGGAGTGGCAGGCACACTGTTTCTTTCGAGAACACTCACTCTTCCTCCCGAGGAATTCCTGCAGGGTGCCCAAGATGGGCGCCCGCCCGCCTCTGCCCCCGTGCTTTTCCTTCAGTTTCCTGGCCCCAAGCCTCCTGTTCCAAAGGGGCCAAACATGCTTTAGCCCTCAGGATCCGGTTTCTACGTGCAAACCCAGCCTGTGGAGCAGCCCCTTCTGCTCAGCTACAAGAGAGCCATGCGACACACCAGGCGCTCCTGTGAGGAGCCTTTTGTAAGCAGAGGTTCTCTGCAAGGTGACGTGCCTAGCCAAGACAGCGCTTCAGTCAGGCGTTGTCGACCCTGGAACTTTCAATCTCCCAGCAGTGCTTCGGGAAAAGTGTCCATCATTTTAGGCTGGTTGTAAAGTTACATTTCTGCTGGAGGTGAAGGGTCGTCAGCTTTGAGTTCGTAGAATCCATGTAACTCGCCGGGTATGATTCAGTGCAGCTAATAGCTAAGCCGGGAGTCTGACAGGCATTGCACGTGACACCGTTGCCCCACTCTGGTACCAAGACTGCTTTCCAGAGTTGGAGGTCTGGCTCTCCGCCGGAGCAAGCCGTGTGTTGCCCTGCCCTCTGCATGCGCAGAATGGAGGCCAAACACCCAATTGGCTGCATGTTACTACTCTGAAGCCGCAGTTGACACTTTGGCTACAACGTGTTCTTCCTTGACCTGGGTCCAGGCGTGAGAGAGCCTGCAGTCCTGAGAGGCCTACCAGTGTTAAGGCAGTACCTTCACTAAGGCTTCTCAGAAAGATCTGCACTGCAACACTTTTCATGGCACACGCGGACCTTCCTTTGGCGGCATGGGGGCAGGTTTCCTAACCACTAGCCAAGAAGGCTTTGGGATGAGCTCCTAGTGAGGAACTGCACACACACCCTGGTTCTTTCGAGAAAACTCACTCTTCCTCCATTGCCTCCTAGGGAACTCCTACGGTGATTACAAAACAGGGAGCAGGACTTGGTTTCAGGCAGGTCTGAGCACGCAGCTCTCCGGACTGCCAACGGGACAGATTTTGCTTTTCTCGTCCAGCCCCCTTTTCACGGTTGCCACACAGCTCATGTAGCTGAAGTCCCCGGGCGGCCAAAAGAGACCCATGTCACATACTGTACCCATTCGCTGAAAGCACTTTGGAAAGCCAGGTTTCCTCCGGCAGTGAATTGCGCGAGCCAGTGTACGCCTTCGTTTCTCCTAGGTCATGGTACATCTTGCAACGGCCTAGCAGTCTTTGAAGGACGACGGCCTATTTCTCCCTCGAGAGGTGAAGTCCGGGTGCTGCTTCAGGGAGCAAGAGGTCAAGTATGGATTCCGAGAACTCGTGTAAGCACGGTGTTTTTCCAAAAGCAGCTCAGGGTTACAAAAGGAGGCCACCTCGCATTGCCCAGAAGCCCCGTTACAAACGTGTTCTTCAGGCATCCTCTAAGCTCTCCAAGTCGAGCTCTCCGATGGAGGAAAAACGTTGTTGCCCAGCCTCCTGCATACAAAACAGTAGAGTCCAAAGACCCTTGTGGCTGGGTGTTGCTCAGCAGGCTCAGATGCCACTTCTGCTCCACAGTGACCTTCCTCGGAATACGGTGCAGACGCTCGCATCGCATCCTCATCCTTACAGAGTCTTGAAAGGCACACCAGCATTTACAGCAGTTCAGTCGGGAAGGCCTCTTTGAAACTGCTGACTGCGACTGTGCTGGTGGAAAGAAACACTGCACCTTACCTTGAGTCTGGCGCTCGTCTGAATTATGCCCTAGACAACGTCCTCTGCTGGATGTACTCCTAGCAAGCAATTGCCAGCATTCCGTTTCACTGGGCAAAGTCTCCGTTCCTCCCTGGGTATTCTCGCAGGGTTGAGAAGGTTGGCGACCGCAGGGCTTTTCATTAAGCACTCATCATGGAAAACACGGACCTTCCTTGCAACACGCGGGCAAGTTTCCTTCCCACTGGCCAAGAAGGCTTTGGGATGAGAACCTAGCAAGGAACTGCACGCACTCTGGTTCGTTCAAGAAAATTCACTCTGCCTCAGGTTGCCTTTCAGGGTAATCCAGGGGTGAATAGAAGACGGGCAACAGGACTGTTTCTCAGGCAGCTCTGAGGACGCAGCTCTCCGGTTGGTCACTGGGGCAAATTGTGCCCTTCCCGTCCCCCTCCACTTTCACGGTTGACACCTAGCTCATGTACCTGAAGTTCACAAGCAGGCCACATAGACACATGCCACACACATGGGCCCTTCCATGACAACACTTTGGCTAGCAGGAGTCCTCCTGAGCTGAATGGCGTGAGCCGGTGAACGCCTTAGTGTCGCCTACCTCACCGTGGATCTTGCAAAGGCCTAACAGTCTTCAAAGGCTGAGAGCACATGTCTCCAGCTGGATCTGAAGTCGACGTGCTGCTTGCGAGGGGAAGACGTCAGCTAGGAATTCTGAGAACCCTTGCCATGGCGGTGTTGGTTCCAGTGCAGCTCAGGTTTACCAACTGGGGTCCCCTTGCCTTGCACAGCAGACCAGGGAGAAAACTCTTCCTGAGGATTCTTCCAAGCTGTGGCTATCTGGCTCTCCGACGGAAGACACACATTGCTGCCTGGCCTTCGGCACACCAACAGCAGCGCCCAAAGACCATCATGAGGCATGAGGTTGCTCAGAAGGCACAGACGACACTTTCGGTACACAGTGATTTTCCTCGGAAAAGGGTGCAGTCGCGAGCGTCCTCAGATATGTAAAAGGCACACCAGCATTACAGCACTTCAGTGGTGAAAGCCTCGGGTCTACTTGTGACCACCAAGTTTGCTGATGGAAACACTGCCCCTTATGTTGAGTATGCCACTCAGCCGACCTTCTCCTTAGCTGAAGTAGTCTGCTGCATGACCTCCTGGCAAGGAGTGGCAGGCACACTGTTTCTTTCGAGAACACGCACTCTTCCTCCCGAGGAATTCCTGCAGGGTGCCCAAGATGGGCGCCCGCCCGCCTCTGCCCCCGTGCTTTTCCTTCAGTTTCCTGGCCCCAAGCCTCCTGTTCCAAAGGGGCCAAACATGCTTTAGCCCTCAGGATCCGGTTTCTACGTGCAAACCCAGCCTGTGGAGCAGCCCCTTCTGCTCAGCTACAAGAGAGCCATGCGACACACCAGGCGCTCCTGTGAGGAGCCTTTTGTAAGCAGAGGTTCTCTGCAAGGTGACGTGCCTAGCCAAGACAGCGCTTCAGTCAGGCGTTGTCGACCCTGGAACTTTCAATCTCCCAGCAGTGCTTCGGGAAAAGTGTCCATCATTTTAGGCTGGTTGTAAAGTTACATTTCTGCTGGAGGTGAAGGGTCGTCAGCTTTGAGTTCGTAGAATCCATGTAACTCGCCGGGTATGATTCAGTGCAGCTAATAGCTAAGCCGGGAGTCTGACAGGCATTGCACGTGACACCGTTGCCCCACTCTGGTACCAAGACTGCTTTCCAGAGTTGGAGGTCTGGCTCTCCGCCGGAGCAAGCCGTGTGTTGCCCTGCCCTCTGCATGCGCAGAATGGAGGCCAAACACCCAATTGGCTGCATGTTACTACTCTGAAGCCGCAGTTGACACTTTGGCTACAACGTGTTCTTCCTTGACCTGGGTCCAGGCGTGAGAGAGCCTGCAGTCCTGAGAGGCCTACCAGTGTTAAGGCAGTACCTTCACTAAGGCTTCTCAGAAAGATCTGCACTGCAACACTTTTCATGGCACACGCGGACCTTCCTTTGGCGGCATGGGGGCAGGTTTCCTAACCACTAGCCAAGAAGGCTTTGGGATGAGCTCCTAGTGAGGAACTGCACACACACCCTGGTTCTTTCGAGAAAACTCACTCTTCCTCCATTGCCTCCTAGGGAACTCCTACGGTGATTACAAAACAGGGAGCAGGACTTGGTTTCAGGCAGGTCTGAGCACGCAGCTCTCCGGACTGCCAACGGGACAGATTTTGCTTTTCTCGTCCAGCCCCCTTTTCACGGTTGCCACACAGCTCATGTAGCTGAAGTCCCCGGGCAGCCAAAAGAGACCCATGTCACATACTGTACCCATTCGCTGAAAGCACTTTGGAAAGCCAGGTTTCCTCCGGCAGGGAATTGCGCGAGCCAGTGTACGCCTTCGTTTCTCCTAGGTCATGGTACATCTTGCAACGGCCTAGCAGTCTTTGAAGGACGACGGCCTATTTCTCCCTCGAGAGGTGAAGTCCGGGTGCTGCTTCAGGGAGCAAGAGGTCAAGTATGGATTCCGAGAACTCGTGTAAGCACGGTGTTTTTCCAAAAGCAGCTCAGGGTTACAAAAGGAGGCCACCTCGCATTGCCCAGAAGCCCCGTTACAAACGTGTTCTTCAGGCATCCTCTAAGCTCTCCAAGTCGAGCTCTCCGATGGAGGAAAAACGTTGTTGCCCAGCCTCCTGCATACAAAACAGTAGAGTCCAAAGACCCTTGTGGCTGGGTGTTGCTCAGCAGGCTCAGATGCCACTTCTGCTCCACAGTGACCTTCCTCGGAATACGGTGCAGACGCTCGCATCGCATCCTCATCCTTACAGAGTCTTGAAAGGCACACCAGCATTTACAGCAGTTCAGTCGGGAAGGCCTCTTTGAAACTGCTGACTGCGACTGTGCTGGTGGAAAGAAACACTGCACCTTACCTTGAGTCTGGCGCTCGTCTGAATTATGCCCTAGACAACGTCCTCTGCTGGATGTACTCCTAGCAAGCAATTGCCAGCATTCCGTTTCACTGGGCAAAGTCTCCGTTCCTCCCTGGGTATTCTCGCAGGGTTGAGAAGGTTGGCAACCGCAGGGCTTTTCATTAAGCACTCATCATGGAAAACACGGACCTTCCTTGCAACACGCGGGCAAGTTTCCTTCCCACTGGCCAAGAAGGCTTTGGGATGAGAACCTAGCAAGGAACTGCACGCACTCTGGTTCGTTCAAGAAAATTCACTCTGCCTCAGGTTGCCTCTCAGGGTAATCCAGGGGTGAATAGAAGACGGGCAACAGGACTGTTTCTCAGGCAGCTCTGAGGACGCAGCTCTCCGGTTGGTCACTGGGGCAAATTGTGCCCTTCCCGTCCCCCTCCACTTTCACGGTTGACACCTAGCTCATGTACCTGAAGTTCACAAGCAGGCCACATAGACACATGCCACACACATGGGCCCTTCCATGACAACACTTTGGCTAGCAGGAGTCCTCCTGAGCTGAATGGCGTGAGCCGGTGAACGCCTTAGTGTCGCCTACCTCACCGTGGATCTTGCAAAGGCCTAACAGTCTTCAAAGGCTGAGAGCACATGTCTCCAGCTGGATCTGAAGTCGACGTGCTGCTTGCGAGGGGAAGACGTCAGCTAGGAATTCTGAGAACCCTTGCCATGGCGGTGTTGGTTCCAGTGCAGCTCAGGTTTACCAACTGGGGTCCCCTTGCATTGCACAGCAGACCAGGGAGAAAACTCTTCCTGAGGATTCTTCCAAGCTGTGGCTATCTGGCTCCCCGACGAAAGAAACACATTGCTGCCTGGCCTTCGGCACACCAACAGCAGCGCCCAAAGACCATCATGAGGCATGAGGTTGCTCAGAAGGCACAGACGACACTTTCGGTACACAGTGATTTTCCTCGGAAAAGGGTGCAGTCGCGAGCGTCCTCAGATATGTAAAAGGCACACCAGCATTACAGCACTTCAGTGGTGAAAGCCTCGGGTCTACTTGTGACCACCAAGTTTGCTGATGGAAACACTGCCCCTTATGTTGAGTATGCCACTCAGCCGACCTTCTCCTTAGCTGAAGTAGTCTGCTGCATGACCTCCTGGCAAGGAGTGGCAGGCACACTGTTTCTTTCGAGAACACTCACTCTTCCTCCCGAGGAATTCCTGCAGGGTGCCCAAGATGGGCGCCCGCCCGCCTCTGCCCCCGTGCTTTTCCTTCAGTTTCCTGGCCCCAAGCCTCCTGTTCCAAAGGGGCCAAACATGCTTTAGCCCTCAGGATCCGGTCTCTACGTGCAAACCCAGCCTGTGGAGCAGCCCCTTCTGCTCAGCTACAAGAGAGCCATGCGACACACCAGGCGCTCCTGTGAGGAGCCTTTTGTAAGCAGAGGTTCTCTGCAAGGTGACGTGCCTAGCCAAGACAGCGCTTCAGTCAGGCGTTGTCGACCCTGGAACTTTCAATCTCCCAGCAGTGCTTCGGGAAAAGTGTCCATCATTTTAGGCTGGTTGTAAAGTTACATTTCTGCTGGAGGTGAAGGGTCGTCAGCTTTGAGTTCGTAGAATCCATGTAACTCGCCGGGTATGATTCAGTGCAGCTAATAGCTAAGCCGGGAGTCTGACAGGCATTGCACGTGACACCGTTGCCCCACTCTGGTACCAAGACTGCTTTCCAGAGTTGGAGGTCTGGCTCTCCGCCGGAGCAAGCCGTGTGTTGCCCTGCCCTCTGCATGCGCAGAATGGAGGCCAAACACCCAATTGGCTGCATGTTACTACTCTGAAGCCGCAGTTGACACTTTGGCTACAACGTGTTCTTCCTTGACCTGGGTCCAGGCGTGAGAGAGCCTGCAGTCCTGAGAGGCCTACCAGTGTTAAGGCAGTACCTTCACTAAGGCTTCTCAGAAAGATCTGCACTGCAACACTTTTCATGGCACACGCGGACCTTCCTTTGGCGGCATGGGGGCAGGTTTCCTAACCACTAGCCAAGAAGGCTTTGGGATGAGCTCCTAGTGAGGAACTGCACACACACCCTGGTTCTTTCGAGAAAACTCACTCTTCCTCCATTGCCTCCTAGGGAACTCCTACGGTGATTACAAAACAGGGAGCAGGACTTGGTTTCAGGCAGGTCTGAGCATGCAGCTCTCCGGACTGCCAACGGGACAGATTTTGCTTTTCTCGTCCAGCCCCCTTTTCACGGTTGCCACACAGCTCATGTAGCTGAAGTCCCCGGGCGGCCAAAAGAGACCCATGTCACATACTGTACCCATTCGCTGAAAGCACTTTGGAAAGCCAGGTTTCCTCCGGCAGGGAATTGCGCGAGCCAGTGTACGCCTTCGTTTCTCCTAGGTCATGGTACATCTTGCAACGGCCTAGCAGTCTTTGAAGGACGACGGCCTATTTCTCCCTCGAGAGGTGAAGTCCGGGTGCTGCTTCAGGGAGCAAGAGGTCAAGTATGGATTCCGAGAACTCGTGTAAGCACGGTGTTTTTCCAAAAGCAGCTCAGGGTTACAAAAGGAGGCCACCTCGCATTGCCCAGAAGCCCCGTTACAAACGTGTTCTTCAGGCATCCTCTAAGCTCTCCAAGTCGAGCTCTCCGATGGAGGAAAAACGTTGTTGCCCAGCCTCCTGCATACAAAACAGTAGAGTCCAAAGACCCTTGTGGCTGGGTGTTGCTCAGCAGGCTCAGATGCCACTTCTGCTCCACAGTGACCTTCCTCGGAATACGGTGCAGACGCTCGCATCGCATCCTCATCCTTACAGAGTCTTGAAAGGCACACCAGCATTTACAGCAGTTCAGTCGGGAAGGCCTCTTTGAAACTGCTGACTGCGACTGTGCTGGTGGAAAGAAACACTGCACCTTACCTTGAGTCTGGCGCTCGTCTGAATTATGCCCTAGACAACGTCCTCTGCTGGATGTACTCCTAGCAAGCAATTGCCAGCATTCCGTTTCACTGGGCAAAGTCTCCGTTCCTCCCTGGGTATTCTCGCAGGGTTGAGAAGGTTGGCGACCGCAGGGCTTTTCATTAAGCACTCATCATGGAAAACACGGACCTTCCTTGCAACACGCGGGCAAGTTTCCTTCCCACTGGCCAAGAAGGCTTTGGGATGAGAACCTAGCAAGGAACTGCACGCACTCTGGTTCGTTCAAGAAAATTCACTCTGCCTCAGGTTGCCTCTCAGGGTAATCCAGGGGTGAATAGAAGACGGGCAACAGGACTGTTTCTCAGGCAGCTCTGAGGACGCAGCTCTCCGGTTGGTCACTGGGGCAAATTGTGCCCTTCCCGTCCCCCTCCACTTTCACGGTTGACACCTAGCTCATGTACCTGAAGTTCACAAGCAGGCCACATAGACACATGCCACACACATGGGCCCTTCCATGACAACACTTTGGCTAGCAGGAGTCCTCCTGAGCTGAATGGCGTGAGCCGGTGAACGCCTTAGTGTCGCCTACCTCACCGTGGATCTTGCAAAGGCCTAACAGTCTTCAAAGGCTGAGAGCACATGTCTCCAGCTGGATCTGAAGTCGACGTGCTGCTTGCGAGGGGAAGACGTCAGCTAGGAATTCTGAGAACCCTTGCCATGGCGGTGTTGGTTCCAGTGCAGCTCAGGTTTACCAACTGGGGTCCCCTTGCATTGCACAGCAGACCAGGGAGAAAACTCTTCCTGAGGATTCTTCCAAGCTGTGGCTATCTGGCTCCCCGACGGAAGAAACACATTGCTGCCTGGCTTTCAGCACACCAACAGCAGCGCCCAAAGACCATCATGAGGCATGAGGTTGCTCAGAAGGCACAGACGACACTTTCGGTACACAGTGATTTTCCTCGGAAAAGGGTGCAGTCGCGAGCGTCCTCAGATATGTAAAAGGCACACCAGCATTACAGCACTTCAGTGGTGAAAGCCTCGGGTCTACTTGTGACCACCAAGTTTGCTGATGGAAACACTGCCCCTTATGTTGAGTATGCCACTCAGCCGACCTTCTCCTTAGCTGAAGTAGTCTGCTGCATGACCTCCTGGCAAGGAGTGGCAGGCACACTGTTTCTTTCGAGAACACTCACTCTTCCTCCCGAGGAATTCCTGCAGGGTGCCCAAGATGGGCGCCCGCCCGCCTCTGCCCCCGTGCTTTTCCTTCAGTTTCCTGGCCCCAAGCCTCCTGTTCCAAAGGGGCCAAACATGCTTTAGCCCTCAGGATCCGGTCTCTACGTGCAAACCCAGCCTGTGGAGCAGCCCCTTCTGCTCAGCTACAAGAGAGCCATGCGACACACCAGGCGCTCCTGTGAGGAGCCTTTTGTAAGCAGAGGTTCTCTGCAAGGTGACGTGCCTAGCCAAGACAGCGCTTCAGTCAGGCGTTGTCGACCCTGGAACTTTCAATCTCCCAGCAGTGCTTCGGGAAAAGTGTCCATCATTTTAGGCTGGTTGTAAAGTTACATTTCTGCTGGAGGTGAAGGGTCGTCAGCTTTGAGTTCGTAGAATCCATGTAACTCGCCGGGTATGATTCAGTGCAGCTAATAGCTAAGCCGGGAGTCTGACAGGCATTGCACGTGACACCGTTGCCCCACTCTGGTACCAAGACTGCTTTCCAGAGTTGGAGGTCTGGCTCTCCGCCGGAGCAAGCCGTGTGTTGCCCTGCCCTCTGCATGCGCAGAATGGAGGCCAAACACCCAATTGGCTGCATGTTACTACTCTGAAGCCGCAGTTGACACTTTGGCTACAACGTGTTCTTCCTTGACCTGGGTCCAGGCGTGAGAGAGCCTGCAGTCCTGAGAGGCCTACCAGTGTTAAGGCAGTACCTTCACTAAGGCTTCTCAGAAAGATCTGCACTGCAACACTTTTCATGGCACACGCGGACCTTCCTTTGGCGGCATGGGGGCAGGTTTCCTAACCACTAGCCAAGAAGGCTTTGGGATGAGCTCCTAGTGAGGAACTGCACACACACCCTGGTTCTTTCGAGAAAACTCACTCTTCCTCCATTGCCTCCTAGGGAACTCCTACGGTGATTACAAAACAGGGAGCAGGACTTGGTTTCAGGCAGGTCTGAGCACGCAGCTCTCCGGACTGCCAACGGGACAGATTTTGCTTTTCTCGTCCAGCCCCCTTTTCACGGTTGCCACACAGCTCATGTAGCTGAAGTCCCCGGGCGGCCAAAAGAGACCCATGTCACATACTGTACCCATTCGCTGAAAGCACTTTGGAAAGCCAGGTTTCCTCCGGCAGTGAATTGCGCGAGCCAGTGTACGCCTTCGTTTCTCCTAGGTCATGGTACATCTTGCAACGGCCTAGCAGTCTTTGAAGGACGACGGCCTATTTCTCCCTCGAGAGGTGAAGTCCGGGTGCTGCTTCAGGGAGCAAGAGGTCAAGTATGGATTCCGAGAACTCGTGTAAGCACGGTGTTTTTCCAAAAGCAGCTCAGGGTTACAAAAGGAGGCCACCTCGCATTGCCCAGAAGCCCCGTTACAAACGTGTTCTTCAGGCATCCTCTAAGCTCTCCAAGTCGAGCTCTCCGATGGAGGAAAAACGTTGTTGCCCAGCCTCCTGCATACAAAACAGTAGAGTCCAAAGACCCTTGTGGCTGGGTGTTGCTCAGCAGGCTCAGATGCCACTTCTGCTCCACAGTGACCTTCCTCGGAATACGGTGCAGACGCTCGCATCGCATCCTCATCCTTACAGAGTCTTGAAAGGCACACCAGCATTTACAGCAGTTCAGTCGGGAAGGCCTCTTTGAAACTGCTGACTGCGACTGTGCTGGTGGAAAGAAACACTGCACCTTACCTTGAGTCTGGCGCTCGTCTGAATTATGCCCTAGACAACGTCCTCTGCTGGATGTACTCCTAGCAAGCAATTGCCAGCATTCCGTTTCACTGGGCAAAGTCTCCGTTCCTCCCTGGGTATTCTCGCAGGGTTGAGAAGGTTGGCGACCGCAGGGCTTTTCATTAAGCACTCATCATGGAAAACACGGACCTTCCTTGCAACACGCGGGCAAGTTTCCTTCCCACTGGCCAAGAAGGCTTTGGGATGAGAACCTAGCAAGGAACTGCACGCACTCTGGTTCGTTCAAGAAAATTCACTCTGCCTCAGGTTGCCTCTCAGGGTAATCCAGGGGTGAATAGAAGACGGGCAACAGGACTGTTTCTCAGGCAGCTCTGAGGACGCAGCTCTCCGGTTGGTCACTGGGGCAAATTGTGCCCTTCCCGTCCCCCTCCACTTTCACGGTTGACACCTAGCTCATGTACCTGAAGTTCACAAGCAGGCCACATAGACACATGCCACACACATGGGCCCTTCCATGACAACACTTTGGCTAGCAGGAGTCCTCCTGAGCTGAATGGCGTGAGCCGGTGAACGCCTTAGTGTCGCCTACCTCACCGTGGATCTTGCAAAGGCCTAACAGTCTTCAAAGGCTGAGAGCACATGTCTCCAGCTGGATCTGAAGTCGACGTGCTGCTTGCGAGGGGAAGACGTCAGCTAGGAATTCTGAGAACCCTTGCCATGGCGGTGTTGGTTCCAGTGCAGCTCAGGTTTACCAACTGGGGTCCCCTTGCATTGCACAGCAGACCAGGGAGAAAACTCTTCCTGAGGATTCTTCCAAGCTGTGGCTATCTGGCTCCCCGACGGAAGAAACACATTGCTGCCTGGCTTTCGGCACACCAACAGCAGCGCCCAAAGACCATCATGAGGCATGAGGTTGCTCAGAAGGCACAGACGACACTTTCGGTACACAGTGATTTTCCTCGGAAAAGGGTGCAGTCGCGAGCGTCCTCAGATATGTAAAAGGCACACCAGCATTACAGCACTTCAGTGGTGAAAGCCTCGGGTCTACTTGTGACCACCAAGTTTGCTGATGGAAACACTGCCCCTTATGTTGAGTATGCCACTCAGCCGACCTTCTCCTTAGCTGAAGTAGTCTGCTGCATGACCTCCTGGCAAGGAGTGGCAGGCACACTGTTTCTTTCGAGAACACTCACTCTTCCTCCCGAGGAATTCCTGCAGGGTGCCCAAGATGGGCGCCCGCCCGCCTCTGCCCCCGTGCTTTTCCTTCAGTTTCCTGGCCCCAAGCCTCCTGTTCCAAAGGGGCCAAACATGCTTTAGCCCTCAGGATCCGGTTTCTACGTGCAAACCCAGCCTGTGGAGCAGCCCCTTCTGCTCAGCTACAAGAGAGCCATGCGACACACCAGGCGCTCCTGTGAGGAGCCTTTTGTAAGCAGAGGTTCTCTGCAAGGTGACGTGCCTAGCCAAGACAGCGCTTCAGTCAGGCGTTGTCGACCCTGGAACTTTCAATCTCCCAGCAGTGCTTCGGGAAAAGTGTCCATCATTTTAGGCTGGTTGTAAAGTTACATTTCTGCTGGAGGTGAAGGGTCGTCAGCTTTGAGTTCGTAGAATCCATGTAACTCGCCGGGTATGATTCAGTGCAGCTAATAGCTAAGCCGGGAGTCTGACAGGCATTGCACGTGACACCGTTGCCCCACTCTGGTACCAAGACTGCTTTCCAGAGTTGGAGGTCTGGCTCTCCGCCGGAGCAAGCCGTGTGTTGCCCTGCCCTCTGCATGCGCAGAATGGAGGCCAAACACCCAATTGGCTGCATGTTACTACTCTGAAGCCGCAGTTGACACTTTGGCTACAACGTGTTCTTCCTTGACCTGGGTCCAGGCGTGAGAGAGCCTGCAGTCCTGAGAGGCCTACCAGTGTTAAGGCAGTACCTTCACTAAGGCTTCTCAGAAAGATCTGCACTGCAACACTTTTCATGGCACACGCGGACCTTCCTTTGGCGGCATGGGGGCAGGTTTCCTAACCACTAGCCAAGAAGGCTTTGGGATGAGCTCCTAGTGAGGAACTGCACACACACCCTGGCTCTTTCGAGAAAACTCACTCTTCCTCCATTGCCTCCTAGGGAACTCCTACGGTGATTACAAAACAGGGAGCAGGACTTGGTTTCAGGCAGGTCTGAGCACGCAGCTCTCCGGACTGCCAACGGGACAGATTTTGCTTTTCTCGTCCAGCCCCCTTTTCACGGTTGCCACACAGCTCATGTAGCTGAAGTCCCCGGGCGGCCAAAAGAGACCCATGTCACATACTGTACCCATTCGCTGAAAGCACTTTGGAAAGCCAGGTTTCCTCCGGCAGTGAATTGCGCGAGCCAGTGTACGCCTTCGTTTCTCCTAGGTCATGGTACATCTTGCAACGGCCTAGCAGTCTTTGAAGGACGACGGCCTATTTCTCCCTCGAGAGGTGAAGTCCGGGTGCTGCTTCAGGGAGCAAGAGGTCAAGTATGGATTCCGAGAACTCGTGTAAGCACGGTGTTTTTCCAAAAGCAGCTCAGGGTTACAAAAGGAGGCCACCTCGCATTGCCCAGAAGCCCCGTTACAAACGTGTTCTTCAGGCATCCTCTAAGCTCTCCAAGTCGAGCTCTCCGATGGAGGAAAAACGTTGTTGCCCAGCCTCCTGCATACAAAACAGTAGAGTCCAAAGACCCTTGTGGCTGGGTGTTGCTCAGCAGGCTCAGATGCCACTTCTGCTCCACAGTGACCTTCCTCGGAATACGGTGCAGACGCTCGCATCGCATCCTCATCCTTACAGAGTCTTGAAAGGCACACCAGCATTTACAGCAGTTCAGTCGGGAAGGCCTCTTTGAAACTGCTGACTGCGACTGTGCTGGTGGAAAGAAACACTGCACCTTACCTTGAGTCTGGCGCTCGTCTGAATTATGCCCTAGACAACGTCCTCTGCTGGATGTACTCCTAGCAAGCAATTGCCAGCATTCCGTTTCACTGGGCAAAGTCTCCGTTCCTCCCTGGGTATTCTCGCAGGGTTGAGAAGGTTGGCGACCGCAGGGCTTTTCATTAAGCACTCATCATGGAAAACACGGACCTTCCTTGCAACACGCGGGCAAGTTTCCTTCCCACTGGCCAAGAAGGCTTTGGGATGAGAACCTAGCAAGGAACTGCACGCACTCTGGTTCGTTCAAGAAAATTCACTCTGCCTCAGGTTGCCTCTCAGGGTAATCCAGGGGTGAATAGAAGACGGGCAACAGGACTGTTTCTCAGGCAGCTCTGAGGACGCAGCTCTCCGGTTGGTCACTGGGGCAAATTGTGCCCTTCCCGTCCCCCTCCACTTTCACGGTTGACACCTAGCTCATGTACCTGAAGTTCACAAGCAGGCCACATAGACACATGCCACACACATGGGCCCTTCCATGACAACACTTTGGCTAGCAGGAGTCCTCCTGAGCTGAATGGCATGAGCCGGTGAACGCCTTAGTGTCGCCTACCTCACCGTGGATCTTGCAAAGGCCTAACAGTCTTCAAAGGCTGAGAGCACATGTCTCCAGCTGGATCTGAAGTCGACGTGCTGCTTGCGAGGGGAAGACGTCAGCTAGGAATTCTGAGAACCCTTGCCATGGCGGTGTTGGTTCCAGTGCAGCTCAGGTTTACCAACTGGGGTCCCCTTGCATTGCACAGCAGACCAGGGAGAAAACTCTTCCTGAGGATTCTTCCAAGCTGTGGCTATCTGGCTCCCCGACGGAAGAAACACATTGCTGCCTGGCTTTCGGCACACCAACAGCAGCGCCCAAAGACCATCATGAGGCATGAGGTTGCTCAGAAGGCACAGACGACACTTTCGGTACACAGTGATTTTCCTCGGAAAAGGGTGCAGTCGCGAGCGTCCTCAGATATGTAAAAGGCACACCAGCATTACAGCACTTCAGTGGTGAAAGCCTCGGGTCTACTTGTGACCACCAAGTTTGCTGATGGAAACACTGCCCCTTATGTTGAGTATGCCACTCAGCCGACCTTCTCCTTAGCTGAAGTAGTCTGCTGCATGACCTCCTGGCAAGGAGTGGCAGGCACACTGTTTCTTTCGAGAACACTCACTCTTCCTCCCGAGGAATTCCTGCAGGGTGCCCAAGATGGGCGCCCGCCCGCCTCTGCCCCCGTGCTTTTCCTTCAGTTTCCTGGCCCCAAGCCTCCTGTTCCAAAGGGGCCAAACATGCTTTAGCCCTCAGGATCCGGTTTCTACGTGCAAACCCAGCCTGTGGAGCAGCCCCTTCTGCTCAGCTACAAGAGAGCCATGCGACACACCAGGCGCTCCTGTGAGGAGCCTTTTGTAAGCAGAGGTTCTCTGCAAGGTGACGTGCCTAGCCAAGACAGCGCTTCAGTCAGGCGTTGTCGACCCTGGAACTTTCAATCTCCCAGCAGTGCTTCGGGAAAAGTGTCCATCATTTTAGGCTGGTTGTAAAGTTACATTTCTGCTGGAGGTGAAGGGTCGTCAGCTTTGAGTTCGTAGAATCCATGTAACTCGCCGGGTATGATTCAGTGCAGCTAATAGCTAAGCCGGGAGTCTGACAGGCATTGCACGTGACACCGTTGCCCCACTCTGGTACCAAGACTGCTTTCCAGAGTTGGAGGTCTGGCTCTCCGCCGGAGCAAGCCGTGTGTTGCCCTGCCCTCTGCATGCGCAGAATGGAGGCCAAACACCCAATTGGCTGCATGTTACTACTCTGAAGCCGCAGTTGACACTTTGGCTACAACGTGTTCTTCCTTGACCTGGGTCCAGGCGTGAGAGAGCCTGCAGTCCTGAGAGGCCTACCAGTGTTAAGGCAGTACCTTCACTAAGGCTTCTCAGAAAGATCTGCACTGCAACACTTTTCATGGCACACGCGGACCTTCCTTTGGCGGCATGGGGGCAGGTTTCCTAACCACTAGCCAAGAAGGCTTTGGGATGAGCTCCTAGTGAGGAACTGCACACACACCCTGGCTCTTTCGAGAAAACTCACTCTTCCTCCATTGCCTCCTAGGGAACTCCTACGGTGATTACAAAACAGGGAGCAGGACTTGGTTTCAGGCAGGTCTGAGCACGCAGCTCTCCGGACTGCCAACGGGACAGATTTTGCTTTTCTCGTCCAGCCCCCTTTTCACGGTTGCCACACAGCTCATGTAGCTGAAGTCCCCGGGCGGCCAAAAGAGACCCATGTCACATACTGTACCCATTCGCTGAAAGCACTTTGGAAAGCCAGGTTTCCTCCGGCAGTGAATTGCGCGAGCCAGTGTACGCCTTCGTTTCTCCTAGGTCATGGTACATCTTGCAACGGCCTAGCAGTCTTTGAAGGACGACGGCCTATTTCTCCCTCGAGAGGTGAAGTCCGGGTGCTGCTTCAGGGAGCAAGAGGTCAAGTATGGATTCCGAGAACTCGTGTAAGCACGGTGTTTTTCCAAAAGCAGCTCAGGGTTACAAAAGGAGGCCACCTTGCATTGCCCAGAAGCCCCGTTACAAACGTGTTCTTCAGGCATCCTCTAAGCTCTCCAAGTCGAGCTCTCCGATGGAGGAAAAACGTTGTTGCCCAGCCTCCTGCATACAAAACAGTAGAGTCCAAAGACCCTTGTGGCTGGGTGTTGCTCAGCAGGCTCAGATGCCACTTCTGCTCCACAGTGACCTTCCTCGGAATACGGTGCAGACGCTCGCATCGCATCCTCATCCTTACAGAGTCTTGAAAGGCACACCAGCATTTACAGCAGTTCAGTCGGGAAGGCCTCTTTGAAACTGCTGACTGCGACTGTGCTGGTGGAAAGAAACACTGCACCTTACCTTGAGTCTGGCGCTCGTCTGAATTATGCCCTAGACAACGTCCTCTGCTGGATGTACTCCTAGCAAGCAATTGCCAGCATTCCGTTTCACTGGGCAAAGTCTCCGTTCCTCCCTGGGTATTCTCGCAGGGTTGAGAAGGTTGGCGACCGCAGGGCTTTTCATTAAGCACTCATCATGGAAAACACGGACCTTCCTTGCAACACGCGGGCAAGTTTCCTTCCCACTGGCCAAGAAGGCTTTGGGATGAGAACCTAGCAAGGAACTGCACGCACTCTGGTTCGTTCAAGAAAATTCACTCTGCCTCAGGTTGCCTCTCAGGGTAATCCAGGGGTGAATAGAAGACGGGCAACAGGACTGTTTCTCAGGCAGCTCTGAGGACGCAGCTCTCCGGTTGGTCACTGGGGCAAATTGTGCCCTTCCCGTCCCCCTCCACTTTCACGGTTGACACCTAGCTCATGTACCTGAAGTTCACAAGCAGGCCACATAGACACATGCCACACACATGGGCCCTTCCATGACAACACTTTGGCTAGCAGGAGTCCTCCTGAGCTGAATGGCGTGAGCCGGTGAACGCCTTAGTGTCGCCTACCTCACCGTGGATCTTGCAAAGGCCTAACAGTCTTCAAAGGCTGAGAGCACATGTCTCCAGCTGGATCTGAAGTCGACGTGCTGCTTGCGAGGGGAAGACGTCAGCTAGGAATTCTGAGAACCCTTGCCATGGCGGTGTTGGTTCCAGTGCAGCTCAGGTTTACCAACTGGGGTCCCCTTGCATTGCACAGCAGACCAGGGAGAAAACTCTTCCTGAGGATTCTTCCAAGCTGTGGCTATCTGGCTCCCCGACGGAAGAAACACATTGCTGCCTGGCTTTCGGCACACCAACAGCAGCGCCCAAAGACCATCATGAGGCATGAGGTTGCTCAGAAGGCACAGACGACACTTTCGGTACACAGTGATTTTCCTCGGAAAAGGGTGCAGTCGCGAGCGTCCTCAGATATGTAAAAGGCACACCAGCATTACAGCACTTCAGTGGTGAAAGCCTCGGGTCTACTTGTGACCACCAAGTTTGCTGATGGAAACACTGCCCCTTATGTTGAGTATGCCACTCAGCCGACCTTCTCCTTAGCTGAAGTAGTCTGCTGCATGACCTCCTGGCAAGGAGTGGCAGGCACACTGTTTCTTTCGAGAACACTCACTCTTCCTCCCGAGGAATTCCTGCAGGGTGCCCAAGATGGGCGCCCGCCCGCCTCTGCCCCCGTGCTTTTCCTTCAGTTTCCTGGCCCCAAGCCTCCTGTTCCAAAGGGGCCAAACATGCTTTAGCCCTCAGGATCCGGTTTCTACGTGCAAACCCAGCCTGTGGAGCAGCCCCTTCTGCTCAGCTACAAGAGAGCCATGCGACACACCAGGCGCTCCTGTGAGGAGCCTTTTGTAAGCAGAGGTTCTCTGCAAGGTGACGTGCCTAGCCAAGACAGCGCTTCAGTCAGGCGTTGTCGACCCTGGAACTTTCAATCTCCCAGCAGTGCTTCGGGAAAAGTGTCCATCATTTTAGGCTGGTTGTAAAGTTACATTTCTGCTGGAGGTGAAGGGTCGTCAGCTTTGAGTTCGTAGAATCCATGTAACTCGCCGGGTATGATTCAGTGCAGCTAATAGCTAAGCCGGGAGTCTGACAGGCATTGCACGTGACACCGTTGCCCCACTCTGGTACCAAGACTGCTTTCCAGAGTTGGAGGTCTGGCTCTCCGCCGGAGCAAGCCGTGTGTTGCCCTGCCCTCTGCATGCGCAGAATGGAGGCCAAACACCCAATTGGCTGCATGTTACTACTCTGAAGCCGCAGTTGACACTTTGGCTACAACGTGTTCTTCCTTGACCTGGGTCCAGGCGTGAGAGAGCCTGCAGTCCTGAGAGGCCTACCAGTGTTAAGGCAGTACCTTCACTAAGGCTTCTCAGAAAGATCTGCACTGCAACACTTTTCATGGCACACGCGGACCTTCCTTTGGCGGCATGGGGGCAGGTTTCCTAACCACTAGCCAAGAAGGCTTTGGGATGAGCTCCTAGTGAGGAACTGCACACACACCCTGGTTCTTTCGAGAAAACTCACTCTTCCTCCATTGCCTCCTAGGGAACTCCTACGGTGATTACAAAACAGGGAGCAGGACTTGGTTTCAGGCAGGTCTGAGCACGCAGCTCTCCGGACTGCCAACGGGACAGATTTTGCTTTTCTCGTCCAGCCCCCTTTTCACGGTTGCCACACAGCTCATGTAGCTGAAGTCCCCGGGCGGCCAAAAGAGACCCATGTCACATACTGTACCCATTCGCTGAAAGCACTTTGGAAAGCCAGGTTTCCTCCGGCAGTGAATTGCGCGAGCCAGTGTACGCCTTCGTTTCTCCTAGGTCATGGTACATCTTGCAACGGCCTAGCAGTCTTTGAAGGACGACGGCCTATTTCTCCCTCGAGAGGTGAAGTCCGGGTGCTGCTTCAGGGAGCAAGAGGTCAAGTATGGATTCCGAGAACTCGTGTAAGCACGGTGTTTTTCCAAAAGCAGCTCAGGGTTACAAAAGGAGGCCACCTCGCATTGCCCAGAAGCCCCGTTACAAACGTGTTCTTCAGGCATCCTCTAAGCTCTCCAAGTCGAGCTCTCCGATGGAGGAAAAACGTTGTTGCCCAGCCTCCTGCATACAAAACAGTAGAGTCCAAAGACCCTTGTGGCTGGGTGTTGCTCAGCAGGCTCAGATGCCACTTCTGCTCCACAGTGACCTTCCTCGGAATACGGTGCAGACGCTCGCATCGCATCCTCATCCTTACAGAGTCTTGAAAGGCACACCAGCATTTACAGCAGTTCAGTCGGGAAGGCCTCTTTGAAACTGCTGACTGCGACTGTGCTGGTGGAAAGAAACACTGCACCTTACCTTGAGTCTGGCGCTCGTCTGAATTATGCCCTAGACAACGTCCTCTGCTGGATGTACTCCTAGCAAGCAATTGCCAGCATTCCGTTTCACTGGGCAAAGTCTCCGTTCCTCCCTGGGTATTCTCGCAGGGTTGAGAAGGTTGGCGACCGCAGGGCTTTTCATTAAGCACTCATCATGGAAAACACGGACCTTCCTTGCAACACGCGGGCAAGTTTCCTTCCCACTGGCCAAGAAGGCTTTGGGATGAGAACCTAGCAAGGAACTGCACGCACTCTGGTTCGTTCAAGAAAATTCACTCTGCCTCAGGTTGCCTTTCAGGGTAATCCAGGGGTGAATAGAAGACGGGCAACAGGACTGTTTCTCAGGCAGCTCTGAGGACGCAGCTCTCCGGTTGGTCACTGGGGCAAATTGTGCCCTTCCCGTCCCCCTCCACTTTCACGGTTGACACCTAGCTCATGTACCTGAAGTTCACAAGCAGGCCACATAGACACATGCCACACACATGGGCCCTTCCATGACAACACTTTGGCTAGCAGGAGTCCTCCTGAGCTGAATGGCGTGAGCCGGTGAACGCCTTAGTGTCGCCTACCTCACCGTGGATCTTGCAAAGGCCTAACAGTCTTCAAAGGCTGAGAGCACATGTCTCCAGCTGGATCTGAAGTCGACGTGCTGCTTGCGAGGGGAAGACGTCAGCTAGGAATTCTGAGAACCCTTGCCATGGCGGTGTTGGTTCCAGTGCAGCTCAGGTTTACCAACTGGGGTCCCCTTGCCTTGCACAGCAGACCAGGGAGAAAACTCTTCCTGAGGATTCTTCCAAGCTGTGGCTATCTGGCTCTCCGACGGAAGACACACATTGCTGCCTGGCCTTCGGCACACCAACAGCAGCGCCCAAAGACCATCATGAGGCATGAGGTTGCTCAGAAGGCACAGACGACACTTTCGGTACACAGTGATTTTCCTCGGAAAAGGGTGCAGTCGCGAGCGTCCTCAGATATGTAAAAGGCACACCAGCATTACAGCACTTCAGTGGTGAAAGCCTCGGGTCTACTTGTGACCACCAAGTTTGCTGATGGAAACACTGCCCCTTATGTTGAGTATGCCACTCAGCCGACCTTCTCCTTAGCTGAAGTAGTCTGCTGCATGACCTCCTGGCAAGGAGTGGCAGGCACACTGTTTCTTTCGAGAACACTCACTCTTCCTCCCGAGGAATTCCTGCAGGGTGCCCAAGATGGGCGCCCGCCCGCCTCTGCCCCCGTGCTTTTCCTTCAGTTTCCTGGCCCCAAGCCTCCTGTTCCAAAGGGGCCAAACATGCTTTAGCCCTCAGGATCCGGTTTCTACGTGCAAACCCAGCCTGTGGAGCAGCCCCTTCTGCTCAGCTACAAGAGAGCCATGCGACACACCAGGCGCTCCTGTGAGGAGCCTTTTGTAAGCAGAGGTTCTCTGCAAGGTGACGTGCCTAGCCAAGACAGCGCTTCAGTCAGGCGTTGTCGACCCTGGAACTTTCAATCTCCCAGCAGTGCTTCGGGAAAAGTGTCCATCATTTTAGGCTGGTTGTAAAGTTACATTTCTGCTGGAGGTGAAGGGTCGTCAGCTTTGAGTTCGTAGAATCCATGTAACTCGCCGGGTATGATTCAGTGCAGCTAATAGCTAAGCCGGGAGTCTGACAGGCATTGCACGTGACACCGTTGCCCCACTCTGGTACCAAGACTGCTTTCCAGAGTTGGAGGTCTGGCTCTCCGCCGGAGCAAGCCGTGTGTTGCCCTGCCCTCTGCATGCGCAGAATGGAGGCCAAACACCCAATTGGCTGCATGTTACTACTCTGAAGCCGCAGTTGACACTTTGGCTACAACGTGTTCTTCCTTGACCTGGGTCCAGGCGTGAGAGAGCCTGCAGTCCTGAGAGGCCTACCAGTGTTAAGGCAGTACCTTCACTAAGGCTTCTCAGAAAGATCTGCACTGCAACACTTTTCATGGCACACGCGGACCTTCCTTTGGCGGCATGGGGGCAGGTTTCCTAACCACTAGCCAAGAAGGCTTTGGGATGAGCTCCTAGTGAGGAACTGCACACACACCCTGGCTCTTTCGAGAAAACTCACTCTTCCTCCATTGCCTCCTAGGGAACTCCTACGGTGATTACAAAACAGGGAGCAGGACTTGGTTTCAGGCAGGTCTGAGCACGCAGCTCTCCGGACTGCCAACGGGACAGATTTTGCTTTTCTCGTCCAGCCCCCTTTTCACGGTTGCCACACAGCTCATGTAGCTGAAGTCCCCGGGCGGCCAAAAGAGACCCATGTCACATACTGTACCCATTCGCTGAAAGCACTTTGGAAAGCCAGGTTTCCTCCGGCAGTGAATTGCGCGAGCCAGTGTACGCCTTCGTTTCTCCTAGGTCATGGTACATCTTGCAACGGCCTAGCAGTCTTTGAAGGACGACGGCCTATTTCTCCCTCGAGAGGTGAAGTCCGGGTGCTGCTTCAGGGAGCAAGAGGTCAAGTATGGATTCCGAGAACTCGTGTAAGCACGGTGTTTTTCCAAAAGCAGCTCAGGGTTACAAAAGGAGGCCACCTTGCATTGCCCAGAAGCCCCGTTACAAACGTGTTCTTCAGGCATCCTCTAAGCTCTCCAAGTCGAGCTCTCCGATGGAGGAAAAACGTTGTTGCCCAGCCTCCTGCATACAAAACAGTAGAGTCCAAAGACCCTTGTGGCTGGGTGTTGCTCAGCAGGCTCAGATGCCACTTCTGCTCCACAGTGACCTTCCTCGGAATACGGTGCAGACGCTCGCATCGCATCCTCATCCTTACAGAGTCTTGAAAGGCACACCAGCATTTACAGCAGTTCAGTCGGGAAGGCCTCTTTGAAACTGCTGACTGCGACTGTGCTGGTGGAAAGAAACACTGCACCTTACCTTGAGTCTGGCGCTCGTCTGAATTATGCCCTAGACAACGTCCTCTGCTGGATGTACTCCTAGCAAGCAATTGCCAGCATTCCGTTTCACTGGGCAAAGTCTCCGTTCCTCCCTGGGTATTCTCGCAGGGTTGAGAAGGTTGGCGACCGCAGGGCTTTTCATTAAGCACTCATCATGGAAAACACGGACCTTCCTTGCAACACGCGGGCAAGTTTCCTTCCCACTGGCCAAGAAGGCTTTGGGATGAGAACCTAGCAAGGAACTGCACGCACTCTGGTTCGTTCAAGAAAATTCACTCTGCCTCAGGTTGCCTCTCAGGGTAATCCAGGGGTGAATAGAAGACGGGCAACAGGACTGTTTCTCAGGCAGCTCTGAGGACGCAGCTCTCCGGTTGGTCACTGGGGCAAATTGTGCCCTTCCCGTCCCCCTCCACTTTCACGGTTGACACCTAGCTCATGTACCTGAAGTTCACAAGCAGGCCACATAGACACATGCCACACACATGGGCCCTTCCATGACAACACTTTGGCTAGCAGGAGTCCTCCTGAGCTGAATGGCATGAGCCGGTGAACGCCTTAGTGTCGCCTACCTCACCGTGGATCTTGCAAAGGCCTAACAGTCTTCAAAGGCTGAGAGCACATGTCTCCAGCTGGATCTGAAGTCGACGTGCTGCTTGCGAGGGGAAGACGTCAGCTAGGAATTCTGAGAACCCTTGCCATGGCGGTGTTGGTTCCAGTGCAGCTCAGGTTTACCAACTGGGGTCCCCTTGCATTGCACAGCAGACCAGGGAGAAAACTCTTCCTGAGGATTCTTCCAAGCTGTGGCTATCTGGCTCCCCGACGGAAGAAACACATTGCTGCCTGGCTTTCGGCACACCAACAGCAGCGCCCAAAGACCATCATGAGGCATGAGGTTGCTCAGAAGGCACAGACGACACTTTCGGTACACAGTGATTTTCCTCGGAAAAGGGTGCAGTCGCGAGCGTCCTCAGATATGTAAAAGGCACACCAGCATTACAGCACTTCAGTGGTGAAAGCCTCGGGTCTACTTGTGACCACCAAGTTTGCTGATGGAAACACTGCCCCTTATGTTGAGTATGCCACTCAGCCGACCTTCTCCTTAGCTGAAGTAGTCTGCTGCATGACCTCCTGGCAAGGAGTGGCAGGCACACTGTTTCTTTCGAGAACACTCACTCTTCCTCCCGAGGAATTCCTGCAGGGTGCCCAAGATGGGCGCCCGCCCGCCTCTGCCCCCGTGCTTTTCCTTCAGTTTCCTGGCCCCAAGCCTCCTGTTCCAAAGGGGCCAAACATGCTTTAGCCCTCAGGATCCGGTTTCTACGTGCAAACCCAGCCTGTGGAGCAGCCCCTTCTGCTCAGCTACAAGAGAGCCATGCGACACACCAGGCGCTCCTGTGAGGAGCCTTTTGTAAGCAGAGGTTCTCTGCAAGGTGACGTGCCTAGCCAAGACAGCGCTTCAGTCAGGCGTTGTCGACCCTGGAACTTTCAATCTCCCAGCAGTGCTTCGGGAAAAGTGTCCATCATTTTAGGCTGGTTGTAAAGTTACATTTCTGCTGGAGGTGAAGGGTCGTCAGCTTTGAGTTCGTAGAATCCATGTAACTCGCCGGGTATGATTCAGTGCAGCTAATAGCTAAGCCGGGAGTCTGACAGGCATTGCACGTGACACCGTTGCCCCACTCTGGTACCAAGACTGCTTTCCAGAGTTGGAGGTCTGGCTCTCCGCCGGAGCAAGCCGTGTGTTGCCCTGCCCTCTGCATGCGCAGAATGGAGGCCAAACACCCAATTGGCTGCATGTTACTACTCTGAAGCCGCAGTTGACACTTTGGCTACAACGTGTTCTTCCTTGACCTGGGTCCAGGCGTGAGAGAGCCTGCAGTCCTGAGAGGCCTACCAGTGTTAAGGCAGTACCTTCACTAAGGCTTCTCAGAAAGATCTGCACTGCAACACTTTTCATGGCACACGCGGACCTTCCTTTGGCGGCATGGGGGCAGGTTTCCTAACCACTAGCCAAGAAGGCTTTGGGATGAGCTCCTAGTGAGGAACTGCACACACACCCTGGTTCTTTCGAGAAAACTCACTCTTCCTCCATTGCCTCCTAGGGAACTCCTACGGTGATTACAAAACAGGGAGCAGGACTTGGTTTCAGGCAGGTCTGAGCACGCAGCTCTCCGGACTGCCAACGGGACAGATTTTGCTTTTCTCGTCCAGCCCCCTTTTCACGGTTGCCACACAGCTCATGTAGCTGAAGTCCCCGGGCGGCCAAAAGAGACCCATGTCACATACTGTACCCATTCGCTGAAAGCACTTTGGAAAGCCAGGTTTCCTCCGGCAGGGAATTGCGCGAGCCAGTGTACGCCTTCGTTTCTCCTAGGTCATGGTACATCTTGCAACGGCCTAGCAGTCTTTGAAGGACGACGGCCTATTTCTCCCTCGAGAGGTGAAGTCCGGGTGCTGCTTCAGGGAGCAAGAGGTCAAGTATGGATTCCGAGAACTCGTGTAAGCACGGTGTTTTTCCAAAAGCAGCTCAGGGTTACAAAAGGAGGCCACCTCGCATTGCCCAGAAGCCCCGTTACAAACGTGTTCTTCAGGCATCCTCTAAGCTCTCCAAGTCGAGCTCTCCGATGGAGGAAAAACGTTGTTGCCCAGCCTCCTGCATACAAAACAGTAGAGTCCAAAGACCCTTGTGGCTGGGTGTTGCTCAGCAGGCTCAGATGCCACTTCTGCTCCACAGTGACCTTCCTCGGAATACGGTGCAGACGCTCGCATCGCATCCTCATCCTTACAGAGTCTTGAAAGGCACACCAGCATTTACAGCAGTTCAGTCGGGAAGGCCTCTTTGAAACTGCTGACTGCGACTGTGCTGGTGGAAAGAAACACTGCACCTTACCTTGAGTCTGGCGCTCGTCTGAATTATGCCCTAGACAACGTCCTCTGCTGGATGTACTCCTAGCAAGCAATTGCCAGCATTCCGTTTCACTGGGCAAAGTCTCCGTTCCTCCCTGGGTATTCTCGCAGGGTTGAGAAGGTTGGCGACCGCAGGGCTTTTCATTAAGCACTCATCATGGAAAACACGGACCTTCCTTGCAACACGCGGGCAAGTTTCCTTCCCACTGGCCAAGAAGGCTTTGGGATGAGAACCTAGCAAGGAACTGCACGCACTCTGGTTCGTTCAAGAAAATTCACTCTGCCTCAGGTTGCCTCTCAGGGTAATCCAGGGGTGAATAGAAGACGGGCAACAGGACTGTTTCTCAGGCAGCTCTGAGGACGCAGCTCTCCGGTTGGTCACTGGGGCAAATTGTGCCCTTCCCGTCCCCCTCCACTTTCACGGTTGACACCTAGCTCATGTACCTGAAGTTCACAAGCAGGCCACATAGACACATGCCACACACATGGGCCCTTCCATGACAACACTTTGGCTAGCAGGAGTCCTCCTGAGCTGAATGGCGTGAGCCGGTGAACGCCTTAGTGTCGCCTACCTCACCGTGGATCTTGCAAAGGCCTAACAGTCTTCAAAGGCTGAGAGCACATGTCTCCAGCTGGATCTGAAGTCGACGTGCTGCTTGCGAGGGGAAGACGTCAGCTAGGAATTCTGAGAACCCTTGCCATGGCGGTGTTGGTTCCAGTGCAGCTCAGGTTTACCAACTGGGGTCCCCTTGCATTGCACAGCAGACCAGGGAGAAAACTCTTCCTGAGGATTCTTCCAAGCTGTGGCTATCTGGCTCCCCGACGGAAGAAACACATTGCTGCCTGGCTTTCGGCACACCAACAGCAGCGCCCAAAGACCATCATGAGGCATGAGGTTGCTCAGAAGGCACAGACGACACTTTCGGTACACAGTGATTTTCCTCGGAAAAGGGTGCAGTCGCGAGCGTCCTCAGATATGTAAAAGGCACACCAGCATTACAGCACTTCAGTGGTGAAAGCCTCGGGTCTACTTGTGACCACCAAGTTTGCTGATGGAAACACTGCCCCTTATGTTGAGTATGCCACTCAGCCGACCTTCTCCTTAGCTGAAGTAGTCTGCTGCATGACCTCCTGGCAAGGAGTGGCAGGCACACTGTTTCTTTCGAGAACACTCACTCTTCCTCCCGAGGAATTCCTGCAGGGTGCCCAAGATGGGCGCCCGCCCGCCTCTGCCCCCGTGCTTTTCCTTCAGTTTCCTGGCCCCAAGCCTCCTGTTCCAAAGGGGCCAAACATGCTTTAGCCCTCAGGATCCGGTTTCTACGTGCAAACCCAGCCTGTGGAGCAGCCCCTTCTGCTCAGCTACAAGAGAGCCATGCGACACACCAGGCGCTCCTGTGAGGAGCCTTTTGTAAGCAGAGGTTCTCTGCAAGGTGACGTGCCTAGCCAAGACAGCGCTTCAGTCAGGCGTTGTCGACCCTGGAACTTTCAATCTCCCAGCAGTGCTTCGGGAAAAGTGTCCATCATTTTAGGCTGGTTGTAAAGTTACATTTCTGCTGGAGGTGAAGGGTCGTCAGCTTTGAGTTCGTAGAATCCATGTAACTCGCCGGGTATGATTCAGTGCAGCTAATAGCTAAGCCGGGAGTCTGACAGGCATTGCACGTGACACCGTTGCCCCACTCTGGTACCAAGACTGCTTTCCAGAGTTGGAGGTCTGGCTCTCCGCCGGAGCAAGCCGTGTGTTGCCCTGCCCTCTGCATGCGCAGAATGGAGGCCAAACACCCAATTGGCTGCATGTTACTACTCTGAAGCCGCAGTTGACACTTTGGCTACAACGTGTTCTTCCTTGACCTGGGTCCAGGCGTGAGAGAGCCTGCAGTCCTGAGAGGCCTACCAGTGTTAAGGCAGTACCTTCACTAAGGCTTCTCAGAAAGATCTGCACTGCAACACTTTTCATGGCACACGCGGACCTTCCTTTGGCGGCATGGGGGCAGGTTTCCTAACCACTAGCCAAGAAGGCTTTGGGATGAGCTCCTAGTGAGGAACTGCACACACACCCTGGCTCTTTCGAGAAAACTCACTCTTCCTCCATTGCCTCCTAGGGAACTCCTACGGTGATTACAAAACAGGGAGCAGGACTTGGTTTCAGGCAGGTCTGAGCACGCAGCTCTCCGGACTGCCAACGGGACAGATTTTGCTTTTCTCGTCCAGCCCCCTTTTCACGGTTGCCACACAGCTCATGTAGCTGAAGTCCCCGGGCGGCCAAAAGAGACCCATGTCACATACTGTACCCATTCGCTGAAAGCACTTTGGAAAGCCAGGTTTCCTCCGGCAGTGAATTGCGCGAGCCAGTGTACGCCTTCGTTTCTCCTAGGTCATGGTACATCTTGCAACGGCCTAGCAGTCTTTGAAGGACGACGGCCTATTTCTCCCTCGAGAGGTGAAGTCCGGGTGCTGCTTCAGGGAGCAAGAGGTCAAGTAT
This sequence comes from Balaenoptera borealis, assembly GCF_965194805.1. NCBI lineage: Eukaryota > Metazoa > Chordata > Mammalia > Artiodactyla > Balaenopteridae > Balaenoptera > Balaenoptera borealis. The sequence continues at coordinate 410,631 of NW_028123678.1, read as the reverse complement.
GGATTCCGAGAACTCGTGTAAGCACGGTGTTTTTCCAAAAGCAGCTCAGGGTTACAAAAGGAGGCCACCTTGCATTGCCCAGAAGCCCCGTTACAAACGTGTTCTTCAGGCATCCTCTAAGCTCTCCAAGTCGAGCTCTCCGATGGAGGAAAAACGTTGTTGCCCAGCCTCCTGCATACAAAACAGTAGAGTCCAAAGACCCTTGTGGCTGGGTGTTGCTCAGCAGGCTCAGATGCCACTTCTGCTCCACAGTGACCTTCCTCGGAATACGGTGCAGACGCTCGCATCGCATCCTCATCCTTACAGAGTCTTGAAAGGCACACCAGCATTTACAGCAGTTCAGTCGGGAAGGCCTCTTTGAAACTGCTGACTGCGACTGTGCTGGTGGAAAGAAACACTGCACCTTACCTTGAGTCTGGCGCTCGTCTGAATTATGCCCTAGACAACGTCCTCTGCTGGATGTACTCCTAGCAAGCAATTGCCAGCATTCCGTTTCACTGGGCAAAGTCTCCGTTCCTCCCTGGGTATTCTCGCAGGGTTGAGAAGGTTGGCAACCGCAGGGCTTTTCATTAAGCACTCATCATGGAAAACACGGACCTTCCTTGCAACACGCGGGCAAGTTTCCTTCCCACTGGCCAAGAAGGCTTTGGGATGAGAACCTAGCAAGGAACTGCACGCACTCTGGTTCGTTCAAGAAAATTCACTCTGCCTCAGGTTGCCTCTCAGGGTAATCCAGGGGTGAATAGAAGACGGGCAACAGGACTGTTTCTCAGGCAGCTCTGAGGACGCAGCTCTCCGGTTGGTCACTGGGGCAAATTGTGCCCTTCCCGTCCCCCTCCACTTTCACGGTTGACACCTAGCTCATGTACCTGAAGTTCACAAGCAGGCCACATAGACACATGCCACACACATGGGCCCTTCCATGACAACACTTTGGCTAGCAGGAGTCCTCCTGAGCTGAATGGCGTGAGCCGGTGAACGCCTTAGTGTCGCCTACCTCACCGTGGATCTTGCAAAGGCCTAACAGTCTTCAAAGGCTGAGAGCACATGTCTCCAGCTGGATCTGAAGTCGACGTGCTGCTTGCGAGGGGAAGACGTCAGCTAGGAATTCTGAGAACCCTTGCCATGGCGGTGTTGGTTCCAGTGCAGCTCAGGTTTACCAACTGGGGTCCCCTTGCCTTGCACAGCAGACCAGGGAGAAAACTCTTCCTGAGGATTCTTCCAAGCTGTGGCTATCTGGCTCCCCGACGGAAGAAACACATTGCTGCCTGGCTTTCGGCACACCAACAGCAGCGCCCAAAGACCATCATGAGGCATGAGGTTGCTCAGAAGGCACAGACGACACTTTCGGTACACAGTGATTTTCCTCGGAAAAGGGTGCAGTCGCGAGCGTCCTCAGATATGTAAAAGGCACACCAGCATTACAGCACTTCAGTGGTGAAAGCCTCGGGTCTACTTGTGACCACCAAGTTTGCTGATGGAAACACTGCCCCTTATGTTGAGTATGCCACTCAGCCGACCTTCTCCTTAGCTGAAGTAGTCTGCTGCATGACCTCCTGGCAAGGAGTGGCAGGCACACTGTTTCTTTCGAGAACACTCACTCTTCCTCCCGAGGAATTCCTGCAGGGTGCCCAAGATGGGCGCCCGCCCGCCTCTGCCCCCGTGCTTTTCCTTCAGTTTCCTGGCCCCAAGCCTCCTGTTCCAAAGGGGCCAAACATGCTTTAGCCCTCAGGATCCGGTTTCTACGTGCAAACCCAGCCTGTGGAGCAGCCCCTTCTGCTCAGCTACAAGAGAGCCATGCGACACACCAGGCGCTCCTGTGAGGAGCCTTTTGTAAGCAGAGGTTCTCTGCAAGGTGACGTGCCTAGCCAAGACAGCGCTTCAGTCAGGCGTTGTCGACCCTGGAACTTTCAATCTCCCAGCAGTGCTTCGGGAAAAGTGTCCATCATTTTAGGCTGGTTGTAAAGTTACATTTCTGCTGGAGGTGAAGGGTCGTCAACTTTGAGTTCGTAGAATCCATGTAACTCGCCGGGTATGATTCAGTGCAGCTAATAGCTAAGCCGGGAGTCTGACAGGCATTGCACGTGACACCGTTGCCCCACTCTGGTACCAAGACTGCTTTCCAGAGTTGGAGGTCTGGCTCTCCGCCGGAGCAAGCCGTGTGTTGCCCTGCCCTCTGCATGCGCAGAATGGAGGCCAAACACCCAATTGGCTGCATGTTACTACTCTGAAGCCGCAGTTGACACTTTGGCTACAACGTGTTCTTCCTTGACCTGGGTCCAGGCGTGAGAGAGCCTGCAGTCCTGAGAGGCCTACCAGTGTTAAGGCAGTACCTTCACTAAGGCTTCTCAGAAAGATCTGCACTGCAACACTTTTCATGGCACACGCGGACCTTCCTTTGGCGGCATGGGGGCAGGTTTCCTAACCACTAGCCAAGAAGGCTTTGGGATGAGCTCCTAGTGAGGAACTGCACACACACCCTGGTTCTTTCGAGAAAACTCACTCTTCCTCCATTGCCTCCTAGGGAACTCCTACGGTGATTACAAAACAGGGAGCAGGACTTGGTTTCAGGCAGGTCTGAGCACGCAGCTCTCCGGACTGCCAACGGGACAGATTTTGCTTTTCTCGTCCAGCCCCCTTTTCACGGTTGCCACACAGCTCATGTAGCTGAAGTCCCCGGGCGGCCAAAAGAGACCCATGTCACATACTGTACCCATTCGCTGAAAGCACTTTGGAAAGCCAGGTTTCCTCCGGCAGTGAATTGCGCGAGCCAGTGTACGCCTTCGTTTCTCCTAGGTCATGGTACATCTTGCAACGGCCTAGCAGTCTTTGAAGGACGACGGCCTATTTCTCCCTCGAGAGGTGAAGTCCGGGTGCTGCTTCAGGGAGCAAGAGGTCAAGTATGGATTCCGAGAACTCGTGTAAGCACGGTGTTTTTCCAAAAGCAGCTCAGGGTTACAAAAGGAGGCCACCTCGCATTGCCCAGAAGCCCCGTTACAAACGTGTTCTTCAGGCATCCTCTAAGCTCTCCAAGTCGAGCTCTCCGATGGAGGAAAAACGTTGTTGCCCAGCCTCCTGCATACAAAACAGTAGAGTCCAAAGACCCTTGTGGCTGGGTGTTGCTCAGCAGGCTCAGATGCCACTTCTGCTCCACAGTGACCTTCCTCGGAATACGGTGCAGACGCTCGCATCGCATCCTCATCCTTACAGAGTCTTGAAAGGCACACCAGCATTTACAGCAGTTCAGTCGGGAAGGCCTCTTTGAAACTGCTGACTGCGACTGTGCTGGTGGAAAGAAACACTGCACCTTACCTTGAGTCTGGCGCTCGTCTGAATTATGCCCTAGACAACGTCCTCTGCTGGATGTACTCCTAGCAAGCAATTGCCAGCATTCCGTTTCACTGGGCAAAGTCTCCGTTCCTCCCTGGGTATTCTCGCAGGGTTGAGAAGGTTGGCGACCGCAGGGCTTTTCATTAAGCACTCATCATGGAAAACACGGACCTTCCTTGCAACACGCGGGCAAGTTTCCTTCCCACTGGCCAAGAAGGCTTTGGGATGAGAACCTAGCAAGGAACTGCACGCACTCTGGTTCGTTCAAGAAAATTCACTCTGCCTCAGGTTGCCTTTCAGGGTAATCCAGGGGTGAATAGAAGACGGGCAACAGGACTGTTTCTCAGGCAGCTCTGAGGACGCAGCTCTCCGGTTGGTCACTGGGGCAAATTGTGCCCTTCCCGTCCCCCTCCACTTTCACGGTTGACACCTAGCTCATGTACCTGAAGTTCACAAGCAGGCCACATAGACACATGCCACACACATGGGCCCTTCCATGACAACACTTTGGCTAGCAGGAGTCCTCCTGAGCTGAATGGCGTGAGCCGGTGAACGCCTTAGTGTCGCCTACCTCACCGTGGATCTTGCAAAGGCCTAACAGTCTTCAAAGGCTGAGAGCACATGTCTCCAGCTGGATCTGAAGTCGACGTGCTGCTTGCGAGGGGAAGACGTCAGCTAGGAATTCTGAGAACCCTTGCCATGGCGGTGTTGGTTCCAGTGCAGCTCAGGTTTACCAACTGGGGTCCCCTTGCCTTGCACAGCAGACCAGGGAGAAAACTCTTCCTGAGGATTCTTCCAAGCTGTGGCTATCTGGCTCTCCGACGGAAGACACACATTGCTGCCTGGCCTTCGGCACACCAACAGCAGCGCCCAAAGACCATCATGAGGCATGAGGTTGCTCAGAAGGCACAGACGACACTTTCGGTACACAGTGATTTTCCTCGGAAAAGGGTGCAGTCGCGAGCGTCCTCAGATATGTAAAAGGCACACCAGCATTACAGCACTTCAGTGGTGAAAGCCTCGGGTCTACTTGTGACCACCAAGTTTGCTGATGGAAACACTGCCCCTTATGTTGAGTATGCCACTCAGCCGACCTTCTCCTTAGCTGAAGTAGTCTGCTGCATGACCTCCTGGCAAGGAGTGGCAGGCACACTGTTTCTTTCGAGAACACGCACTCTTCCTCCCGAGGAATTCCTGCAGGGTGCCCAAGATGGGCGCCCGCCCGCCTCTGCCCCCGTGCTTTTCCTTCAGTTTCCTGGCCCCAAGCCTCCTGTTCCAAAGGGGCCAAACATGCTTTAGCCCTCAGGATCCGGTTTCTACGTGCAAACCCAGCCTGTGGAGCAGCCCCTTCTGCTCAGCTACAAGAGAGCCATGCGACACACCAGGCGCTCCTGTGAGGAGCCTTTTGTAAGCAGAGGTTCTCTGCAAGGTGACGTGCCTAGCCAAGACAGCGCTTCAGTCAGGCGTTGTCGACCCTGGAACTTTCAATCTCCCAGCAGTGCTTCGGGAAAAGTGTCCATCATTTTAGGCTGGTTGTAAAGTTACATTTCTGCTGGAGGTGAAGGGTCGTCAGCTTTGAGTTCGTAGAATCCATGTAACTCGCCGGGTATGATTCAGTGCAGCTAATAGCTAAGCCGGGAGTCTGACAGGCATTGCACGTGACACCGTTGCCCCACTCTGGTACCAAGACTGCTTTCCAGAGTTGGAGGTCTGGCTCTCCGCCGGAGCAAGCCGTGTGTTGCCCTGCCCTCTGCATGCGCAGAATGGAGGCCAAACACCCAATTGGCTGCATGTTACTACTCTGAAGCCGCAGTTGACACTTTGGCTACAACGTGTTCTTCCTTGACCTGGGTCCAGGCGTGAGAGAGCCTGCAGTCCTGAGAGGCCTACCAGTGTTAAGGCAGTACCTTCACTAAGGCTTCTCAGAAAGATCTGCACTGCAACACTTTTCATGGCACACGCGGACCTTCCTTTGGCGGCATGGGGGCAGGTTTCCTAACCACTAGCCAAGAAGGCTTTGGGATGAGCTCCTAGTGAGGAACTGCACACACACCCTGGTTCTTTCGAGAAAACTCACTCTTCCTCCATTGCCTCCTAGGGAACTCCTACGGTGATTACAAAACAGGGAGCAGGACTTGGTTTCAGGCAGGTCTGAGCACGCAGCTCTCCGGACTGCCAACGGGACAGATTTTGCTTTTCTCGTCCAGCCCCCTTTTCACGGTTGCCACACAGCTCATGTAGCTGAAGTCCCCGGGCAGCCAAAAGAGACCCATGTCACATACTGTACCCATTCGCTGAAAGCACTTTGGAAAGCCAGGTTTCCTCCGGCAGGGAATTGCGCGAGCCAGTGTACGCCTTCGTTTCTCCTAGGTCATGGTACATCTTGCAACGGCCTAGCAGTCTTTGAAGGACGACGGCCTATTTCTCCCTCGAGAGGTGAAGTCCGGGTGCTGCTTCAGGGAGCAAGAGGTCAAGTATGGATTCCGAGAACTCGTGTAAGCACGGTGTTTTTCCAAAAGCAGCTCAGGGTTACAAAAGGAGGCCACCTCGCATTGCCCAGAAGCCCCGTTACAAACGTGTTCTTCAGGCATCCTCTAAGCTCTCCAAGTCGAGCTCTCCGATGGAGGAAAAACGTTGTTGCCCAGCCTCCTGCATACAAAACAGTAGAGTCCAAAGACCCTTGTGGCTGGGTGTTGCTCAGCAGGCTCAGATGCCACTTCTGCTCCACAGTGACCTTCCTCGGAATACGGTGCAGACGCTCGCATCGCATCCTCATCCTTACAGAGTCTTGAAAGGCACACCAGCATTTACAGCAGTTCAGTCGGGAAGGCCTCTTTGAAACTGCTGACTGCGACTGTGCTGGTGGAAAGAAACACTGCACCTTACCTTGAGTCTGGCGCTCGTCTGAATTATGCCCTAGACAACGTCCTCTGCTGGATGTACTCCTAGCAAGCAATTGCCAGCATTCCGTTTCACTGGGCAAAGTCTCCGTTCCTCCCTGGGTATTCTCGCAGGGTTGAGAAGGTTGGCAACCGCAGGGCTTTTCATTAAGCACTCATCATGGAAAACACGGACCTTCCTTGCAACACGCGGGCAAGTTTCCTTCCCACTGGCCAAGAAGGCTTTGGGATGAGAACCTAGCAAGGAACTGCACGCACTCTGGTTCGTTCAAGAAAATTCACTCTGCCTCAGGTTGCCTCTCAGGGTAATCCAGGGGTGAATAGAAGACGGGCAACAGGACTGTTTCTCAGGCAGCTCTGAGGACGCAGCTCTCCGGTTGGTCACTGGGGCAAATTGTGCCCTTCCCGTCCCCCTCCACTTTCACGGTTGACACCTAGCTCATGTACCTGAAGTTCACAAGCAGGCCACATAGACACATGCCACACACATGGGCCCTTCCATGACAACACTTTGGCTAGCAGGAGTCCTCCTGAGCTGAATGGCGTGAGCCGGTGAACGCCTTAGTGTCGCCTACCTCACCGTGGATCTTGCAAAGGCCTAACAGTCTTCAAAGGCTGAGAGCACATGTCTCCAGCTGGATCTGAAGTCGACGTGCTGCTTGCGAGGGGAAGACGTCAGCTAGGAATTCTGAGAACCCTTGCCATGGCGGTGTTGGTTCCAGTGCAGCTCAGGTTTACCAACTGGGGTCCCCTTGCATTGCACAGCAGACCAGGGAGAAAACTCTTCCTGAGGATTCTTCCAAGCTGTGGCTATCTGGCTCCCCGACGAAAGAAACACATTGCTGCCTGGCCTTCGGCACACCAACAGCAGCGCCCAAAGACCATCATGAGGCATGAGGTTGCTCAGAAGGCACAGACGACACTTTCGGTACACAGTGATTTTCCTCGGAAAAGGGTGCAGTCGCGAGCGTCCTCAGATATGTAAAAGGCACACCAGCATTACAGCACTTCAGTGGTGAAAGCCTCGGGTCTACTTGTGACCACCAAGTTTGCTGATGGAAACACTGCCCCTTATGTTGAGTATGCCACTCAGCCGACCTTCTCCTTAGCTGAAGTAGTCTGCTGCATGACCTCCTGGCAAGGAGTGGCAGGCACACTGTTTCTTTCGAGAACACGCACTCTTCCTCCCGAGGAATTCCTGCAGGGTGCCCAAGATGGGCGCCCGCCCGCCTCTGCCCCCGTGCTTTTCCTTCAGTTTCCTGGCCCCAAGCCTCCTGTTCCAAAGGGGCCAAACATGCTTTAGCCCTCAGGATCCGGTCTCTACGTGCAAACCCAGCCTGTGGAGCAGCCCCTTCTGCTCAGCTACAAGAGAGCCATGCGACACACCAGGCGCTCCTGTGAGGAGCCTTTTGTAAGCAGAGGTTCTCTGCAAGGTGACGTGCCTAGCCAAGACAGCGCTTCAGTCAGGCGTTGTCGACCCTGGAACTTTCAATCTCCCAGCAGTGCTTCGGGAAAAGTGTCCATCATTTTAGGCTGGTTGTAAAGTTACATTTCTGCTGGAGGTGAAGGGTCGTCAGCTTTGAGTTCGTAGAATCCATGTAACTCGCCGGGTATGATTCAGTGCAGCTAATAGCTAAGCCGGGAGTCTGACAGGCATTGCACGTGACACCGTTGCCCCACTCTGGTACCAAGACTGCTTTCCAGAGTTGGAGGTCTGGCTCTCCGCCGGAGCAAGCCGTGTGTTGCCCTGCCCTCTGCATGCGCAGAATGGAGGCCAAACACCCAATTGGCTGCATGTTACTACTCTGAAGCCGCAGTTGACACTTTGGCTACAACGTGTTCTTCCTTGACCTGGGTCCAGGCGTGAGAGAGCCTGCAGTCCTGAGAGGCCTACCAGTGTTAAGGCAGTACCTTCACTAAGGCTTCTCAGAAAGATCTGCACTGCAACACTTTTCATGGCACACGCGGACCTTCCTTTGGCGGCATGGGGGCAGGTTTCCTAACCACTAGCCAAGAAGGCTTTGGGATGAGCTCCTAGTGAGGAACTGCACACACACCCTGGTTCTTTCGAGAAAACTCACTCTTCCTCCATTGCCTCCTAGGGAACTCCTACGGTGATTACAAAACAGGGAGCAGGACTTGGTTTCAGGCAGGTCTGAGCACGCAGCTCTCCGGACTGCCAACGGGACAGATTTTGCTTTTCTCGTCCAGCCCCCTTTTCACGGTTGCCACACAGCTCATGTAGCTGAAGTCCCCGGGCGGCCAAAAGAGACCCATGTCACATACTGTACCCATTCGCTGAAAGCACTTTGGAAAGCCAGGTTTCCTCCGGCAGGGAATTGCGCGAGCCAGTGTACGCCTTCGTTTCTCCTAGGTCATGGTACATCTTGCAACGGCCTAGCAGTCTTTGAAGGACGACGGCCTATTTCTCCCTCGAGAGGTGAAGTCCGGGTGCTGCTTCAGGGAGCAAGAGGTCAAGTATGGATTCCGAGAACTCGTGTAAGCACGGTGTTTTTCCAAAAGCAGCTCAGGGTTACAAAAGGAGGCCACCTCGCATTGCCCAGAAGCCCCGTTACAAACGTGTTCTTCAGGCATCCTCTAAGCTCTCCAAGTCGAGCTCTCCGATGGAGGAAAAACGTTGTTGCCCAGCCTCCTGCATACAAAACAGTAGAGTCCAAAGACCCTTGTGGCTGGGTGTTGCTCAGCAGGCTCAGATGCCACTTCTGCTCCACAGTGACCTTCCTCGGAATACGGTGCAGACGCTCGCATCGCATCCTCATCCTTACAGAGTCTTGAAAGGCACACCAGCATTTACAGCAGTTCAGTCGGGAAGGCCTCTTTGAAACTGCTGACTGCGACTGTGCTGGTGGAAAGAAACACTGCACCTTACCTTGAGTCTGGCGCTCGTCTGAATTATGCCCTAGACAACGTCCTCTGCTGGATGTACTCCTAGCAAGCAATTGCCAGCATTCCGTTTCACTGGGCAAAGTCTCCGTTCCTCCCTGGGTATTCTCGCAGGGTTGAGAAGGTTGGCGACCGCAGGGCTTTTCATTAAGCACTCATCATGGAAAACACGGACCTTCCTTGCAACACGCGGGCAAGTTTCCTTCCCACTGGCCAAGAAGGCTTTGGGATGAGAACCTAGCAAGGAACTGCACGCACTCTGGTTCGTTCAAGAAAATTCACTCTGCCTCAGGTTGCCTCTCAGGGTAATCCAGGGGTGAATAGAAGACGGGCAACAGGACTGTTTCTCAGGCAGCTCTGAGGACGCAGCTCTCCGGTTGGTCACTGGGGCAAATTGTGCCCTTCCCGTCCCCCTCCACTTTCACGGTTGACACCTAGCTCATGTACCTGAAGTTCACAAGCAGGCCACATAGACACATGCCACACACATGGGCCCTTCCATGACAACACTTTGGCTAGCAGGAGTCCTCCTGAGCTGAATGGCGTGAGCCGGTGAACGCCTTAGTGTCGCCTACCTCACCGTGGATCTTGCAAAGGCCTAACAGTCTTCAAAGGCTGAGAGCACATGTCTCCAGCTGGATCTGAAGTCGACGTGCTGCTTGCGAGGGGAAGACGTCAGCTAGGAATTCTGAGAACCCTTGCCATGGCGGTGTTGGTTCCAGTGCAGCTCAGGTTTACCAACTGGGGTCCCCTTGCCTTGCACAGCAGACCAGGGAGAAAACTCTTCCTGAGGATTCTTCCAAGCTGTGGCTATCTGGCTCCCCGACGGAAGAAACACATTGCTGCCTGGCCTTCGGCACACCAACAGCAGCGCCCAAAGACCATCATGAGGCATGAGGTTGCTCAGAAGGCACAGACGACACTTTCGGTACACAGTGATTTTCCTCGGAAAAGGGTGCAGTCGCGAGCGTCCTCAGATATGTAAAAGGCACACCAGCATTACAGCACTTCAGTGGTGAAAGCCTCGGGTCTACTTGTGACCACCAAGTTTGCTGATGGAAACACTGCCCCTTATGTTGAGTATGCCACTCAGCCGACCTTCTCCTTAGCTGAAGTAGTCTGCTGCATGACCTCCTGGCAAGGAGTGGCAGGCACACTGTTTCTTTCGAGAACACTCACTCTTCCTCCCGAGGAATTCCTGCAGGGTGCCCAAGATGGGCGCCCGCCCGCCTCTGCCCCCGTGCTTTTCCTTCAGTTTCCTGGCCCCAAGCCTCCTGTTCCAAAGGGGCCAAACATGCTTTAGCCCTCAGGATCCGGTCTCTACGTGCAAACCCAGCCTGTGGAGCAGCCCCTTCTGCTCAGCTACAAGAGAGCCATGCGACACACCAGGCGCTCCTGTGAGGAGCCTTTTGTAAGCAGAGGTTCTCTGCAAGGTGACGTGCCTAGCCAAGACAGCGCTTCAGTCAGGCGTTGTCGACCCTGGAACTTTCAATCTCCCAGCAGTGCTTCGGGAAAAGTGTCCATCATTTTAGGCTGGTTGTAAAGTTACATTTCTGCTGGAGGTGAAGGGTCGTCAGCTTTGAGTTCGTAGAATCCATGTAACTCGCCGGGTATGATTCAGTGCAGCTAATAGCTAAGCCGGGAGTCTGACAGGCATTGCACGTGACACCGTTGCCCCACTCTGGTACCAAGACTGCTTTCCAGAGTTGGAGGTCTGGCTCTCCGCCGGAGCAAGCCGTGTGTTGCCCTGCCCTCTGCATGCGCAGAATGGAGGCCAAACACCCAATTGGCTGCATGTTACTACTCTGAAGCCGCAGTTGACACTTTGGCTACAACGTGTTCTTCCTTGACCTGGGTCCAGGCGTGAGAGAGCCTGCAGTCCTGAGAGGCCTACCAGTGTTAAGGCAGTACCTTCACTAAGGCTTCTCAGAAAGATCTGCACTGCAACACTTTTCATGGCACACGCGGACCTTCCTTTGGCGGCATGGGGGCAGGTTTCCTAACCACTAGCCAAGAAGGCTTTGGGATGAGCTCCTAGTGAGGAACTGCACACACACCCTGGCTCTTTCGAGAAAACTCACTCTTCCTCCATTGCCTCCTAGGGAACTCCTACGGTGATTACAAAACAGGGAGCAGGACTTGGTTTCAGGCAGGTCTGAGCACGCAGCTCTCCGGACTGCCAACGGGACAGATTTTGCTTTTCTCGTCCAGCCCCCTTTTCACGGTTGCCACACAGCTCATGTAGCTGAAGTCCCCGGGCGGCCAAAAGAGACCCATGTCACATACTGTACCCATTCGCTGAAAGCACTTTGGAAAGCCAGGTTTCCTCCGGCAGTGAATTGCGCGAGCCAGTGTACGCCTTCGTTTCTCCTAGGTCATGGTACATCTTGCAACGGCCTAGCAGTCTTTGAAGGACGACGGCCTATTTCTCCCTCGAGAGGTGAAGTCCGGGTGCTGCTTCAGGGAGCAAGAGGTCAAGTATGGATTCCGAGAACTCGTGTAAGCACGGTGTTTTTCCAAAAGCAGCTCAGGGTTACAAAAGGAGGCCACCTCGCATTGCCCAGAAGCCCCGTTACAAACGTGTTCTTCAGGCATCCTCTAAGCTCTCCAAGTCGAGCTCTCCGATGGAGGAAAAACGTTGTTGCCCAGCCTCCTGCATACAAAACAGTAGAGTCCAAAGACCCTTGTGGCTGGGTGTTGCTCAGCAGGCTCAGATGCCACTTCTGCTCCACAGTGACCTTCCTCGGAATACGGTGCAGACGCTCGCATCGCATCCTCATCCTTACAGAGTCTTGAAAGGCACACCAGCATTTACAGCAGTTCAGTCGGGAAGGCCTCTTTGAAACTGCTGACTGCGACTGTGCTGGTGGAAAGAAACACTGCACCTTACCTTGAGTCTGGCGCTCGTCTGAATTATGCCCTAGACAACGTCCTCTGCTGGATGTACTCCTAGCAAGCAATTGCCAGCATTCCGTTTCACTGGGCAAAGTCTCCGTTCCTCCCTGGGTATTCTCGCAGGGTTGAGAAGGTTGGCGACCGCAGGGCTTTTCATTAAGCACTCATCATGGAAAACACGGACCTTCCTTGCAACACGCGGGCAAGTTTCCTTCCCACTGGCCAAGAAGGCTTTGGGATGAGAACCTAGCAAGGAACTGCACGCACTCTGGTTCGTTCAAGAAAATTCACTCTGCCTCAGGTTGCCTTTCAGGGTAATCCAGGGGTGAATAGAAGACGGGCAACAGGACTGTTTCTCAGGCAGCTCTGAGGACGCAGCTCTCCGGTTGGTCACTGGGGCAAATTGTGCCCTTCCCGTCCCCCTCCACTTTCACGGTTGACACCTAGCTCATGTACCTGAAGTTCACAAGCAGGCCACATAGACACATGCCACACACATGGGCCCTTCCATGACAACACTTTGGCTAGCAGGAGTCCTCCTGAGCTGAATGGCGTGAGCCGGTGAACGCCTTAGTGTCGCCTACCTCACCGTGGATCTTGCAAAGGCCTAACAGTCTTCAAAGGCTGAGAGCACATGTCTCCAGCTGGATCTGAAGTCGACGTGCTGCTTGCGAGGGGAAGACGTCAGCTAGGAATTCTGAGAACCCTTGCCATGGCGGTGTTGGTTCCAGCGCAGCTCAGGTTTACCAACTGGGGTCCCCTTGCCTTGCACAGCAGACCAGGGAGAAAACTCTTCCTGAGGATTCTTCCAAGCTGTGGCTATCTGGCTCTCCGACGGAAGACACACATTGCTGCCTGGCCTTCGGCACACCAACAGCAGCGCCCAAAGACCATCATGAGGCATGAGGTTGCTCAGAAGGCACAGACGACACTTTCGGTACACAGTGATTTTCCTCGGAAAAGGGTGCAGTCGCGAGCGTCCTCAGATATGTAAAAGGCACACCAGCATTACAGCACTTCAGTGGTGAAAGCCTCGGGTCTACTTGTGACCACCAAGTTTGCTGATGGAAACACTGCCCCTTATGTTGAGTATGCCACTCAGCCGACCTTCTCCTTAGCTGAAGTAGTCTGCTGCATGACCTCCTGGCAAGGAGTGGCAGGCACACTGTTTCTTTCGAGAACACGCACTCTTCCTCCCGAGGAATTCCTGCAGGGTGCCCAAGATGGGCGCCCGCCCGCCTCTGCCCCCGTGCTTTTCCTTCAGTTTCCTGGCCCCAAGCCTCCTGTTCCAAAGGGGCCAAACATGCTTTAGCCCTCAGGATCCGGTCTCTACGTGCAAACCCAGCCTGTGGAGCAGCCCCTTCTGCTCAGCTACAAGAGAGCCATGCGACACACCAGGCGCTCCTGTGAGGAGCCTTTTGTAAGCAGAGGTTCTCTGCAAGGTGACGTGCCTAGCCAAGACAGCGCTTCAGTCAGGCGTTGTCGACCCTGGAACTTTCAATCTCCCAGCAGTGCTTCGGGAAAAGTGTCCATCATTTTAGGCTGGTTGTAAAGTTACATTTCTGCTGGAGGTGAAGGGTCGTCAGCTTTGAGTTCGTAGAATCCATGTAACTCGCCGGGTATGATTCAGTGCAGCTAATAGCTAAGCCGGGAGTCTGACAGGCATTGCACGTGACACCGTTGCCCCACTCTGGTACCAAGACTGCTTTCCAGAGTTGGAGGTCTGGCTCTCCGCCGGAGCAAGCCGTGTGTTGCCCTGCCCTCTGCATGCGCAGAATGGAGGCCAAACACCCAATTGGCTGCATGTTACTACTCTGAAGCCGCAGTTGACACTTTGGCTACAACGTGTTCTTCCTTGACCTGGGTCCAGGCGTGAGAGAGCCTGCAGTCCTGAGAGGCCTACCAGTGTTAAGGCAGTACCTTCACTAAGGCTTCTCAGAAAGATCTGCACTGCAACACTTTTCATGGCACACGCGGACCTTCCTTTGGCGGCATGGGGGCAGGTTTCCTAACCACTAGCCAAGAAGGCTTTGGGATGAGCTCCTAGTGAGGAACTGCACACACACCCTGGTTCTTTCGAGAAAACTCACTCTTCCTCCATTGCCTCCTAGGGAACTCCTACGGTGATTACAAAACAGGGAGCAGGACTTGGTTTCAGGCAGGTCTGAGCACGCAGCTCTCCGGACTGCCAACGGGACAGATTTTGCTTTTCTCGTCCAGCCCCCTTTTCACGGTTGCCACACAGCTCATGTAGCTGAAGTCCCCGGGCAGCCAAAAGAGACCCATGTCACATACTGTACCCATTCGCTGAAAGCACTTTGGAAAGCCAGGTTTCCTCCGGCAGGGAATTGCGCGAGCCAGTGTACGCCTTCGTTTCTCCTAGGTCATGGTACATCTTGCAACGGCCTAGCAGTCTTTGAAGGACGACGGCCTATTTCTCCCTCGAGAGGTGAAGTCCGGGTGCTGCTTCAGGGAGCAAGAGGTCAAGTATGGATTCCGAGAACTCGTGTAAGCACGGTGTTTTTCCAAAAGCAGCTCAGGGTTACAAAAGGAGGCCACCTCGCATTGCCCAGAAGCCCCGTTACAAACGTGTTCTTCAGGCATCCTCTAAGCTCTCCAAGTCGAGCTCTCCGATGGAGGAAAAACGTTGTTGCCCAGCCTCCTGCATACAAAACAGTAGAGTCCAAAGACCCTTGTGGCTGGGTGTTGCTCAGCAGGCTCAGATGCCACTTCTGCTCCACAGTGACCTTCCTCGGAATACGGTGCAGACGCTCGCATCGCATCCTCATCCTTACAGAGTCTTGAAAGGCACACCAGCATTTACAGCAGTTCAGTCGGGAAGGCCTCTTTGAAACTGCTGACTGCGACTGTGCTGGTGGAAAGAAACACTGCACCTTACCTTGAGTCTGGCGCTCGTCTGAATTATGCCCTAGACAACGTCCTCTGCTGGATGTACTCCTAGCAAGCAATTGCCAGCATTCCGTTTCACTGGGCAAAGTCTCCGTTCCTCCCTGGGTATTCTCGCAGGGTTGAGAAGGTTGGCAACCGCAGGGCTTTTCATTAAGCACTCATCATGGAAAACACGGACCTTCCTTGCAACACGCGGGCAAGTTTCCTTCCCACTGGCCAAGAAGGCTTTGGGATGAGAACCTAGCAAGGAACTGCACGCACTCTGGTTCGTTCAAGAAAATTCACTCTGCCTCAGGTTGCCTCTCAGGGTAATCCAGGGGTGAATAGAAGACGGGCAACAGGACTGTTTCTCAGGCAGCTCTGAGGACGCAGCTCTCCGGTTGGTCACTGGGGCAAATTGTGCCCTTCCCGTCCCCCTCCACTTTCACGGTTGACACCTAGCTCATGTACCTGAAGTTCACAAGCAGGCCACATAGACACATGCCACACACATGGGCCCTTCCATGACAACACTTTGGCTAGCAGGAGTCCTCCTGAGCTGAATGGCGTGAGCCGGTGAACGCCTTAGTGTCGCCTACCTCACCGTGGATCTTGCAAAGGCCTAACAGTCTTCAAAGGCTGAGAGCACATGTCTCCAGCTGGATCTGAAGTCGACGTGCTGCTTGCGAGGGGAAGACGTCAGCTAGGAATTCTGAGAACCCTTGCCATGGCGGTGTTGGTTCCAGTGCAGCTCAGGTTTACCAACTGGGGTCCCCTTGCATTGCACAGCAGACCAGGGAGAAAACTCTTCCTGAGGATTCTTCCAAGCTGTGGCTATCTGGCTCCCCGACGGAAGAAACACATTGCTGCCTGGCTTTCGGCACACCAACAGCAGCGCCCAAAGACCATCATGAGGCATGAGGTTGCTCAGAAGGCACAGACGACACTTTCGGTACACAGTGATTTTCCTCGGAAAAGGGTGCAGTCGCGAGCGTCCTCAGATATGTAAAAGGCACACCAGCATTACAGCACTTCAGTGGTGAAAGCCTCGGGTCTACTTGTGACCACCAAGTTTGCTGATGGAAACACTGCCCCTTATGTTGAGTATGCCACTCAGCCGACCTTCTCCTTAGCTGAAGTAGTCTGCTGCATGACCTCCTGGCAAGGAGTGGCAGGCACACTGTTTCTTTCGAGAACACTCACTCTTCCTCCCGAGGAATTCCTGCAGGGTGCCCAAGATGGGCGCCCGCCCGCCTCTGCCCCCGTGCTTTTCCTTCAGTTTCCTGGCCCCAAGCCTCCTGTTCCAAAGGGGCCAAACATGCTTTAGCCCTCAGGATCCGGTTTCTACGTGCAAACCCAGCCTGTGGAGCAGCCCCTTCTGCTCAGCTACAAGAGAGCCATGCGACACACCAGGCGCTCCTGTGAGGAGCCTTTTGTAAGCAGAGGTTCTCTGCAAGGTGACGTGCCTAGCCAAGACAGCGCTTCAGTCAGGCGTTGTCGACCCTGGAACTTTCAATCTCCCAGCAGTGCTTCGGGAAAAGTGTCCATCATTTTAGGCTGGTTGTAAAGTTACATTTCTGCTGGAGGTGAAGGGTCGTCAGCTTTGAGTTCGTAGAATCCATGTAACTCGCCGGGTATGATTCAGTGCAGCTAATAGCTAAGCCGGGAGTCTGACAGGCATTGCACGTGACACCGTTGCCCCACTCTGGTACCAAGACTGCTTTCCAGAGTTGGAGGTCTGGCTCTCCGCCGGAGCAAGCCGTGTGTTGCCCTGCCCTCTGCATGCGCAGAATGGAGGCCAAACACCCAATTGGCTGCATGTTACTACTCTGAAGCCGCAGTTGACACTTTGGCTACAACGTGTTCTTCCTTGACCTGGGTCCAGGCGTGAGAGAGCCTGCAGTCCTGAGAGGCCTACCAGTGTTAAGGCAGTACCTTCACTAAGGCTTCTCAGAAAGATCTGCACTGCAACACTTTTCATGGCACACGCGGACCTTCCTTTGGCGGCATGGGGGCAGGTTTCCTAACCACTAGCCAAGAAGGCTTTGGGATGAGCTCCTAGTGAGGAACTGCACACACACCCTGGCTCTTTCGAGAAAACTCACTCTTCCTCCATTGCCTCCTAGGGAACTCCTACGGTGATTACAAAACAGGGAGCAGGACTTGGTTTCAGGCAGGTCTGAGCACGCAGCTCTCCGGACTGCCAACGGGACAGATTTTGCTTTTCTCGTCCAGCCCCCTTTTCACGGTTGCCACACAGCTCATGTAGCTGAAGTCCCCGGGCGGCCAAAAGAGACCCATGTCACATACTGTACCCATTCGCTGAAAGCACTTTGGAAAGCCAGGTTTCCTCCGGCAGTGAATTGCGCGAGCCAGTGTACGCCTTCGTTTCTCCTAGGTCATGGTACATCTTGCAACGGCCTAGCAGTCTTTGAAGGACGACGGCCTATTTCTCCCTCGAGAGGTGAAGTCCGGGTGCTGCTTCAGGGAGCAAGAGGTCAAGTATGGATTCCGAGAACTCGTGTAAGCACGGTGTTTTTCCAAAAGCAGCTCAGGGTTACAAAAGGAGGCCACCTTGCATTGCCCAGAAGCCCCGTTACAAACGTGTTCTTCAGGCATCCTCTAAGCTCTCCAAGTCGAGCTCTCCGATGGAGGAAAAACGTTGTTGCCCAGCCTCCTGCATACAAAACAGTAGAGTCCAAAGACCCTTGTGGCTGGGTGTTGCTCAGCAGGCTCAGATGCCACTTCTGCTCCACAGTGACCTTCCTCGGAATACGGTGCAGACGCTCGCATCGCATCCTCATCCTTACAGAGTCTTGAAAGGCACACCAGCATTTACAGCAGTTCAGTCGGGAAGGCCTCTTTGAAACTGCTGACTGCGACTGTGCTGGTGGAAAGAAACACTGCACCTTACCTTGAGTCTGGCGCTCGTCTGAATTATGCCCTAGACAACGTCCTCTGCTGGATGTACTCCTAGCAAGCAATTGCCAGCATTCCGTTTCACTGGGCAAAGTCTCCGTTCCTCCCTGGGTATTCTCGCAGGGTTGAGAAGGTTGGCGACCGCAGGGCTTTTCATTAAGCACTCATCATGGAAAACACGGACCTTCCTTGCAACACGCGGGCAAGTTTCCTTCCCACTGGCCAAGAAGGCTTTGGGATGAGAACCTAGCAAGGAACTGCACGCACTCTGGTTCGTTCAAGAAAATTCACTCTGCCTCAGGTTGCCTCTCAGGGTAATCCAGGGGTGAATAGAAGACGGGCAACAGGACTGTTTCTCAGGCAGCTCTGAGGACGCAGCTCTCCGGTTGGTCACTGGGGCAAATTGTGCCCTTCCCGTCCCCCTCCACTTTCACGGTTGACACCTAGCTCATGTACCTGAAGTTCACAAGCAGGCCACATAGACACATGCCACACACATGGGCCCTTCCATGACAACACTTTGGCTAGCAGGAGTCCTCCTGAGCTGAATGGCGTGAGCCGGTGAACGCCTTAGTGTCGCCTACCTCACCGTGGATCTTGCAAAGGCCTAACAGTCTTCAAAGGCTGAGAGCACATGTCTCCAGCTGGATCTGAAGTCGACGTGCTGCTTGCGAGGGGAAGACGTCAGCTAGGAATTCTGAGAACCCTTGCCATGGCGGTGTTGGTTCCAGTGCAGCTCAGGTTTACCAACTGGGGTCCCCTTGCATTGCACAGCAGACCAGGGAGAAAACTCTTCCTGAGGATTCTTCCAAGCTGTGGCTATCTGGCTCCCCGACGGAAGAAACACATTGCTGCCTGGCCTTCGGCACACCAACAGCAGCGCCCAAAGACCATCATGAGGCATGAGGTTGCTCAGAAGGCACAGACGACACTTTCGGTACACAGTGATTTTCCTCGGAAAAGGGTGCAGTCGCGAGCGTCCTCAGATATGTAAAAGGCACACCAGCATTACAGCACTTCAGTGGTGAAAGCCTCGGGTCTACTTGTGACCACCAAGTTTGCTGATGGAAACACTGCCCCTTATGTTGAGTATGCCACTCAGCCGACCTTCTCCTTAGCTGAAGTAGTCTGCTGCATGACCTCCTGGCAAGGAGTGGCAGGCACACTGTTTCTTTCGAGAACACTCACTCTTCCTCCCGAGGAATTCCTGCAGGGTGCCCAAGATGGGCGCCCGCCCGCCTCTGCCCCCGTGCTTTTCCTTCAGTTTCCTGGCCCCAAGCCTCCTGTTCCAAAGGGGCCAAACATGCTTTAGCCCTCAGGATCCGGTCTCTACGTGCAAACCCAGCCTGTGGAGCAGCCCCTTCTGCTCAGCTACAAGAGAGCCATGCGACACACCAGGCGCTCCTGTGAGGAGCCTTTTGTAAGCAGAGGTTCTCTGCAAGGTGACGTGCCTAGCCAAGACAGCGCTTCAGTCAGGCGTTGTCGACCCTGGAACTTTCAATCTCCCAGCAGTGCTTCGGGAAAAGTGTCCATCATTTTAGGCTGGTTGTAAAGTTACATTTCTGCTGGAGGTGAAGGGTCGTCAGCTTTGAGTTCGTAGAATCCATGTAACTCGCCGGGTATGATTCAGTGCAGCTAATAGCTAAGCCGGGAGTCTGACAGGCATTGCACGTGACACCGTTGCCCCACTCTGGTACCAAGACTGCTTTCCAGAGTTGGAGGTCTGGCTCTCCGCCGGAGCAAGCCGTGTGTTGCCCTGCCCTCTGCATGCGCAGAATGGAGGCCAAACACCCAATTGGCTGCATGTTACTACTCTGAAGCCGCAGTTGACACTTTGGCTACAACGTGTTCTTCCTTGACCTGGGTCCAGGCGTGAGAGAGCCTGCAGTCCTGAGAGGCCTACCAGTGTTAAGGCAGTACCTTCACTAAGGCTTCTCAGAAAGATCTGCACTGCAACACTTTTCATGGCACACGCGGACCTTCCTTTGGCGGCATGGGGGCAGGTTTCCTAACCACTAGCCAAGAAGGCTTTGGGATGAGCTCCTAGTGAGGAACTGCACACACACCCTGGTTCTTTCGAGAAAACTCACTCTTCCTCCATTGCCTCCTAGGGAACTCCTACGGTGATTACAAAACAGGGAGCAGGACTTGGTTTCAGGCAGGTCTGAGCACGCAGCTCTCCGGACTGCCAACGGGACAGATTTTGCTTTTCTCGTCCAGCCCCCTTTTCACGGTTGCCACACAGCTCATGTAGCTGAAGTCCCCGGGCGGCCAAAAGAGACCCATGTCACATACTGTACCCATTCGCTGAAAGCACTTTGGAAAGCCAGGTTTCCTCCGGCAGTGAATTGCGCGAGCCAGTGTACGCCTTCGTTTCTCCTAGGTCATGGTACATCTTGCAACGGCCTAGCAGTCTTTGAAGGACGACGGCCTATTTCTCCCTCGAGAGGTGAAGTCCGGGTGCTGCTTCAGGGAGCAAGAGGTCAAGTATGGATTCCGAGAACTCGTGTAAGCACGGTGTTTTTCCAAAAGCAGCTCAGGGTTACAAAAGGAGGCCACCTCGCATTGCCCAGAAGCCCCGTTACAAACGTGTTCTTCAGGCAACCTCTAAGCTCTCCAAGTCGAGCTCTCCGATGGAGGAAAAACGTTGTTGCCCAGCCTCCTGCATACAAAACAGTAGAGTCCAAAGACCCTTGTGGCTGGGTGTTGCTCAGCAGGCTCAGATGCCACTTCTGCTCCACAGTGACCTTCCTCGGAATACGGTGCAGACGCTCGCATCGCATCCTCATCCTTACAGAGTCTTGAAAGGCACACCAGCATTTACAGCAGTTCAGTCGGGAAGGCCTCTTTGAAACTGCTGACTGCGACTGTGCTGGTGGAAAGAAACACTGCACCTTACCTTGAGTCTGGCGCTCGTCTGAATTATGCCCTAGACAACGTCCTCTGCTGGATGTACTCCTAGCAAGCAATTGCCAGCATTCCGTTTCACTGGGCAAAGTCTCCGTTCCTCCCTGGGTATTCTCGCAGGGTTGAGAAGGTTGGCGACCGCAGGGCTTTTCATTAAGCACTCATCATGGAAAACACGGACCTTCCTTGCAACACGCGGGCAAGTTTCCTTCCCACTGGCCAAGAAGGCTTTGGGATGAGAACCTAGCAAGGAACTGCACGCACTCTGGTTCGTTCAAGAAAATTCACTCTGCCTCAGGTTGCCTCTCAGGGTAATCCAGGGGTGAATAGAAGACGGGCAACAGGACTGTTTCTCAGGCAGCTCTGAGGACGCAGCTCTCCGGTTGGTCACTGGGGCAAATTGTGCCCTTCCCGTCCCCCTCCACTTTCACGGTTGACACCTAGCTCATGTACCTGAAGTTCACAAGCAGGCCACATAGACACATGCCACACACATGGGCCCTTCCATGACAACACTTTGGCTAGCAGGAGTCCTCCTGAGCTGAATGGCGTGAGCCGGTGAACGCCTTAGTGTCGCCTACCTCACCGTGGATCTTGCAAAGGCCTAACAGTCTTCAAAGGCTGAGAGCACATGTCTCCAGCTGGATCTGAAGTCGACGTGCTGCTTGCGAGGGGAAGACGTCAGCTAGGAATTCTGAGAACCCTTGCCATGGCGGTGTTGGTTCCAGTGCAGCTCAGGTTTACCAACTGGGGTCCCCTTGCCTTGCACAGCAGACCAGGGAGAAAACTCTTCCTGAGGATTCTTCCAAGCTGTGGCTATCTGGCTCCCCGACGGAAGAAACACATTGCTGCCTGGCTTTCGGCACACCAACAGCAGCGCCCAAAGACCATCATGAGGCATGAGGTTGCTCAGAAGGCACAGACGACACTTTCGGTACACAGTGATTTTCCTCGGAAAAGGGTGCAGTCGCGAGCGTCCTCAGATATGTAAAAGGCACACCAGCATTACAGCACTTCAGTGGTGAAAGCCTCGGGTCTACTTGTGACCACCAAGTTTGCTGATGGAAACACTGCCCCTTATGTTGAGTATGCCACTCAGCCGACCTTCTCCTTAGCTGAAGTAGTCTGCTGCATGACCTCCTGGCAAGGAGTGGCAGGCACACTGTTTCTTTCGAGAACACTCACTCTTCCTCCCGAGGAATTCCTGCAGGGTGCCCAAGATGGGCGCCCGCCCGCCTCTGCCCCCGTGCTTTTCCTTCAGTTTCCTGGCCCCAAGCCTCCTGTTCCAAAGGGGCCAAACATGCTTTAGCCCTCAGGATCCGGTCTCTACGTGCAAACCCAGCCTGTGGAGCAGCCCCTTCTGCTCAGCTACAAGAGAGCCATGCGACACACCAGGCGCTCCTGTGAGGAGCCTTTTGTAAGCAGAGGTTCTCTGCAAGGTGACGTGCCTAGCCAAGACAGCGCTTCAGTCAGGCGTTGTCGACCCTGGAACTTTCAATCTCCCAGCAGTGCTTCGGGAAAAGTGTCCATCATTTTAGGCTGGTTGTAAAGTTACATTTCTGCTGGAGGTGAAGGGTCGTCAGCTTTGAGTTCGTAGAATCCATGTAACTCGCCGGGTATGATTCAGTGCAGCTAATAGCTAAGCCGGGAGTCTGACAGGCATTGCACGTGACACCGTTGCCCCACTCTGGTACCAAGACTGCTTTCCAGAGTTGGAGGTCTGGCTCTCCGCCGGAGCAAGCCGTGTGTTGCCCTGCCCTCTGCATGCGCAGAATGGAGGCCAAACACCCAATTGGCTGCATGTTACTACTCTGAAGCCGCAGTTGACACTTTGGCTACAACGTGTTCTTCCTTGACCTGGGTCCAGGCGTGAGAGAGCCTGCAGTCCTGAGAGGCCTACCAGTGTTAAGGCAGTACCTTCACTAAGGCTTCTCAGAAAGATCTGCACTGCAACACTTTTCATGGCACACGCGGACCTTCCTTTGGCGGCATGGGGGCAGGTTTCCTAACCACTAGCCAAGAAGGCTTTGGGATGAGCTCCTAGTGAGGAACTGCACACACACCCTGGCTCTTTCGAGAAAACTCACTCTTCCTCCATTGCCTCCTAGGGAACTCCTACGGTGATTACAAAACAGGGAGCAGGACTTGGTTTCAGGCAGGTCTGAGCACGCAGCTCTCCGGACTGCCAACGGGACAGATTTTGCTTTTCTCGTCCAGCCCCCTTTTCACGGTTGCCACACAGCTCATGTAGCTGAAGTCCCCGGGCGGCCAAAAGAGACCCATGTCACATACTGTACCCATTCGCTGAAAGCACTTTGGAAAGCCAGGTTTCCTCCGGCAGTGAATTGCGCGAGCCAGTGTACGCCTTCGTTTCTCCTAGGTCATGGTACATCTTGCAACGGCCTAGCAGTCTTTGAAGGACGACGGCCTATTTCTCCCTCGAGAGGTGAAGTCCGGGTGCTGCTTCAGGGAGCAAGAGGTCAAGTATGGATTCCGAGAACTCGTGTAAGCACGGTGTTTTTCCAAAAGCAGCTCAGGGTTACAAAAGGAGGCCACCTCGCATTGCCCAGAAGCCCCGTTACAAACGTGTTCTTCAGGCATCCTCTAAGCTCTCCAAGTCGAGCTCTCCGATGGAGGAAAAACGTTGTTGCCCAGCCTCCTGCATACAAAACAGTAGAGTCCAAAGACCCTTGTGGCTGGGTGTTGCTCAGCAGGCTCAGATGCCACTTCTGCTCCACAGTGACCTTCCTCGGAATACGGTGCAGACGCTCGCATCGCATCCTCATCCTTACAGAGTCTTGAAAGGCACACCAGCATTTACAGCAGTTCAGTCGGGAAGGCCTCTTTGAAACTGCTGACTGCGACTGTGCTGGTGGAAAGAAACACTGCACCTTACCTTGAGTCTGGCGCTCGTCTGAATTATGCCCTAGACAACGTCCTCTGCTGGATGTACTCCTAGCAAGCAATTGCCAGCATTCCGTTTCACTGGGCAAAGTCTCCGTTCCTCCCTGGGTATTCTCGCAGGGTTGAGAAGGTTGGCGACCGCAGGGCTTTTCATTAAGCACTCATCATGGAAAACACGGACCTTCCTTGCAACACGCGGGCAAGTTTCCTTCCCACTGGCCAAGAAGGCTTTGGGATGAGAACCTAGCAAGGAACTGCACGCACTCTGGTTCGTTCAAGAAAATTCACTCTGCCTCAGGTTGCCTCTCAGGGTAATCCAGGGGTGAATAGAAGACGGGCAACAGGACTGTTTCTCAGGCAGCTCTGAGGACGCAGCTCTCCGGTTGGTCACTGGGGCAAATTGTGCCCTTCCCGTCCCCCTCCACTTTCACGGTTGACACCTAGCTCATGTACCTGAAGTTCACAAGCAGGCCACATAGACACATGCCACACACATGGGCCCTTCCATGACAACACTTTGGCTAGCAGGAGTCCTCCTGAGCTGAATGGCGTGAGCCGGTGAACGCCTTAGTGTCGCCTACCTCACCGTGGATCTTGCAAAGGCCTAACAGTCTTCAAAGGCTGAGAGCACATGTCTCCAGCTGGATCTGAAGTCGACGTGCTGCTTGCGAGGGGAAGACGTCAGCTAGGAATTCTGAGAACCCTTGCCATGGCGGTGTTGGTTCCAGTGCAGCTCAGGTTTACCAACTGGGGTCCCCTTGCATTGCACAGCAGACCAGGGAGAAAACTCTTCCTGAGGATTCTTCCAAGCTGTGGCTATCTGGCTCCCCGACGGAAGAAACACATTGCTGCCTGGCTTTCGGCACACCAACAGCAGCGCCCAAAGACCATCATGAGGCATGAGGTTGCTCAGAAGGCACAGACGACACTTTCGGTACACAGTGATTTTCCTCGGAAAAGGGTGCAGTCGCGAGCGTCCTCAGATATGTAAAAGGCACACCAGCATTACAGCACTTCAGTGGTGAAAGCCTCGGGTCTACTTGTGACCACCAAGTTTGCTGATGGAAACACTGCCCCTTATGTTGAGTATGCCACTCAGCCGACCTTCTCCTTAGCTGAAGTAGTCTGCTGCATGACCTCCTGGCAAGGAGTGGCAGGCACACTGTTTCTTTCGAGAACACTCACTCTTCCTCCCGAGGAATTCCTGCAGGGTGCCCAAGATGGGCGCCCGCCCGCCTCTGCCCCCGTGCTTTTCCTTCAGTTTCCTGGCCCCAAGCCTCCTGTTCCAAAGGGGCCAAACATGCTTTAGCCCTCAGGATCCGGTCTCTACGTGCAAACCCAGCCTGTGGAGCAGCCCCTTCTGCTCAGCTACAAGAGAGCCATGCGACACACCAGGCGCTCCTGTGAGGAGCCTTTTGTAAGCAGAGGTTCTCTGCAAGGTGACGTGCCTAGCCAAGACAGCGCTTCAGTCAGGCGTTGTCGACCCTGGAACTTTCAATCTCCCAGCAGTGCTTCGGGAAAAGTGTCCATCATTTTAGGCTGGTTGTAAAGTTACATTTCTGCTGGAGGTGAAGGGTCGTCAGCTTTGAGTTCGTAGAATCCATGTAACTCGCCGGGTATGATTCAGTGCAGCTAATAGCTAAGCCGGGAGTCTGACAGGCATTGCACGTGACACCGTTGCCCCACTCTGGTACCAAGACTGCTTTCCAGAGTTGGAGGTCTGGCTCTCCGCCGGAGCAAGCCGTGTGTTGCCCTGCCCTCTGCATGCGCAGAATGGAGGCCAAACACCCAATTGGCTGCATGTTACTACTCTGAAGCCGCAGTTGACACTTTGGCTACAACGTGTTCTTCCTTGACCTGGGTCCAGGCGTGAGAGAGCCTGCAGTCCTGAGAGGCCTACCAGTGTTAAGGCAGTACCTTCACTAAGGCTTCTCAGAAAGATCTGCACTGCAACACTTTTCATGGCACACGCGGACCTTCCTTTGGCGGCATGGGGGCAGGTTTCCTAACCACTAGCCAAGAAGGCTTTGGGATGAGCTCCTAGTGAGGAACTGCACACACACCCTGGTTCTTTCGAGAAAACTCACTCTTCCTCCATTGCCTCCTAGGGAACTCCTACGGTGATTACAAAACAGGGAGCAGGACTTGGTTTCAGGCAGGTCTGAGCACGCAGCTCTCCGGACTGCCAACGGGACAGATTTTGCTTTTCTCGTCCAGCCCCCTTTTCACGGTTGCCACACAGCTCATGTAGCTGAAGTCCCCGGGCGGCCAAAAGAGACCCATGTCACATACTGTACCCATTCGCTGAAAGCACTTTGGAAAGCCAGGTTTCCTCCGGCAGTGAATTGCGCGAGCCAGTGTACGCCTTCGTTTCTCCTAGGTCATGGTACATCTTGCAACGGCCTAGCAGTCTTTGAAGGACGACGGCCTATTTCTCCCTCGAGAGGTGAAGTCCGGGTGCTGCTTCAGGGAGCAAGAGGTCAAGTATGGATTCCGAGAACTCGTGTAAGCACGGTGTTTTTCCAAAAGCAGCTCAGGGTTACAAAAGGAGGCCACCTCGCATTGCCCAGAAGCCCCGTTACAAACGTGTTCTTCAGGCATCCTCTAAGCTCTCCAAGTCGAGCTCTCCGATGGAGGAAAAACGTTGTTGCCCAGCCTCCTGCATACAAAACAGTAGAGTCCAAAGACCCTTGTGGCTGGGTGTTGCTCAGCAGGCTCAGATGCCACTTCTGCTCCACAGTGACCTTCCTCGGAATACGGTGCAGACGCTCGCATCGCATCCTCATCCTTACAGAGTCTTGAAAGGCACACCAGCATTTACAGCAGTTCAGTCGGGAAGGCCTCTTTGAAACTGCTGACTGCGACTGTGCTGGTGGAAAGAAACACTGCACCTTACCTTGAGTCTGGCGCTCGTCTGAATTATGCCCTAGACAACGTCCTCTGCTGGATGTACTCCTAGCAAGCAATTGCCAGCATTCCGTTTCACTGGGCAAAGTCTCCGTTCCTCCCTGGGTATTCTCGCAGGGTTGAGAAGGTTGGCGACCGCAGGGCTTTTCATTAAGCACTCATCATGGAAAACACGGACCTTCCTTGCAACACGCGGGCAAGTTTCCTTCCCACTGGCCAAGAAGGCTTTGGGATGAGAACCTAGCAAGGAACTGCACGCACTCTGGTTCGTTCAAGAAAATTCACTCTGCCTCAGGTTGCCTCTCAGGGTAATCCAGGGGTGAATAGAAGACGGGCAACAGGACTGTTTCTCAGGCAGCTCTGAGGACGCAGCTCTCCGGTTGGTCACTGGGGCAAATTGTGCCCTTCCCGTCCCCCTCCACTTTCACGGTTGACACCTAGCTCATGTACCTGAAGTTCACAAGCAGGCCACATAGACACATGCCACACACATGGGCCCTTCCATGACAACACTTTGGCTAGCAGGAGTCCTCCTGAGCTGAATGGCGTGAGCCGGTGAACGCCTTAGTGTCGCCTACCTCACCGTGGATCTTGCAAAGGCCTAACAGTCTTCAAAGGCTGAGAGCACATGTCTCCAGCTGGATCTGAAGTCGACGTGCTGCTTGCGAGGGGAAGACGTCAGCTAGGAATTCTGAGAACCCTTGCCATGGCGGTGTTGGTTCCAGTGCAGCTCAGGTTTACCAACTGGGGTCCCCTTGCCTTGCACAGCAGACCAGGGAGAAAACTCTTCCTGAGGATTCTTCCAAGCTGTGGCTATCTGGCTCTCCGACGGAAGACACACATTGCTGCCTGGCCTTCGGCACACCAACAGCAGCGCCCAAAGACCATCATGAGGCATGAGGTTGCTCAGAAGGCACAGACGACACTTTCAGTACACAGTGATTTTCCTCGGAAAAGGGTGCAGTCGCGAGCGTCCTCAGATATGTAAAAGGCACACCAGCATTACAGCACTTCAGTGGTGAAAGCCTCGGGTCTACTTGTGACCACCAAGTTTGCTGATGGAAACACTGCCCCTTATGTTGAGTATGCCACTCAGCCGACCTTCTCCTTAGCTGAAGTAGTCTGCTGCATGACCTCCTGGCAAGGAGTGGCAGGCACACTGTTTCTTTCGAGAACACGCACTCTTCCTCCCGAGGAATTCCTGCAGGGTGCCCAAGATGGGCGCCCGCCCGCCTCTGCCCCCGTGCTTTTCCTTCAGTTTCCTGGCCCCAAGCCTCCTGTTCCAAAGGGGCCAAACATGCTTTAGCCCTCAGGATCCGGTTTCTACGTGCAAACCCAGCCTGTGGAGCAGCCCCTTCTGCTCAGCTACAAGAGAGCCATGCGACACACCAGGCGCTCCTGTGAGGAGCCTTTTGTAAGCAGAGGTTCTCTGCAAGGTGACGTGCCTAGCCAAGACAGCGCTTCAGTCAGGCGTTGTCGACCCTGGAACTTTCAATCTCCCAGCAGTGCTTCGGGAAAAGTGTCCATCATTTTAGGCTGGTTGTAAAGTTACATTTCTGCTGGAGGTGAAGGGTCGTCAGCTTTGAGTTCGTAGAATCCATGTAACTCGCCGGGTATGATTCAGTGCAGCTAATAGCTAAGCCGGGAGTCTGACAGGCATTGCACGTGACACCGTTGCCCCACTCTGGTACCAAGACTGCTTTCCAGAGTTGGAGGTCTGGCTCTCCGCCGGAGCAAGCCGTGTGTTGCCCTGCCCTCTGCATGCGCAGAATGGAGGCCAAACACCCAATTGGCTGCATGTTACTACTCTGAAGCCGCAGTTGACACTTTGGCTACAACGTGTTCTTCCTTGACCTGGGTCCAGGCGTGAGAGAGCCTGCAGTCCTGAGAGGCCTACCAGTGTTAAGGCAGTACCTTCACTAAGGCTTCTCAGAAAGATCTGCACTGCAACACTTTTCATGGCACACGCGGACCTTCCTTTGGCGGCATGGGGGCAGGTTTCCTAACCACTAGCCAAGAAGGCTTTGGGATGAGCTCCTAGTGAGGAACTGCACACACACCCTGGTTCTTTCGAGAAAACTCACTCTTCCTCCATTGCCTCCTAGGGAACTCCTACGGTGATTACAAAACAGGGAGCAGGACTTGGTTTCAGGCAGGTCTGAGCACGCAGCTCTCCGGACTGCCAACGGGACAGATTTTGCTTTTCTCGTCCAGCCCCCTTTTCACGGTTGCCACACAGCTCATGTAGCTGAAGTCCCCGGGCAGCCAAAAGAGACCCATGTCACATACTGTACCCATTCGCTGAAAGCACTTTGGAAAGCCAGGTTTCCTCCGGCAGGGAATTGCGCGAGCCAGTGTACGCCTTCGTTTCTCCTAGGTCATGGTACATCTTGCAACGGCCTAGCAGTCTTTGAAGGACGACGGCCTATTTCTCCCTCGAGAGGTGAAGTCCGGGTGCTGCTTCAGGGAGCAAGAGGTCAAGTATGGATTCCGAGAACTCGTGTAAGCACGGTGTTTTTCCAAAAGCAGCTCAGGGTTACAAAAGGAGGCCACCTCGCATTGCCCAGAAGCCCCGTTACAAACGTGTTCTTCAGGCATCCTCTAAGCTCTCCAAGTCGAGCTCTCCGATGGAGGAAAAACGTTGTTGCCCAGCCTCCTGCATACAAAACAGTAGAGTCCAAAGACCCTTGTGGCTGGGTGTTGCTCAGCAGGCTCAGATGCCACTTCTGCTCCACAGTGACCTTCCTCGGAATACGGTGCAGACGCTCGCATCGCATCCTCATCCTTACAGAGTCTTGAAAGGCACACCAGCATTTACAGCAGTTCAGTCGGGAAGGCCTCTTTGAAACTGCTGACTGCGACTGTGCTGGTGGAAAGAAACACTGCACCTTACCTTGAGTCTGGCGCTCGTCTGAATTATGCCCTAGACAACGTCCTCTGCTGGATGTACTCCTAGCAAGCAATTGCCAGCATTCCGTTTCACTGGGCAAAGTCTCCGTTCCTCCCTGGGTATTCTCGCAGGGTTGAGAAGGTTGGCGACCGCAGGGCTTTTCATTAAGCACTCATCATGGAAAACACGGACCTTCCTTGCAACACGCGGGCAAGTTTCCTTCCCACTGGCCAAGAAGGCTTTGGGATGAGAACCTAGCAAGGAACTGCACGCACTCTGGTTCGTTCAAGAAAATTCACTCTGCCTCAGGTTGCCTCTCAGGGTAATCCAGGGGTGAATAGAAGACGGGCAACAGGACTGTTTCTCAGGCAGCTCTGAGGACGCAGCTCTCCGGTTGGTCACTGGGGCAAATTGTGCCCTTCCCGTCCCCCTCCACTTTCACGGTTGACACCTAGCTCATGTACCTGAAGTTCACAAGCAGGCCACATAGACACATGCCACACACATGGGCCCTTCCATGACAACACTTTGGCTAGCAGGAGTCCTCCTGAGCTGAATGGCGTGAGCCGGTGAACGCCTTAGTGTCGCCTACCTCACCGTGGATCTTGCAAAGGCCTAACAGTCTTCAAAGGCTGAGAGCACATGTCTCCAGCTGGATCTGAAGTCGACGTGCTGCTTGCGAGGGGAAGACGTCAGCTAGGAATTCTGAGAACCCTTGCCATGGTGGTGTTGGTTCCAGTGCAGCTCAGGTTTACCAACTGGGGTCCCCTCGCATTGCACAGCAGACCAGGGAGAAAACTCTTCCTGAGGATTCTTCTAAGCTGTGGCTATCTGGCTCCCCGACGAAAGAAACACATTGCTGCCTGGCCTTCGGCACACCAACAGCAGCGCCCAAAGACCATCATGAGGCATGAGGTTGCTCAGAAGGCACAGACGACACTTTCGGTACACAGTGATTTTCCTCGGAAAAGGGTGCAGTCGCGAGCGTCCTCAGATATGTAAAAGGCACACCAGCATTACAGCACTTCAGTGGTGAAAGCCTCGGGTCTACTTGTGACCACCAAGTTTGCTGATGGAAACACTGCCCCTTATGTTGAGTATGCCACTCAGCCGACCTTCTCCTTAGCTGAAGTAGTCTGCTGCATGACCTCCTGGCAAGGAGTGGCAGGCACACTGTTTCTTTCGAGAACACTCACTCTTCCTCCCGAGGAATTCCTGCAGGGTGCCCAAGATGGGCGCCCGCCCGCCTCTGCCCCCGTGCTTTTCCTTCAGTTTCCTGGCCCCAAGCCTCCTGTTCCAAAGGGGCCAAACATGCTTTAGCCCTCAGGATCCGGTTTCTACGTGCAAACCCAGCCTGTGGAGCAGCCCCTTCTGCTCAGCTACAAGAGAGCCATGCGACACACCAGGCGCTCCTGTGAGGAGCCTTTTGTAAGCAGAGGTTCTCTGCAAGGTGACGTGCCTAGCCAAGACAGCGCTTCAGTCAGGCGTTGTCGACCCTGGAACTTTCAATCTCCCAGCAGTGCTTCGGGAAAAGTGTCCATCATTTTAGGCTGGTTGTAAAGTTACATTTCTGCTGGAGGTGAAGGGTCGTCAGCTTTGAGTTCGTAGAATCCATGTAACTCGCCGGGTATGATTCAGTGCAGCTAATAGCTAAGCCGGGAGTCTGACAGGCATTGCACGTGACACCGTTGCCCCACTCTGGTACCAAGACTGCTTTCCAGAGTTGGAGGTCTGGCTCTCCGCCGGAGCAAGCCGTGTGTTGCCCTGCCCTCTGCATGCGCAGAATGGAGGCCAAACACCCAATTGGCTGCATGTTACTACTCTGAAGCCGCAGTTGACACTTTGGCTACAACGTGTTCTTCCTTGACCTGGGTCCAGGCGTGAGAGAGCCTGCAGTCCTGAGAGGCCTACCAGTGTTAAGGCAGTACCTTCACTAAGGCTTCTCAGAAAGATCTGCACTGCAACACTTTTCATGGCACACGCGGACCTTCCTTTGGCGGCATGGGGGCAGGTTTCCTAACCACTAGCCAAGAAGGCTTTGGGATGAGCTCCTAGTGAGGAACTGCACACACACCCTGGTTCTTTCGAGAAAACTCACTCTTCCTCCATTGCCTCCTAGGGAACTCCTACGGTGATTACAAAACAGGGAGCAGGACTTGGTTTCAGGCAGGTCTGAGCACGCAGCTCTCCGGACTGCCAACGGGACAGATTTTGCTTTTCTCGTCCAGCCCCCTTTTCACGGTTGCCACACAGCTCATGTAGCTGAAGTCCCCGGGCGGCCAAAAGAGACCCATGTCACATACTGTACCCATTCGCTGAAAGCACTTTGGAAAGCCAGGTTTCCTCCGGCAGTGAATTGCGCGAGCCAGTGTACGCCTTCGTTTCTCCTAGGTCATGGTACATCTTGCAACGGCCTAGCAGTCTTTGAAGGACGACGGCCTATTTCTCCCTCGAGAGGTGAAGTCCGGGTGCTGCTTCAGGGAGCAAGAGGTCAAGTATGGATTCCGAGAACTCGTGTAAGCACGGTGTTTTTCCAAAAGCAGCTCAGGGTTACAAAAGGAGGCCACCTCGCATTGCCCAGAAGCCCCGTTACAAACGTGTTCTTCAGGCATCCTCTAAGCTCTCCAAGTCGAGCTCTCCGATGGAGGAAAAACGTTGTTGCCCAGCCTCCTGCATACAAAACAGTAGAGTCCAAAGACCCTTGTGGCTGGGTGTTGCTCAGCAGGCTCAGATGCCACTTCTGCTCCACAGTGACCTTCCTCGGAATACGGTGCAGACGCTCGCATCGCATCCTCATCCTTACAGAGTCTTGAAAGGCACACCAGCATTTACAGCAGTTCAGTCGGGAAGGCCTCTTTGAAACTGCTGACTGCGACTGTGCTGGTGGAAAGAAACACTGCACCTTACCTTGAGTCTGGCGCTCGTCTGAATTATGCCCTAGACAACGTCCTCTGCTGGATGTACTCCTAGCAAGCAATTGCCAGCATTCCGTTTCACTGGGCAAAGTCTCCGTTCCTCCCTGGGTATTCTCGCAGGGTTGAGAAGGTTGGCGACCGCAGGGCTTTTCATTAAGCACTCATCATGGAAAACACGGACCTTCCTTGCAACACGCGGGCAAGTTTCCTTCCCACTGGCCAAGAAGGCTTTGGGATGAGAACCTAGCAAGGAACTGCACGCACTCTGGTTCGTTCAAGAAAATTCACTCTGCCTCAGGTTGCCTCTCAGGGTAATCCAGGGGTGAATAGAAGACGGGCAACAGGACTGTTTCTCAGGCAGCTCTGAGGACGCAGCTCTCCGGTTGGTCACTGGGGCAAATTGTGCCCTTCCCGTCCCCCTCCACTTTCACGGTTGACACCTAGCTCATGTACCTGAAGTTCACAAGCAGGCCACATAGACACATGCCACACACATGGGCCCTTCCATGACAACACTTTGGCTAGCAGGAGTCCTCCTGAGCTGAATGGCGTGAGCCGGTGAACGCCTTAGTGTCGCCTACCTCACCGTGGATCTTGCAAAGGCCTAACAGTCTTCAAAGGCTGAGAGCACATGTCTCCAGCTGGATCTGAAGTCGACGTGCTGCTTGCGAGGGGAAGACGTCAGCTAGGAATTCTGAGAACCCTTGCCATGGCGGTGTTGGTTCCAGTGCAGCTCAGGTTTACCAACTGGGGTCCCCTTGCATTGCACAGCAGACCAGGGAGAAAACTCTTCCTGAGGATTCTTCCAAGCTGTGGCTATCTGGCTCCCCGACGGAAGAAACACATTGCTGCCTGGCTTTCGGCACACCAACAGCAGCGCCCAAAGACCATCATGAGGCATGAGGTTGCTCAGAAGGCACAGACGACACTTTCGGTACACAGTGATTTTCCTCGGAAAAGGGTGCAGTCGCGAGCGTCCTCAGATATGTAAAAGGCACACCAGCATTACAGCACTTCAGTGGTGAAAGCCTCGGGTCTACTTGTGACCACCAAGTTTGCTGATGGAAACACTGCCCCTTATGTTGAGTATGCCACTCAGCCGACCTTCTCCTTAGCTGAAGTAGTCTGCTGCATGACCTCCTGGCAAGGAGTGGCAGGCACACTGTTTCTTTCGAGAACACTCACTCTTCCTCCCGAGGAATTCCTGCAGGGTGCCCAAGATGGGCGCCCGCCCGCCTCTGCCCCCGTGCTTTTCCTTCAGTTTCCTGGCCCCAAGCCTCCTGTTCCAAAGGGGCCAAACATGCTTTAGCCCTCAGGATCCGGTCTCTACGTGCAAACCCAGCCTGTGGAGCAGCCCCTTCTGCTCAGCTACAAGAGAGCCATGCGACACACCAGGCGCTCCTGTGAGGAGCCTTTTGTAAGCAGAGGTTCTCTGCAAGGTGACGTGCCTAGCCAAGACAGCGCTTCAGTCAGGCGTTGTCGACCCTGGAACTTTCAATCTCCCAGCAGTGCTTCGGGAAAAGTGTCCATCATTTTAGGCTGGTTGTAAAGTTACATTTCTGCTGGAGGTGAAGGGTCGTCAGCTTTGAGTTCGTAGAATCCATGTAACTCGCCGGGTATGATTCAGTGCAGCTAATAGCTAAGCCGGGAGTCTGACAGGCATTGCACGTGACACCGTTGCCCCACTCTGGTACCAAGACTGCTTTCCAGAGTTGGAGGTCTGGCTCTCCGCCGGAGCAAGCCGTGTGTTGCCCTGCCCTCTGCATGCGCAGAATGGAGGCCAAACACCCAATTGGCTGCATGTTACTACTCTGAAGCCGCAGTTGACACTTTGGCTACAACGTGTTCTTCCTTGACCTGGGTCCAGGCGTGAGAGAGCCTGCAGTCCTGAGAGGCCTACCAGTGTTAAGGCAGTACCTTCACTAAGGCTTCTCAGAAAGATCTGCACTGCAACACTTTTCATGGCACACGCGGACCTTCCTTTGGCGGCATGGGGGCAGGTTTCCTAACCACTAGCCAAGAAGGCTTTGGGATGAGCTCCTAGTGAGGAACTGCACACACACCCTGGCTCTTTCGAGAAAACTCACTCTTCCTCCATTGCCTCCTAGGGAACTCCTACGGTGATTACAAAACAGGGAGCAGGACTTGGTTTCAGGCAGGTCTGAGCACGCAGCTCTCCGGACTGCCAACGGGACAGATTTTGCTTTTCTCGTCCAGCCCCCTTTTCACGGTTGCCACACAGCTCATGTAGCTGAAGTCCCCGGGCGGCCAAAAGAGACCCATGTCACATACTGTACCCATTCGCTGAAAGCACTTTGGAAAGCCAGGTTTCCTCCGGCAGTGAATTGCGCGAGCCAGTGTACGCCTTCGTTTCTCCTAGGTCATGGTACATCTTGCAACGGCCTAGCAGTCTTTGAAGGACGACGGCCTATTTCTCCCTCGAGAGGTGAAGTCCGGGTGCTGCTTCAGGGAGCAAGAGGTCAAGTATGGATTCCGAGAACTCGTGTAAGCACGGTGTTTTTCCAAAAGCAGCTCAGGGTTACAAAAGGAGGCCACCTCGCATTGCCCAGAAGCCCCGTTACAAACGTGTTCTTCAGGCATCCTCTAAGCTCTCCAAGTCGAGCTCTCCGATGGAGGAAAAACGTTGTTGCCCAGCCTCCTGCATACAAAACAGTAGAGTCCAAAGACCCTTGTGGCTGGGTGTTGCTCAGCAGGCTCAGATGCCACTTCTGCTCCACAGTGACCTTCCTCGGAATACGGTGCAGACGCTCGCATCGCATCCTCATCCTTACAGAGTCTTGAAAGGCACACCAGCATTTACAGCAGTTCAGTCGGGAAGGCCTCTTTGAAACTGCTGACTGCGACTGTGCTGGTGGAAAGAAACACTGCACCTTACCTTGAGTCTGGCGCTCGTCTGAATTATGCCCTAGACAACGTCCTCTGCTGGATGTACTCCTAGCAAGCAATTGCCAGCATTCCGTTTCACTGGGCAAAGTCTCCGTTCCTCCCTGGGTATTCTCGCAGGGTTGAGAAGGTTGGCGACCGCAGGGCTTTTCATTAAGCACTCATCATGGAAAACACGGACCTTCCTTGCAACACGCGGGCAAGTTTCCTTCCCACTGGCCAAGAAGGCTTTGGGATGAGAACCTAGCAAGGAACTGCACGCACTCTGGTTCGTTCAAGAAAATTCACTCTGCCTCAGGTTGCCTCTCAGGGTAATCCAGGGGTGAATAGAAGACGGGCAACAGGACTGTTTCTCAGGCAGCTCTGAGGACGCAGCTCTCCGGTTGGTCACTGGGGCAAATTGTGCCCTTCCCGTCCCCCTCCACTTTCACGGTTGACACCTAGCTCATGTACCTGAAGTTCACAAGCAGGCCACATAGACACATGCCACACACATGGGCCCTTCCATGACAACACTTTGGCTAGCAGGAGTCCTCCTGAGCTGAATGGCGTGAGCCGGTGAACGCCTTAGTGTCGCCTACCTCACCGTGGATCTTGCAAAGGCCTAACAGTCTTCAAAGGCTGAGAGCACATGTCTCCAGCTGGATCTGAAGTCGACGTGCTGCTTGCGAGGGGAAGACGTCAGCTAGGAATTCTGAGAACCCTTGCCATGGCGGTGTTGGTTCCAGTGCAGCTCAGGTTTACCAACTGGGGTCCCCTTGCATTGCACAGCAGACCAGGGAGAAAACTCTTCCTGAGGATTCTTCCAAGCTGTGGCTATCTGGCTCCCCGACGGAAGAAACACATTGCTGCCTGGCTTTCGGCACACCAACAGCAGCGCCCAAAGACCATCATGAGGCATGAGGTTGCTCAGAAGGCACAGACGACACTTTCGGTACACAGTGATTTTCCTCGGAAAAGGGTGCAGTCGCGAGCGTCCTCAGATATGTAAAAGGCACACCAGCATTACAGCACTTCAGTGGTGAAAGCCTCGGGTCTACTTGTGACCACCAAGTTTGCTGATGGAAACACTGCCCCTTATGTTGAGTATGCCACTCAGCCGACCTTCTCCTTAGCTGAAGTAGTCTGCTGCATGACCTCCTGGCAAGGAGTGGCAGGCACACTGTTTCTTTCGAGAACACTCACTCTTCCTCCCGAGGAATTCCTGCAGGGTGCCCAAGATGGGCGCCCGCCCGCCTCTGCCCCCGTGCTTTTCCTTCAGTTTCCTGGCCCCAAGCCTCCTGTTCCAAAGGGGCCAAACATGCTTTAGCCCTCAGGATCCGGTTTCTACGTGCAAACCCAGCCTGTGGAGCAGCCCCTTCTGCTCAGCTACAAGAGAGCCATGCGACACACCAGGCGCTCCTGTGAGGAGCCTTTTGTAAGCAGAGGTTCTCTGCAAGGTGACGTGCCTAGCCAAGACAGCGCTTCAGTCAGGCGTTGTCGACCCTGGAACTTTCAATCTCCCAGCAGTGCTTCGGGAAAAGTGTCCATCATTTTAGGCTGGTTGTAAAGTTACATTTCTGCTGGAGGTGAAGGGTCGTCAGCTTTGAGTTCGTAGAATCCATGTAACTCGCCGGGTATGATTCAGTGCAGCTAATAGCTAAGCCGGGAGTCTGACAGGCATTGCACGTGACACCGTTGCCCCACTCTGGTACCAAGACTGCTTTCCAGAGTTGGAGGTCTGGCTCTCCGCCGGAGCAAGCCGTGTGTTGCCCTGCCCTCTGCATGCGCAGAATGGAGGCCAAACACCCAATTGGCTGCATGTTACTACTCTGAAGCCGCAGTTGACACTTTGGCTACAACGTGTTCTTCCTTGACCTGGGTCCAGGCGTGAGAGAGCCTGCAGTCCTGAGAGGCCTACCAGTGTTAAGGCAGTACCTTCACTAAGGCTTCTCAGAAAGATCTGCACTGCAACACTTTTCATGGCACACGCGGACCTTCCTTTGGCGGCATGGGGGCAGGTTTCCTAACCACTAGCCAAGAAGGCTTTGGGATGAGCTCCTAGTGAGGAACTGCACACACACCCTGGTTCTTTCGAGAAAACTCACTCTTCCTCCATTGCCTCCTAGGGAACTCCTACGGTGATTACAAAACAGGGAGCAGGACTTGGTTTCAGGCAGGTCTGAGCACGCAGCTCTCCGGACTGCCAACGGGACAGATTTTGCTTTTCTCGTCCAGCCCCCTTTTCACGGTTGCCACACAGCTCATGTAGCTGAAGTCCCCGGGCGGCCAAAAGAGACCCATGTCACATACTGTACCCATTCGCTGAAAGCACTTTGGAAAGCCAGGTTTCCTCCGGCAGTGAATTGCGCGAGCCAGTGTACGCCTTCGTTTCTCCTAGGTCATGGTACATCTTGCAACGGCCTAGCAGTCTTTGAAGGACGACGGCCTATTTCTCCCTCGAGAGGTGAAGTCCGGGTGCTGCTTCAGGGAGCAAGAGGTCAAGTATGGATTCCGAGAACTCGTGTAAGCACGGTGTTTTTCCAAAAGCAGCTCAGGGTTACAAAAGGAGGCCACCTCGCATTGCCCAGAAGCCCCGTTACAAACGTGTTCTTCAGGCATCCTCTAAGCTCTCCAAGTCGAGCTCTCCGATGGAGGAAAAACGTTGTTGCCCAGCCTCCTGCATACAAAACAGTAGAGTCCAAAGACCCTTGTGGCTGGGTGTTGCTCAGCAGGCTCAGATGCCACTTCTGCTCCACAGTGACCTTCCTCGGAATACGGTGCAGACGCTCGCATCGCATCCTCATCCTTACAGAGTCTTGAAAGGCACACCAGCATTTACAGCAGTTCAGTCGGGAAGGCCTCTTTGAAACTGCTGACTGCGACTGTGCTGGTGGAAAGAAACACTGCACCTTACCTTGAGTCTGGCGCTCGTCTGAATTATGCCCTAGACAACGTCCTCTGCTGGATGTACTCCTAGCAAGCAATTGCCAGCATTCCGTTTCACTGGGCAAAGTCTCCGTTCCTCCCTGGGTATTCTCGCAGGGTTGAGAAGGTTGGCGACCGCAGGGCTTTTCATTAAGCACTCATCATGGAAAACACGGACCTTCCTTGCAACACGCGGGCAAGTTTCCTTCCCACTGGCCAAGAAGGCTTTGGGATGAGAACCTAGCAAGGAACTGCACGCACTCTGGTTCGTTCAAGAAAATTCACTCTGCCTCAGGTTGCCTCTCAGGGTAATCCAGGGGTGAATAGAAGACGGGCAACAGGACTGTTTCTCAGGCAGCTCTGAGGACGCAGCTCTCCGGTTGGTCACTGGGGCAAATTGTGCCCTTCCCGTCCCCCTCCACTTTCACGGTTGACACCTAGCTCGTGTACCTGAAGTTCACAAGCAGGCCACATAGACACATGCCACACACATGGGCCCTTCCATGACAACACTTTGGCTAGCAGGAGTCCTCCTGAGCTGAATGGCGTGAGCCGGTGAACGCCTTAGTGTCGCCTACCTCACCGTGGATCTTGCAAAGGCCTAACAGTCTTCAAAGGCTGAGAGCACATGTCTCCAGCTGGATCTGAAGTCGACGTGCTGCTTGCGAGGGGAAGACGTCAGCTAGGAATTCTGAGAACCCTTGCCATGGCGGTGTTGGTTCCAGTGCAGCTCAGGTTTACCAACTGGGGTCCCCTTGCCTTGCACAGCAGACCAGGGAGAAAACTCTTCCTGAGGATTCTTCCAAGCTGTGGCTATCTGGCTCTCCGACGGAAGACACACATTGCTGCCTGGCCTTCGGCACACCAACAGCAGCGCCCAAAGACCATCATGAGGCATGAGGTTGCTCAGAAGGCACAGACGACACTTTCGGTACACAGTGATTTTCCTCGGAAAAGGGTGCAGTCGCGAGCGTCCTCAGATATGTAAAAGGCACACCAGCATTACAGCACTTCAGTGGTGAAAGCCTCGGGTCTACTTGTGACCACCAAGTTTGCTGATGGAAACACTGCCCCTTATGTTGAGTATGCCACTCAGCCGACCTTCTCCTTAGCTGAAGTAGTCTGCTGCATGACCTCCTGGCAAGGAGTGGCAGGCACACTGTTTCTTTCGAGAACACGCACTCTTCCTCCCGAGGAATTCCTGCAGGGTGCCCAAGATGGGCGCCCGCCCGCCTCTGCCCCCGTGCTTTTCCTTCAGTTTCCTGGCCCCAAGCCTCCTGTTCCAAAGGGGCCAAACATGTTTTAGCCCTCAGGATCCGGTTTCTACGTGCAAACCCAGCCTGTGGAGCAGCCCCTTCTGCTCAGCTACAAGAGAGCCATGCGACACACCAGGCGCTCCTGTGAGGAGCCTTTTGTAAGCAGAGGTTCTCTGCAAGGTGACGTGCCTAGCCAAGACAGCGCTTCAGTCAGGCGTTGTCGACCCTGGAACTTTCAATCTCCCAGCAGTGCTTCGGGAAAAGTGTCCATCATTTTAGGCTGGTTGTAAAGTTACATTTCTGCTGGAGGTGAAGGGTCGTCAGCTTTGAGTTCGTAGAATCCATGTAACTCGCCGGGTATGATTCAGTGCAGCTAATAGCTAAGCCGGGAGTCTGACAGGCATTGCACGTGACACCGTTGCCCCACTCTGGTACCAAGACTGCTTTCCAGAGTTGGAGGTCTGGCTCTCCGCCGGAGCAAGCCGTGTGTTGCCCTGCCCTCTGCATGCGCAGAATGGAGGCCAAACACCCAATTGGCTGCATGTTACTACTCTGAAGCCGCAGTTGACACTTTGGCTACAACGTGTTCTTCCTTGACCTGGGTCCAGGCGTGAGAGAGCCTGCAGTCCTGAGAGGCCTACCAGTGTTAAGGCAGTACCTTCACTAAGGCTTCTCAGAAAGATCTGCACTGCAACACTTTTCATGGCACACGCGGACCTTCCTTTGGCGGCATGGGGGCAGGTTTCCTAACCACTAGCCAAGAAGGCTTTGGGATGAGCTCCTAGTGAGGAACTGCACACACACCCTGGTTCTTTCGAGAAAACTCACTCTTCCTCCATTGCCTCCTAGGGAACTCCTACGGTGATTACAAAACAGGGAGCAGGACTTGGTTTCAGGCAGGTCTGAGCACGCAGCTCTCCGGACTGCCAACGGGACAGATTTTGCTTTTCTCGTCCAGCCCCCTTTTCACGGTTGCCACACAGCTCATGTAGCTGAAGTCCCCGGGCAGCCAAAAGAGACCCATGTCACATACTGTACCCATTCGCTGAAAGCACTTTGGAAAGCCAGGTTTCCTCCGGCAGGGAATTGCGCGAGCCAGTGTACGCCTTCGTTTCTCCTAGGTCATGGTACATCTTGCAACGGCCTAGCAGTCTTTGAAGGACGACGGCCTATTTCTCCCTCGAGAGGTGAAGTCCGGGTGCTGCTTCAGGGAGCAAGAGGTCAAGTATGGATTCCGAGAACTCGTGTAAGCACGGTGTTTTTCCAAAAGCAGCTCAGGGTTACAAAAGGAGGCCACCTCGCATTGCCCAGAAGCCCCGTTACAAACGTGTTCTTCAGGCATCCTCTAAGCTCTCCAAGTCGAGCTCTCCGATGGAGGAAAAACGTTGTTGCCCAGCCTCCTGCATACAAAACAGTAGAGTCCAAAGACCCTTGTGGCTGGGTGTTGCTCAGCAGGCTCAGATGCCACTTCTGCTCCACAGTGACCTTCCTCGGAATACGGTGCAGACGCTCGCATCGCATCCTCATCCTTACAGAGTCTTGAAAGGCACACCAGCATTTACAGCAGTTCAGTCGGGAAGGCCTCTTTGAAACTGCTGACTGCGACTGTGCTGGTGGAAAGAAACACTGCACCTTACCTTGAGTCTGGCGCTCGTCTGAATTATGCCCTAGACAACGTCCTCTGCTGGATGTACTCCTAGCAAGCAATTGCCAGCATTCCGTTTCACTGGGCAAAGTCTCCGTTCCTCCCTGGGTATTCTCGCAGGGTTGAGAAGGTTGGCGACCGCAGGGCTTTTCATTAAGCACTCATCATGGAAAACACGGACCTTCCTTGCAACACGCGGGCAAGTTTCCTTCCCACTGGCCAAGAAGGCTTTGGGATGAGAACCTAGCAAGGAACTGCACGCACTCTGGTTCGTTCAAGAAAATTCACTCTGCCTCAGGTTGCCTCTCAGGGTAATCCAGGGGTGAATAGAAGACGGGCAACAGGACTGTTTCTCAGGCAGCTCTGAGGACGCAGCTCTCCGGTTGGTCACTGGGGCAAATTGTGCCCTTCCCGTCCCCCTCCACTTTCACGGTTGACACCTAGCTCGTGTACCTGAAGTTCACAAGCAGGCCACATAGACACATGCCACACACATGGGCCCTTCCATGACAACACTTTGGCTAGCAGGAGTCCTCCTGAGCTGAATGGCGTGAGCCGGTGAACGCCTTAGTGTCGCCTACCTCACCGTGGATCTTGCAAAGGCCTAACAGTCTTCAAAGGCTGAGAGCACATGTCTCCAGCTGGATCTGAAGTCGACGTGCTGCTTGCGAGGGGAAGACGTCAGCTAGGAATTCTGAGAACCCTTGCCATGGCGGTGTTGGTTCCAGTGCAGCTCAGGTTTACCAACTGGGGTCCCCTTGCCTTGCACAGCAGACCAGGGAGAAAACTCTTCCTGAGGATTCTTCCAAGCTGTGGCTATCTGGCTCTCCGACGGAAGACACACATTGCTGCCTGGCCTTCGGCACACCAACAGCAGCGCCCAAAGACCATCATGAGGCATGAGGTTGCTCAGAAGGCACAGACGACACTTTCGGTACACAGTGATTTTCCTCGGAAAAGGGTGCAGTCGCGAGCGTCCTCAGATATGT
Source organism: Balaenoptera borealis (assembly GCF_965194805.1). Classification (NCBI taxonomy): domain Eukaryota; kingdom Metazoa; phylum Chordata; class Mammalia; order Artiodactyla; family Balaenopteridae; genus Balaenoptera; species Balaenoptera borealis. The sequence continues at coordinate 368,570 of NW_028123678.1, read as the reverse complement.
AAAAGGCACACCAGCATTACAGCACTTCAGTGGTGAAAGCCTCGGGTCTACTTGTGACCACCAAGTTTGCTGATGGAAACACTGCCCCTTATGTTGAGTATGCCACTCAGCCGACCTTCTCCTTAGCTGAAGTAGTCTGCTGCATGACCTCCTGGCAAGGAGTGGCAGGCACACTGTTTCTTTCGAGAACACGCACTCTTCCTCCCGAGGAATTCCTGCAGGGTGCCCAAGATGGGCGCCCGCCCGCCTCTGCCCCCGTGCTTTTCCTTCAGTTTCCTGGCCCCAAGCCTCCTGTTCCAAAGGGGCCAAACATGCTTTAGCCCTCAGGATCCGGTTTCTACGTGCAAACCCAGCCTGTGGAGCAGCCCCTTCTGCTCAGCTACAAGAGAGCCATGCGACACACCAGGCGCTCCTGTGAGGAGCCTTTTGTAAGCAGAGGTTCTCTGCAAGGTGACGTGCCTAGCCAAGACAGCGCTTCAGTCAGGCGTTGTCGACCCTGGAACTTTCAATCTCCCAGCAGTGCTTCGGGAAAAGTGTCCATCATTTTAGGCTGGTTGTAAAGTTACATTTCTGCTGGAGGTGAAGGGTCGTCAGCTTTGAGTTCGTAGAATCCATGTAACTCGCCGGGTATGATTCAGTGCAGCTAATAGCTAAGCCGGGAGTCTGACAGGCATTGCACGTGACACCGTTGCCCCACTCTGGTACCAAGACTGCTTTCCAGAGTTGGAGGTCTGGCTCTCCGCCGGAGCAAGCCGTGTGTTGCCCTGCCCTCTGCATGCGCAGAATGGAGGCCAAACACCCAATTGGCTGCATGTTACTACTCTGAAGCCGCAGTTGACACTTTGGCTACAACGTGTTCTTCCTTGACCTGGGTCCAGGCGTGAGAGAGCCTGCAGTCCTGAGAGGCCTACCAGTGTTAAGGCAGTACCTTCACTAAGGCTTCTCAGAAAGATCTGCACTGCAACACTTTTCATGGCACACGCGGACCTTCCTTTGGCGGCATGGGGGCAGGTTTCCTAACCACTAGCCAAGAAGGCTTTGGGATGAGCTCCTAGTGAGGAACTGCACACACACCCTGGTTCTTTCGAGAAAACTCACTCTTCCTCCATTGCCTCCTAGGGAACTCCTACGGTGATTACAAAACAGGGAGCAGGACTTGGTTTCAGGCAGGTCTGAGCACGCAGCTCTCCGGACTGCCAACGGGACAGATTTTGCTTTTCTCGTCCAGCCCCCTTTTCACGGTTGCCACACAGCTCATGTAGCTGAAGTCCCCGGGCGGCCAAAAGAGACCCATGTCACATACTGTACCCATTCGCTGAAAGCACTTTGGAAAGCCAGGTTTCCTCCGGCAGGGAATTGCGCGAGCCAGTGTACGCCTTCGTTTCTCCTAGGTCATGGTACATCTTGCAACGGCCTAGCAGTCTTTGAAGGACGACGGCCTATTTCTCCCTCGAGAGGTGAAGTCCGGGTGCTGCTTCAGGGAGCAAGAGGTCAAGTATGGATTCCGAGAACTCGTGTAAGCACGGTGTTTTTCCAAAAGCAGCTCAGGGTTACAAAAGGAGGCCACCTCGCATTGCCCAGAAGCCCCGTTACAAACGTGTTCTTCAGGCATCCTCTAAGCTCTCCAAGTCGAGCTCTCCGATGGAGGAAAAACGTTGTTGCCCAGCCTCCTGCATACAAAACAGTAGAGTCCAAAGACCCTTGTGGCTGGGTGTTGCTCAGCAGGCTCAGATGCCACTTCTGCTCCACAGTGACCTTCCTCGGAATACGGTGCAGACGCTCGCATCGCATCCTCATCCTTACAGAGTCTTGAAAGGCACACCAGCATTTACAGCAGTTCAGTCGGGAAGGCCTCTTTGAAACTGCTGACTGCGACTGTGCTGGTGGAAAGAAACACTGCACCTTACCTTGAGTCTGGCGCTCGTCTGAATTATGCCCTAGACAACGTCCTCTGCTGGATGTACTCCTAGCAAGCAATTGCCAGCATTCCGTTTCACTGGGCAAAGTCTCCGTTCCTCCCTGGGTATTCTCGCAGGGTTGAGAAGGTTGGCGACCGCAGGGCTTTTCATTAAGCACTCATCATGGAAAACACGGACCTTCCTTGCAACACGCGGGCAAGTTTCCTTCCCACTGGCCAAGAAGGCTTTGGGATGAGAACCTAGCAAGGAACTGCACGCACTCTGGTTCGTTCAAGAAAATTCACTCTGCCTCAGGTTGCCTCTCAGGGTAATCCAGGGGTGAATAGAAGACGGGCAACAGGACTGTTTCTCAGGCAGCTCTGAGGACGCAGCTCTCCGGTTGGTCACTGGGGCAAATTGTGCCCTTCCCGTCCCCCTCCACTTTCACGGTTGACACCTAGCTCATGTACCTGAAGTTCACAAGCAGGCCACATAGACACATGCCACACACATGGGCCCTTCCATGACAACACTTTGGCTAGCAGGAGTCCTCCTGAGCTGAATGGCGTGAGCCGGTGAACGCCTTAGTGTCGCCTACCTCACCGTGGATCTTGCAAAGGCCTAACAGTCTTCAAAGGCTGAGAGCACATGTCTCCAGCTGGATCTGAAGTCGACGTGCTGCTTGCGAGGGGAAGACGTCAGCTAGGAATTCTGAGAACCCTTGCCATGGCGGTGTTGGTTCCAGTGCAGCTCAGGTTTACCAACTGGGGTCCCCTCGCATTGCACAGCAGACCAGGGAGAAAACTCTTCCTGAGGATTCTTCTAAGCTGTGGCTATCTGGCTCCCCGACGAAAGAAACACATTGCTGCCTGGCCTTCGGCACACCAACAGCAGCGCCCAAAGACCATCATGAGGCATGAGGTTGCTCAGAAGGCACAGACGACACTTTCGGTACACAGTGATTTTCCTCGGAAAAGGGTGCAGTCGCGAGCGTCCTCAGATATGTAAAAGGCACACCAGCATTACAGCACTTCAGTGGTGAAAGCCTCGGGTCTACTTGTGACCACCAAGTTTGCTGATGGAAACACTGCCCCTTATGTTGAGTATGCCACTCAGCCGACCTTCTCCTTAGCTGAAGTAGTCTGCTGCATGACCTCCTGGCAAGGAGTGGCAGGCACACTGTTTCTTTCGAGAACACGCACTCTTCCTCCCGAGGAATTCCTGCAGGGTGCCCAAGATGGGCGCCCGCCCGCCTCTGCCCCCGTGCTTTTCCTTCAGTTTCCTGGCCCCAAGCCTCCTGTTCCAAAGGGGCCAAACATGCTTTAGCCCTCAGGATCCGGTTTCTACGTGCAAACCCAGCCTGTGGAGCAGCCCCTTCTGCTCAGCTACAAGAGAGCCATGCGACACACCAGGCGCTCCTGTGAGGAGCCTTTTGTAAGCAGAGGTTCTCTGCAAGGTGACGTGCCTAGCCAAGACAGCGCTTCAGTCAGGCGTTGTCGACCCTGGAACTTTCAATCTCCCAGCAGTGCTTCGGGAAAAGTGTCCATCATTTTAGGCTGGTTGTAAAGTTACATTTCTGCTGGAGGTGAAGGGTCGTCAGCTTTGAGTTCGTAGAATCCATGTAACTCGCCGGGTATGATTCAGTGCAGCTAATAGCTAAGCCGGGAGTCTGACAGGCATTGCACGTGACACCGTTGCCCCACTCTGGTACCAAGACTGCTTTCCAGAGTTGGAGGTCTGGCTCTCCGCCGGAGCAAGCCGTGTGTTGCCCTGCCCTCTGCATGCGCAGAATGGAGGCCAAACACCCAATTGGCTGCATGTTACTACTCTGAAGCCGCAGTTGACACTTTGGCTACAACGTGTTCTTCCTTGACCTGGGTCCAGGCGTGAGAGAGCCTGCAGTCCTGAGAGGCCTACCAGTGTTAAGGCAGTACCTTCACTAAGGCTTCTCTGAAAGATCTGCACTGCAACACTTTTCATGGCACACGCGGACCTTCCTTTGGCGGCATGGGGGCAGGTTTCCTAACCACTAGCCAAGAAGGCTTTGGGATGAGCTCCTAGTGAGGAACTGCACACACACCCTGGTTCTTTCGAGAAAACTCACTCTTCCTCCATTGCCTCCTAGGGAACTCCTACGGTGATTACAAAACAGGGAGCAGGACTTGGTTTCAGGCAGGTCTGAGCACGCAGCTCTCCGGACTGCCAACGGGACAGATTTTGCTTTTCTCGTCCAGCCCCCTTTTCACGGTTGCCACACAGCTCATGTAGCTGAAGTCCCCGGGCAGCCAAAAGAGACCCATGTCACATACTGTACCCATTCGCTGAAAGCACTTTGGAAAGCCAGGTTTCCTCCGGCAGGGAATTGCGCGAGCCAGTGTACGCCTTCGTTTCTCCTAGGTCATGGTACATCTTGCAACGGCCTAGCAGTCTTTGAAGGACGACGGCCTATTTCTCCCTCGAGAGGTGAAGTCCGGGTGCTGCTTCAGGGAGCAAGAGGTCAAGTATGGATTCCGAGAACTCATGTAAGCACGGTGTTTTTCCAAAAGCAGCTCAGGGTTACAAAAGGAGGCCACCTCGCATTGCCCAGAAGCCCCGTTACAAACGTGTTCTTCAGGCATCCTCTAAGCTCTCCAAGTCGAGCTCTCCGATGGAGGAAAAACGTTGTTGCCCAGCCTCCTGCATACAAAACAGTAGAGTCCAAAGACCCTTGTGGCTGGGTGTTGCTCAGCAGGCTCAGATGCCACTTCTGCTCCACAGTGACCTTCCTCGGAATACGGTGCAGACGCTCGCATCGCATCCTCATCCTTACAGAGTCTTGAAAGGCACACCAGCATTTACAGCAGTTCAGTCGGGAAGGCCTCTTTGAAACTGCTGACTGCGACTGTGCTGGTGGAAAGAAACACTGCACCTTACCTTGAGTCTGGCGCTCGTCTGAATTATGCCCTAGACAACGTCCTCTGCTGGATGTACTCCTAGCAAGCAATTGCCAGCATTCCGTTTCACTGGGCAAAGTCTCCGTTCCTCCCTGGGTATTCTCGCAGGGTTGAGAAGGTTGGCGACCGCAGGGCTTTTCATTAAGCACTCATCATGGAAAACACGGACCTTCCTTGCAACACGCGGGCAAGTTTCCTTCCCACTGGCCAAGAAGGCTTTGGGATGAGAACCTAGCAAGGAACTGCACGCACTCTGGTTCGTTCAAGAAAATTCACTCTGCCTCAGGTTGCCTCTCAGGGTAATCCAGGGGTGAATAGAAGACGGGCAACAGGACTGTTTCTCAGGCAGCTCTGAGGACGCAGCTCTCCGGTTGGTCACTGGGGCAAATTGTGCCCTTCCCGTCCCCCTCCACTTTCACGGTTGACACCTAGCTCGTGTACCTGAAGTTCACAAGCAGGCCACATAGACACATGCCACACACATGGGCCCTTCCATGACAACACTTTGGCTAGCAGGAGTCCTCCTGAGCTGAATGGCGTGAGCCGGTGAACGCCTTAGTGTCGCCTACCTCACCGTGGATCTTGCAAAGGCCTAACAGTCTTCAAAGGCTGAGAGCACATGTCTCCAGCTGGATCTGAAGTCGACGTGCTGCTTGCGAGGGGAAGACGTCAGCTAGGAATTCTGAGAACCCTTGCCATGGCGGTGTTGGTTCCAGTGCAGCTCAGGTTTACCAACTGGGGTCCCCTTGCCTTGCACAGCAGACCAGGGAGAAAACTCTTCCTGAGGATTCTTCCAAGCTGTGGCTATCTGGCTCTCCGACGGAAGACACACATTGCTGCCTGGCCTTCGGCACACCAACAGCAGCGCCCAAAGACCATCATGAGGCATGAGGTTGCTCAGAAGGCACAGACGACACTTTCGGTACACAGTGATTTTCCTCGGAAAAGGGTGCAGTCGCGAGCGTCCTCAGATATGTAAAAGGCACACCAGCATTACAGCACTTCAGTGGTGAAAGCCTCGGGTCTACTTGTGACCACCAAGTTTGCTGATGGAAACACTGCCCCTTATGTTGAGTATGCCACTCAGCCGACCTTCTCCTTAGCTGAAGTAGTCTGCTGCATGACCTCCTGGCAAGGAGTGGCAGGCACACTGTTTCTTTCGAGAACACGCACTCTTCCTCCCGAGGAATTCCTGCAGGGTGCCCAAGATGGGCGCCCGCCCGCCTCTGCCCCCGTGCTTTTCCTTCAGTTTCCTGGCCCCAAGCCTCCTGTTCCAAAGGGGCCAAACATGCTTTAGCCCTCAGGATCCGGTTTCTACGTGCAAACCCAGCCTGTGGAGCAGCCCCTTCTGCTCAGCTACAAGAGAGCCATGCGACACACCAGGCGCTCCTGTGAGGAGCCTTTTGTAAGCAGAGGTTCTCTGCAAGGTGACGTGCCTAGCCAAGACAGCGCTTCAGTCAGGCGTTGTCGACCCTGGAACTTTCAATCTCCCAGCAGTGCTTCGGGAAAAGTGTCCATCATTTTAGGCTGGTTGTAAAGTTACATTTCTGCTGGAGGTGAAGGGTCGTCAGCTTTGAGTTCGTAGAATCCATGTAACTCGCCGGGTATGATTCAGTGCAGCTAATAGCTAAGCCGGGAGTCTGACAGGCATTGCACGTGACACCGTTGCCCCACTCTGGTACCAAGACTGCTTTCCAGAGTTGGAGGTCTGGCTCTCCGCCGGAGCAAGCCGTGTGTTGCCCTGCCCTCTGCATGCGCAGAATGGAGGCCAAACACCCAATTGGCTGCATGTTACTACTCTGAAGCCGCAGTTGACACTTTGGCTACAACGTGTTCTTCCTTGACCTGGGTCCAGGCGTGAGAGAGCCTGCAGTCCTGAGAGGCCTACCAGTGTTAAGGCAGTACCTTCACTAAGGCTTCTCAGAAAGATCTGCACTGCAACACTTTTCATGGCACACGCGGACCTTCCTTTGGCGGCATGGGGGCAGGTTTCCTAACCACTAGCCAAGAAGGCTTTGGGATGAGCTCCTAGTGAGGAACTGCACACACACCCTGGTTCTTTCGAGAAAACTCACTCTTCCTCCATTGCCTCCTAGGGAACTCCTACGGTGATTACAAAACAGGGAGCAGGACTTGGTTTCAGGCAGGTCTGAGCACGCAGCTCTCCGGACTGCCAACGGGACAGATTTTGCTTTTCTCGTCCAGCCCCCTTTTCACGGTTGCCACACAGCTCATGTAGCTGAAGTCCCCGGGCGGCCAAAAGAGACCCATGTCACATACTGTACCCATTCGCTGAAAGCACTTTGGAAAGCCAGGTTTCCTCCGGCAGGGAATTGCGCGAGCCAGTGTACGCCTTCGTTTCTCCTAGGTCATGGTACATCTTGCAACGGCCTAGCAGTCTTTGAAGGACGACGGCCTATTTCTCCCTCGAGAGGTGAAGTCCGGGTGCTGCTTCAGGGAGCAAGAGGTCAAGTATGGATTCCGAGAACTCGTGTAAGCACGGTGTTTTTCCAAAAGCAGCTCAGGGTTACAAAAGGAGGCCACCTCGCATTGCCCAGAAGCCCCGTTACAAACGTGTTCTTCAGGCATCCTCTAAGCTCTCCAAGTCGAGCTCTCCGATGGAGGAAAAACGTTGTTGCCCAGCCTCCTGCATACAAAACAGTAGAGTCCAAAGACCCTTGTGGCTGGGTGTTGCTCAGCAGGCTCAGATGCCACTTCTGCTCCACAGTGACCTTCCTCGGAATACGGTGCAGACGCTCGCATCGCATCCTCATCCTTACAGAGTCTTGAAAGGCACACCAGCATTTACAGCAGTTCAGTCGGGAAGGCCTCTTTGAAACTGCTGACTGCGACTGTGCTGGTGGAAAGAAACACTGCACCTTACCTTGAGTCTGGCGCTCGTCTGAATTATGCCCTAGACAACGTCCTCTGCTGGATGTACTCCTAGCAAGCAATTGCCAGCATTCCGTTTCACTGGGCAAAGTCTCCGTTCCTCCCTGGGTATTCTCGCAGGGTTGAGAAGGTTGGCAACCGCAGGGCTTTTCATTAAGCACTCATCATGGAAAACACGGACCTTCCTTGCAACACGCGGGCAAGTTTCCTTCCCACTGGCCAAGAAGGCTTTGGGATGAGAACCTAGCAAGGAACTGCACGCACTCTGGTTCGTTCAAGAAAATTCACTCTGCCTCAGGTTGCCTCTCAGGGTAATCCAGGGGTGAATAGAAGACGGGCAACAGGACTGTTTCTCAGGCAGCTCTGAGGACGCAGCTCTCCGGTTGGTCACTGGGGCAAATTGTGCCCTTCCCGTCCCCCTCCACTTTCACGGTTGACACCTAGCTCATGTACCTGAAGTTCACAAGCAGGCCACATAGACACATGCCACACACATGGGCCCTTCCATGACAACACTTTGGCTAGCAGGAGTCCTCCTGAGCTGAATGGCGTGAGCCGGTGAACGCCTTAGTGTCGCCTACCTCACCGTGGATCTTGCAAAGGCCTAACAGTCTTCAAAGGCTGAGAGCACATGTCTCCAGCTGGATCTGAAGTCGACGTGCTGCTTGCGAGGGGAAGACGTCAGCTAGGAATTCTGAGAACCCTTGCCATGGCGGTGTTGGTTCCAGTGCAGCTCAGGTTTACCAACTGGGGTCCCCTCGCATTGCACAGCAGACCAGGGAGAAAACTCTTCCTGAGGATTCTTCTAAGCTGTGGCTATCTGGCTCCCCGACGAAAGAAACACATTGCTGCCTGGCCTTCGGCACACCAACAGCAGCGCCCAAAGACCATCATGAGGCATGAGGTTGCTCAGAAGGCACAGACGACACTTTCGGTACACAGTGATTTTCCTCGGAAAAGGGTGCAGTCGCGAGCGTCCTCAGATATGTAAAAGGCACACCAGCATTACAGCACTTCAGTGGTGAAAGCCTCGGGTCTACTTGTGACCACCAAGTTTGCTGATGGAAACACTGCCCCTTATGTTGAGTATGCCACTCAGCCGACCTTCTCCTTAGCTGAAGTAGTCTGCTGCATGACCTCCTGGCAAGGAGTGGCAGGCACACTGTTTCTTTCGAGAACACGCACTCTTCCTCCCGAGGAATTCCTGCAGGGTGCCCAAGATGGGCGCCCGCCCGCCTCTGCCCCCGTGCTTTTCCTTCAGTTTCCTGGCCCCAAGCCTCCTGTTCCAAAGGGGCCAAACATGCTTTAGCCCTCAGGATCCGGTTTCTACGTGCAAACCCAGCCTGTGGAGCAGCCCCTTCTGCTCAGCTACAAGAGAGCCATGCGACACACCAGGCGCTCCTGTGAGGAGCCTTTTGTAAGCAGAGGTTCTCTGCAAGGTGACGTGCCTAGCCAAGACAGCGCTTCAGTCAGGCGTTGTCGACCCTGGAACTTTCAATCTCCCAGCAGTGCTTCGGGAAAAGTGTCCATCATTTTAGGCTGGTTGTAAAGTTACATTTCTGCTGGAGGTGAAGGGTCGTCAGCTTTGAGTTCGTAGAATCCATGTAACTCGCCGGGTATGATTCAGTGCAGCTAATAGCTAAGCCGGGAGTCTGACAGGCATTGCACGTGACACCGTTGCCCCACTCTGGTACCAAGACTGCTTTCCAGAGTTGGAGGTCTGGCTCTCCGCCGGAGCAAGCCGTGTGTTGCCCTGCCCTCTGCATGCGCAGAATGGAGGCCAAACACCCAATTGGCTGCATGTTACTACTCTGAAGCCGCAGTTGACACTTTGGCTACAACGTGTTCTTCCTTGACCTGGGTCCAGGCGTGAGAGAGCCTGCAGTCCTGAGAGGCCTACCAGTGTTAAGGCAGTACCTTCACTAAGGCTTCTCTGAAAGATCTGCACTGCAACACTTTTCATGGCACACGCGGACCTTCCTTTGGCGGCATGGGGGCAGGTTTCCTAACCACTAGCCAAGAAGGCTTTGGGATGAGCTCCTAGTGAGGAACTGCACACACACCCTGGTTCTTTCGAGAAAACTCACTCTTCCTCCATTGCCTCCTAGGGAACTCCTACGGTGATTACAAAACAGGGAGCAGGACTTGGTTTCAGGCAGGTCTGAGCACGCAGCTCTCCGGACTGCCAACGGGACAGATTTTGCTTTTCTCGTCCAGCCCCCTTTTCACGGTTGCCACACAGCTCATGTAGCTGAAGTCCCCGGGCAGCCAAAAGAGACCCATGTCACATACTGTACCCATTCGCTGAAAGCACTTTGGAAAGCCAGGTTTCCTCCGGCAGGGAATTGCGCGAGCCAGTGTACGCCTTCGTTTCTCCTAGGTCATGGTACATCTTGCAACGGCCTAGCAGTCTTTGAAGGACGACGGCCTATTTCTCCCTCGAGAGGTGAAGTCCGGGTGCTGCTTCAGGGAGCAAGAGGTCAAGTATGGATTCCGAGAACTCATGTAAGCACGGTGTTTTTCCAAAAGCAGCTCAGGGTTACAAAAGGAGGCCACCTCGCATTGCCCAGAAGCCCCGTTACAAACGTGTTCTTCAGGCATCCTCTAAGCTCTCCAAGTCGAGCTCTCCGATGGAGGAAAAACGTTGTTGCCCAGCCTCCTGCATACAAAACAGTAGAGTCCAAAGACCCTTGTGGCTGGGTGTTGCTCAGCAGGCTCAGATGCCACTTCTGCTCCACAGTGACCTTCCTCGGAATACGGTGCAGACGCTCGCATCGCATCCTCATCCTTACAGAGTCTTGAAAGGCACACCAGCATTTACAGCAGTTCAGTCGGGAAGGCCTCTTTGAAACTGCTGACTGCGACTGTGCTGGTGGAAAGAAACACTGCACCTTACCTTGAGTCTGGCGCTCGTCTGAATTATGCCCTAGACAACGTCCTCTGCTGGATGTACTCCTAGCAAGCAATTGCCAGCATTCCGTTTCACTGGGCAAAGTCTCCGTTCCTCCCTGGGTATTCTCGCAGGGTTGAGAAGGTTGGCGACCGCAGGGCTTTTCATTAAGCACTCATCATGGAAAACACGGACCTTCCTTGCAACACGCGGGCAAGTTTCCTTCCCACTGGCCAAGAAGGCTTTGGGATGAGAACCTAGCAAGGAACTGCACGCACTCTGGTTCGTTCAAGAAAATTCACTCTGCCTCAGGTTGCCTCTCAGGGTAATCCAGGGGTGAATAGAAGACGGGCAACAGGACTGTTTCTCAGGCAGCTCTGAGGACGCAGCTCTCCGGTTGGTCACTGGGGCAAATTGTGCCCTTCCCGTCCCCCTCCACTTTCACGGTTGACACCTAGCTCATGTACCTGAAGTTCACAAGCAGGCCACATAGACACATGCCACACACATGGGCCCTTCCATGACAACACTTTGGCTAGCAGGAGTCCTCCTGAGCTGAATGGCGTGAGCCGGTGAACGCCTTAGTGTCGCCTACCTCACCGTGGATCTTGCAAAGGCCTAACAGTCTTCAAAGGCTGAGAGCACATGTCTCCAGCTGGATCTGAAGTCGACGTGCTGCTTGCGAGGGGAAGACGTCAGCTAGGAATTCTGAGAACCCTTGCCATGGCGGTGTTGGTTCCAGTGCAGCTCAGGTTTACCAACTGGGGTCCCCTCGCATTGCACAGCAGACCAGGGAGAAAACTCTTCCTGAGGATTCTTCTAAGCTGTGGCTATCTGGCTCCCCGACGAAAGAAACACATTGCTGCCTGGCCTTCGGCACACCAACAGCAGCGCCCAAAGACCATCATGAAGCATGAGGTTGCTCAGAAGGCACAGACGACACTTTCGGTACACAGTGATTTTCCTCGGAAAAGGGTGCAGTCGCGAGCGTCCTCAGATATGTAAAAGGCACACCAGCATTACAGCACTTCAGTGGTGAAAGCCTCGGGTCTACTTGTGACCACCAAGTTTGCTGATGGAAACACTGCCCCTTATGTTGAGTATGCCACTCAGCCGACCTTCTCCTTAGCTGAAGTAGTCTGCTGCATGACCTCCTGGCAAGGAGTGGCAGGCACACTGTTTCTTTCGAGAACACGCACTCTTCCTCCCGAGGAATTCCTGCAGGGTGCCCAAGATGGGCGCCCGCCCGCCTCTGCCCCCGTGCTTTTCCTTCAGTTTCCTGGCCCCAAGCCTCCTGTTCCAAAGGGGCCAAACATGCTTTAGCCCTCAGGATCCGGTTTCTACGTGCAAACCCAGCCTGTGGAGCAGCCCCTTCTGCTCAGCTACAAGAGAGCCATGCGACACACCAGGCGCTCCTGTGAGGAGCCTTTTGTAAGCAGAGGTTCTCTGCAAGGTGACGTGCCTAGCCAAGACAGCGCTTCAGTCAGGCGTTGTCGACCCTGGAACTTTCAATCTCCCAGCAGTGCTTCGGGAAAAGTGTCCATCATTTTAGGCTGGTTGTAAAGTTACATTTCTGCTGGAGGTGAAGGGTCGTCAGCTTTGAGTTCGTAGAATCCATGTAACTCGCCGGGTATGATTCAGTGCAGCTAATAGCTAAGCCGGGAGTCTGACAGGCATTGCACGTGACACCGTTGCCCCACTCTGGTACCAAGACTGCTTTCCAGAGTTGGAGGTCTGGCTCTCCGCCGGAGCAAGCCGTGTGTTGCCCTGCCCTCTGCATGGGCAGAATGGAGGCCAAACACCCAATTGGCTGCATGTTACTACTCTGAAGCCGCAGTTGACACTTTGGCTACAACGTGTTCTTCCTTGACCTGGGTCCAGGCGTGAGAGAGCCTGCAGTCCTGAGAGGCCTACCAGTGTTAAGGCAGTACCTTCACTAAGGCTTCTCAGAAAGATCTGCACTGCAACACTTTTCATGGCACACGCGGACCTTCCTTTGGCGGCATGGGGGCAGGTTTCCTAACCACTAGCCAAGAAGGCTTTGGGATGAGCTCCTAGTGAGGAACTGCACACACACCCTGGTTCTTTCGAGAAAACTCACTCTTCCTCCATTGCCTCCTAGGGAACTCCTACGGTGATTACAAAACAGGGAGCAGGACTTGGTTTCAGGCAGGTCTGAGCACGCAGCTCTCCGGACTGCCAACGGGACAGATTTTGCTTTTCTCGTCCAGCCCCCTTTTCACGGTTGCCACACAGCTCATGTAGCTGAAGTCCCCGGGCAGCCAAAAGAGACCCATGTCACATACTGTACCCATTCGCTGAAAGCACTTTGGAAAGCCAGGTTTCCTCCGGCAGGGAATTGCGCGAGCCAGTGTACGCCTTCGTTTCTCCTAGGTCATGGTACATCTTGCAACGGCCTAGCAGTCTTTGAAGGACGACGGCCTATTTCTCCCTCGAGAGGTGAAGTCCGGGTGCTGCTTCAGGGAGCAAGAGGTCAAGTATGGATTCCGAGAACTCGTGTAAGCACGGTGTTTTTCCAAAAGCAGCTCAGGGTTACAAAAGGAGGCCACCTCGCATTGCCCAGAAGCCCCGTTACAAACGTGTTCTTCAGGCATCCTCTAAGCTCTCCAAGTCGAGCTCTCCGATGGAGGAAAAACGTTGTTGCCCAGCCTCCTGCATACAAAACAGTAGAGTCCAAAGACCCTTGTGGCTGGGTGTTGCTCAGCAGGCTCAGATGCCACTTCTGCTCCACAGTGACCTTCCTCGGAATGCGGTGCAGATGCTCGCATCCTCATCCTTACAGAGTCTTGAAAGGCACACCAGCATTTACAGCAGTTCAGTCGGGAAGGCCTCTTTGAAACTGCTGACTGCGACTGTGCTGGTGGAAAGAAACACTGCACCTTACCTTGAGTCTGGCGCTCGTCTGAATTATGCCCTAGACAACGTCCTCTGCTGGATGTACTCCTAGCAAGCAATTGCCAGCATTCCGTTTCACTGGGCAAAGTCTCCGTTCCTCCCTGGGTATTCTCGCAGGGTTGAGAAGGTTGGCGACCGCAGGGCTTTTCATTAAGCACTCATCATGGAAAACACGGACCTTCCTTGCAACACGCGGGCAAGTTTCCTTCCCACTGGCCAAGAAGGCTTTGGGATGAGAACCTAGCAAGGAACTGCACGCACTCTGGTTCGTTCAAGAAAATTCACTCTGCCTCAGGTTGCCTCTCAGGGTAATCCAGGGGTGAATAGAAGACGGGCAACAGGACTGTTTCTCAGGCAGCTCTGAGGACGCAGCTCTCCGGTTGGTCACTGGGGCAAATTGTGCCCTTCCCGTCCCCCTCCACTTTCACGGTTGACACCTAGCTCGTGTACCTGAAGTTCACAAGCAGGCCACATAGACACATGCCACACACATGGGCCCTTCCATGACAACACTTTGGCTAGCAGGAGTCCTCCTGAGCTGAATGGCGTGAGCCGGTGAACGCCTTAGTGTCGCCTACCTCACCGTGGATCTTGCAAAGGCCTAACAGTCTTCAAAGGCTGAGAGCACATGTCTCCAGCTGGATCTGAAGTCGACGTGCTGCTTGCGAGGGGAAGACGTCAGCTAGGAATTCTGAGAACCCTTGCCATGGCGGTGTTGGTTCCAGTGCAGCTCAGGTTTACCAACTGGGGTCCCCTTGCCTTGCACAGCAGACCAGGGAGAAAACTCTTCCTGAGGATTCTTCCAAGCTGTGGCTATCTGGCTCTCCGACGGAAGACACACATTGCTGCCTGGCCTTCGGCACACCAACAGCAGCGCCCAAAGACCATCATGAGGCATGAGGTTGCTCAGAAGGCACAGACGACACTTTCGGTACACAGTGATTTTCCTCGGAAAAGGGTGCAGTCGCGAGCGTCCTCAGATATGTAAAAGGCACACCAGCATTACAGCACTTCAGTGGTGAAAGCCTCGGGTCTACTTGTGACCACCAAGTTTGCTGATGGAAACACTGCCCCTTATGTTGAGTATGCCACTCAGCCGACCTTCTCCTTAGCTGAAGTAGTCTGCTGCATGACCTCCTGGCAAGGAGTGGCAGGCACACTGTTTCTTTCGAGAACACGCACTCTTCCTCCCGAGGAATTCCTGCAGGGTGCCCAAGATGGGCGCCCGCCCGCCTCTGCCCCCGTGCTTTTCCTTCAGTTTCCTGGCCCCAAGCCTCCTGTTCCAAAGGGGCCAAACATGCTTTAGCCCTCAGGATCCGGTTTCTACGTGCAAACCCAGCCTGTGGAGCAGCCCCTTCTGCTCAGCTACAAGAGAGCCATGCGACACACCAGGCGCTCCTGTGAGGAGCCTTTTGTAAGCAGAGGTTCTCTGCAAGGTGACGTGCCTAGCCAAGACAGCGCTTCAGTCAGGCGTTGTCGACCCTGGAACTTTCAATCTCCCAGCAGTGCTTCGGGAAAAGTGTCCATCATTTTAGGCTGGTTGTAAAGTTACATTTCTGCTGGAGGTGAAGGGTCGTCAGCTTTGAGTTCGTAGAATCCATGTAACTCGCCGGGTATGATTCAGTGCAGCTAATAGCTAAGCCGGGAGTCTGACAGGCATTGCACGTGACACCGTTGCCCCACTCTGGTACCAAGACTGCTTTCCAGAGTTGGAGGTCTGGCTCTCCGCCGGAGCAAGCCGTGTGTTGCCCTGCCCTCTGCATGCGCAGAATGGAGGCCAAACACCCAATTGGCTGCATGTTACTACTCTGAAGCCGCAGTTGACACTTTGGCTACAACGTGTTCTTCCTTGACCTGGGTCCAGGCGTGAGAGAGCCTGCAGTCCTGAGAGGCCTACCAGTGTTAAGGCAGTACCTTCACTAAGGCTTCTCAGAAAGATCTGCACTGCAACACTTTTCATGGCACACGCGGACCTTCCTTTGGCGGCATGGGGGCAGGTTTCCTAACCACTAGCCAAGAAGGCTTTGGGATGAGCTCCTAGTGAGGAACTGCACACACACCCTGGTTCTTTCGAGAAAACTCACTCTTCCTCCATTGCCTCCTAGGGAACTCCTACGGTGATTACAAAACAGGGAGCAGGACTTGGTTTCAGGCAGGTCTGAGCACGCAGCTCTCTGGACTGCCAACGGGACAGATTTTGCTTTTCTCGTCCAGCCCCCTTTTCACGGTTGCCACACAGCTCATGTAGCTGAAGTCCCCGGGCAGCCAAAAGAGACCCATGTCACATACTGTACCCATTCGTTGAAAGCACTTTGGAAAGCCAGGTTTCCTCCGGCAGGGAATTGCGCGAGCCAGTGTACGCCTTCGTTTCTCCTAGGTCATGGTACATCTTGCAACGGCCTAGCAGTCTTTGAAGGACGACGGCCTATTTCTCCCTCGAGAGGTGAAGTCCGGGTGCTGCTTCAGGGAGCAAGAGGTCAAGTATGGATTCCGAGAACTCGTGTAAGCACGGTGTTTTTCCAAAAGCAGCTCAGGGTTACAAAAGGAGGCCACCTCGCATTGCCCAGAAGCCCCGTTACAAACGTGTTCTTCAGGCATCCTCTAAGCTCTCCAAGTCGAGCTCTCCGATGGAGGAAAAACGTTGTTGCCCAGCCTCCTGCATACAAAACAGTAGAGTCCAAAGACCCTTGTGGCTGGGTGTTGCTCAGCAGGCTCAGATGCCACTTCTGCTCCACAGTGACCTTCCTCGGAATACGGTGCAGACGCTCGCATCGCATCCTCATCCTTACAGAGTCTTGAAAGGCACACCAGCATTTACAGCAGTTCAGTCGGGAAGGCCTCTTTGAAACTGCTGACTGCGACTGTGCTGGTGGAAAGAAACACTGCACCTTACCTTGAGTCTGGCGCTCGTCTGAATTATGCCCTAGACAACGTCCTCTGCTGGATGTACTCCTAGCAAGCAATTGCCAGCATTCCGTTTCACTGGGCAAAGTCTCCGTTCCTCCCTGGGTATTCTCGCAGGGTTGAGAAGGTTGGCGACCGCAGGGCTTTTCATTAAGCACTCATCATGGAAAACACGGACCTTCCTTGCAACACGCGGGCAAGTTTCCTTCCCACTGGCCAAGAAGGCTTTGGGATGAGAACCTAGCAAGGAACTGCACGCACTCTGGTTCGTTCAAGAAAATTCACTCTGCCTCAGGTTGCCTCTCAGGGTAATCCAGGGGTGAATAGAAGACGGGCAACAGGACTGTTTCTCAGGCAGCTCTGAGGACGCAGCTCTCCGGTTGGTCACTGGGGCAAATTGTGCCCTTCCCGTCCCCCTCCACTTTCACGGTTGACACCTAGCTCATGTACCTGAAGTTCACAAGCAGGCCACATAGACACATGCCACACACATGGGCCCTTCCATGACAACACTTTGGCTAGCAGGAGTCCTCCTGAGCTGAATGGCGTGAGCCGGTGAACGCCTTAGTGTCGCCTACCTCACCGTGGATCTTGCAAAGGCCTAACAGTCTTCAAAGGCTGAGAGCACATGTCTCCAGCTGGATCTGAAGTCGACGTGCTGCTTGCGAGGGGAAGACGTCAGCTAGGAATTCTGAGAACCCTTGCCATGGCGGTGTTGGTTCCAGTGCAGCTCAGGTTTACCAACTGGGGTCCCCTTGCATTGCACAGCAGACCAGGGAGAAAACTCTTCCTGAGGATTCTTCTAAGCTGTGGCTATCTGGCTCCCCGACGAAAGAAACACATTGCTGCCTGGCCTTCGGCACACCAACAGCAGCGCCCAAAGACCATCATGAGGCATGAGGTTGCTCAGAAGGCACAGACGACACTTTCGGTACACAGTGATTTTCCTCGGAAAAGGGTGCAGTCGCGAGCGTCCTCAGATATGTAAAAGGCACACCAGCATTACAGCACTTCAGTGGTGAAAGCCTCGGGTCTACTTGTGACCACCAAGTTTGCTGATGGAAACACTGCCCCTTATGTTGAGTATGCCACTCAGCCGACCTTCTCCTTAGCTGAAGTAGTCTGCTGCATGACCTCCTGGCAAGGAGTGGCAGGCACACTGTTTCTTTCGAGAACACTCACTCTTCCTCCCGAGGAATTCCTGCAGGGTGCCCAAGATGGGCGCCCGCCCGCCTCTGCCCCCGTGCTTTTCCTTCAGTTTCCTGGCCCCAAGCCTCCTGTTCCAAAGGGGCCAAACATGCTTTAGCCCTCAGGATCCGGTTTCTACGTGCAAACCCAGCCTGTGGAGCAGCCCCTTCTGCTCAGCTACAAGAGAGCCATGCGACACACCAGGCGCTCCTGTGAGGAGCCTTTTGTAAGCAGAGGTTCTCTGCAAGGTGACGTGCCTAGCCAAGACAGCGCTTCAGTCAGGCGTTGTCGACCCTGGAACTTTCAATCTCCCAGCAGTGCTTCGGGAAAAGTGTCCATCATTTTAGGCTGGTTGTAAAGTTACATTTCTGCTGGAGGTGAAGGGTCGTCAGCTTTGAGTTCGTAGAATCCATGTAACTCGCCGGGTATGATTCAGTGCAGCTAATAGCTAAGCCGGGAGTCTGACAGGCATTGCACGTGACACCGTTGCCCCACTCTGGTACCAAGACTGCTTTCCAGAGTTGGAGGTCTGGCTCTCCGCCGGAGCAAGCCGTGTGTTGCCCTGCCCTCTGCATGCGCAGAATGGAGGCCAAACACCCAATTGGCTGCATGTTACTACTCTGAAGCCGCAGTTGACACTTTGGCTACAACGTGTTCTTCCTTGACCTGGGTCCAGGCGTGAGAGAGCCTGCAGTCCTGAGAGGCCTACCAGTGTTAAGGCAGTACCTTCACTAAGGCTTCTCAGAAAGATCTGCACTGCAACACTTTTCATGGCACACGCGGACCTTCCTTTGGCGGCATGGGGGCAGGTTTCCTAACCACTAGCCAAGAAGGCTTTGGGATGAGCTCCTAGTGAGGAACTGCACACACACCCTGGTTCTTTCGAGAAAACTCACTCTTCCTCCATTGCCTCCTAGGGAACTCCTACGGTGATTACAAAACAGGGAGCAGGACTTGGTTTCAGGCAGGTCTGAGCACGCAGCTCTCCGGACTGCCAACGGGACAGATTTTGCTTTTCTCGTCCAGCCCCCTTTTCACGGTTGCCACACAGCTCATGTAGCTGAAGTCCCCGGGCGGCCAAAAGAGACCCATGTCACATACTGTACCCATTCGCTGAAAGCACTTTGGAAAGCCAGGTTTCCTCCGGCAGGGAATTGCGCGAGCCAGTGTACGCCTTCGTTTCTCCTAGGTCATGGTACATCTTGCAACGGCCTAGCAGTCTTTGAAGGACGACGGCCTATTTCTCCCTCGAGAGGTGAAGTCCGGGTGCTGCTTCAGGGAGCAAGAGGTCAAGTATGGATTCCGAGAACTCGTGTAAGCACGGTGTTTTTCCAAAAGCAGCTCAGGGTTACAAAAGGAGGCCACCTCGCATTGCCCAGAAGCCCCGTTACAAACGTGTTCTTCAGGCATCCTCTAAGCTCTCCAAGTCGAGCTCTCCGATGGAGGAAAAACGTTGTTGCCCAGCCTCCTGCATACAAAACAGTAGAGTCCAAAGACCCTTGTGGCTGGGTGTTGCTCAGCAGGCTCAGATGCCACTTCTGCTCCACAGTGACCTTCCTCGGAATACGGTGCAGACGCTCGCATCGCATCCTCATCCTTACAGAGTCTTGAAAGGCACACCAGCATTTACAGCAGTTCAGTCGGGAAGGCCTCTTTGAAACTGCTGACTGCGACTGTGCTGGTGGAAAGAAACACTGCACCTTACCTTGAGTCTGGCGCTCGTCTGAATTATGCCCTAGACAACGTCCTCTGCTGGATGTACTCCTAGCAAGCAATTGCCAGCATTCCGTTTCACTGGGCAAAGTCTCCGTTCCTCCCTGGGTATTCTCGCAGGGTTGAGAAGGTTGGCGACCGCAGGGCTTTTCATTAAGCACTCATCATGGAAAACACGGACCTTCCTTGCAACACGCGGGCAAGTTTCCTTCCCACTGGCCAAGAAGGCTTTGGGATGAGAACCTAGCAAGGAACTGCACGCACTCTGGTTCGTTCAAGAAAATTCACTCTGCCTCAGGTTGCCTCTCAGGGTAATCCAGGGGTGAATAGAAGACGGGCAACAGGACTGTTTCTCAGGCAGCTCTGAGGACGCAGCTCTCCGGTTGGTCACTGGGGCAAATTGTGCCCTTCCCGTCCCCCTCCACTTTCACGGTTGACACCTAGCTCGTGTACCTGAAGTTCACAAGCAGGCCACATAGACACATGCCACACACATGGGCCCTTCCATGACAACACTTTGGCTAGCAGGAGTCCTCCTGAGCTGAATGGCGTGAGCCGGTGAACGCCTTAGTGTCGCCTACCTCACCGTGGATCTTGCAAAGGCCTAACAGTCTTCAAAGGCTGAGAGCACATGTCTCCAGCTGGATCTGAAGTCGACGTGCTGCTTGCGAGGGGAAGACGTCAGCTAGGAATTCTGAGAACCCTTGCCATGGCGGTGTTGGTTCCAGTGCAGCTCAGGTTTACCAACTGGGGTCCCCTTGCATTGCACAGCAGACCAGGGAGAAAACTCTTCCTGAGGATTCTTCTAAGCTGTGGCTATCTGGCTCCCCGACGGAAGAAACACATTGCTGCCTGGCCTTCGGCACACCAACAGCAGCGCCCAAAGACCATCATGAGGCATGAGGTTGCTCAGAAGGCACAGACGACACTTTCGGTACACAGTGATTTTCCTCGGAAAAGGGTGCAGTCGCGAGCGTCCTCAGATATGTAAAAGGCACACCAGCATTACAGCACTTCAGTGGTGAAAGCCTCGGGTCTACTTGTGACCACCAAGTTTGCTGATGGAAACACTGCCCCTTATGTTGAGTATGCCACTCAGCCGACCTTCTCCTTAGCTGAAGTAGTCTGCTGCATGACCTCCTGGCAAGGAGTGGCAGGCACACTGTTTCTTTCGAGAACACTCACTCTTCCTCCCGAGGAATTCCTGCAGGGTGCCCAAGATGGGCGCCCGCCCGCCTCTGCCCCCGTGCTTTTCCTTCAGTTTCCTGGCCCCAAGCCTCCTGTTCCAAAGGGGCCAAACATGCTTTAGCCCTCAGGATCCGGTCTCTACGTGCAAACCCAGCCTGTGGAGCAGCCCCTTCTGCTCAGCTACAAGAGAGCCATGCGACACACCAGGCGCTCCTGTGAGGAGCCTTTTGTAAGCAGAGGTTCTCTGCAAGGTGACGTGCCTAGCCAAGACAGCGCTTCAGTCAGGCGTTGTCGACCCTGGAACTTTCAATCTCCCAGCAGTGCTTCGGGAAAAGTGTCCATCATTTTAGGCTGGTTGTAAAGTTACATTTCTGCTGGAGGTGAAGGGTCGTCAGCTTTGAGTTCGTAGAATCCATGTAACTCTCCGGGTATGATTCAGTGCAGCTAATAGCTAAGCCGGGAGTCTGACAGGCATTGCACGTGACACCGTTGCCCCACTCTGGTACCAAGACTGCTTTCCAGAGTTGGAGGTCTGGCTCTCCGCCGGAGCAAGCCGTGTGTTGCCCTGCCCTCTGCATGCGCAGAATGGAGGCCAAACACCCAATTGGCTGCATGTTACTACTCTGAAGCCGCAGTTGACACTTTGGCTACAACGTGTTCTTCCTTGACCTGGGTCCAGGCGTGAGAGAGCCTGCAGTCCTGAGAGGCCTACCAGTGTTAAGGCAGTACCTTCACTAAGGCTTCTCAGAAAGATCTGCACTGCAACACTTTTCATGGCACACGCGGACCTTCCTTTGGCGGCATGGGGGCAGGTTTCCTAACCACTAGCCAAGAAGGCTTTGGGATGAGCTCCTAGTGAGGAACTGCACACACACCCTGGTTCTTTCGAGAAAACTCACTCTTCCTCCATTGCCTCCTAGGGAACTCCTACGGTGATTACAAAACAGGGAGCAGGACTTGGTTTCAGGCAGGTCTGAGCACGCAGCTCTCCGGACTGCCAACGGGACAGATTTTGCTTTTCTCGTCCAGCCCCCTTTTCACGGTTGCCACACAGCTCATGTAGCTGAAGTCCCCGGGCGGCCAAAAGAGACCCATGTCACATACTGTACCCATTCGCTGAAAGCACTTTGGAAAGCCAGGTTTCCTCCGGCAGGGAATTGCGCGAGCCAGTGTACGCCTTCGTTTCTCCTAGGTCATGGTACATCTTGCAACGGCCTAGCAGTCTTTGAAGGACGACGGCCTATTTCTCCCTCGAGAGGTGAAGTCCGGGTGCTGCTTCAGGGAGCAAGAGGTCAAGTATGGATTCCGAGAACTCGTGTAAGCACGGTGTTTTTCCAAAAGCAGCTCAGGGTTACAAAAGGAGGCCACCTTGCATTGCCCAGAAGCCCCGTTACAAACGTGTTCTTCAGGCATCCTCTAAGCTCTCCAAGTCGAGCTCTCCGATGGAGGAAAAACGTTGTTGCCCAGCCTCCTGCATACAAAACAGTAGAGTCCAAAGACCCTTGTGGCTGGGTGTTGCTCAGCAGGCTCAGATGCCACTTCTGCTCCACAGTGACCTTCCTCGGAATACGGTGCAGACGCTCGCATCGCATCCTCATCCTTACAGAGTCTTGAAAGGCACACCAGCATTTACAGCAGTTCAGTCGGGAAGGCCTCTTTGAAACTGCTGACTGCGACTGTGCTGGTGGGAAGAAACACTGCACCTTACCTTGAGTCTGGCGCTCGTCTGAATTATGCCCTAGATAACGTCCTCTGCTGGATGTACTCCTAGCAAGCAATTGCCAGCATTCCGTTTCACTGGGCAAAGTCTCCGTTCCTCCCTGGGTATTCTCGCAGGGTTGAGAAGGTGGGCAACCGCAGGGCTTTTCATTAAGCACTCATCATGGAAAACACGGACCTTCCTTGCAACACGCGGGCAAGTTTCCTTCCCACTGGCCAAGAAGGCTTTGGGATGAGAACCTAGCAAGGAACTGCACGCACTCTGGTTCGTTCAAGAAAATTCACTCTGCCTCAGGTTGCCTCTCAGGGTAATCCAGGGGTGAATAGAAGACGGGCAACAGGACTGTTTCTCAGGCAGCTCTGAGGACGCAGCTCTCCGGTTGGTCACTGGGGCAAATTGTGCCCTTCCCGTCCCCCTCCACTTTCACGGTTGACACCTAGCTCATGTACCTGAAGTTCACAAGCAGGCCACATAGACACATGCCACACACATGGGCCCTTCCATGACAACACTTTGGCTAGCAGGAGTCCTCCTGAGCTGAATGGCGTGAGCCGATGAACGCCTTAGTGTCGCCTACCTCACCGTGGATCTTGCAAAGGCCTAACAGTCTTCAAAGGCTGAGAGCACATGTCTCCAGCTGGATCTGAAGTCGACGTGCTGCTTGCGAGGGGAAGACGTCAGCTAGGAATTCTGAGAACCCTTGCCATGGCGGTGTTGGTTCCAGTGCAGCTCAGGTTTACCAACTGGGGTCCCCTTGCCTTGCACAGCAGACCAGGGAGAAAACTCTTCCTGAGGATTCTTCCAAGCTGTGGCTATCTGGCTCTCCGACGGAAGACACACATTGCTGCCTGGCCTTCGGCACACCAACAGCAGCGCCCAAAGACCATCATGAGGCATGAGGTTGCTCAGAAGGCACAGACGACACTTTCGGTACACAGTGATTTTCCTCGGAAAAGGGTGCAGTCGCGAGCGTCCTCAGATATGTAAAAGGCACACCAGCATTACAGCACTTCAGTGGTGAAAGCCTCGGGTCTACTTGTGACCACCAAGTTTGCTGATGGAAACACTGCCCCTTATGTTGAGTATGCCACTCAGCCGACCTTCTCCTTAGCTGAAGTAGTCTGCTGCATGACCTCCTGGCAAGGAGTGGCAGGCACACTGTTTCTTTCGAGAACACGCACTCTTCCTCCCGAGGAATTCCTGCAGGGTGCCCAAGATGGGCGCCCGCCCGCCTCTGCCCCCGTGCTTTTCCTTCAGTTTCCTGGCCCCAAGCCTCCTGTTCCAAAGGGGCCAAACATGCTTTAGCCCTCAGGATCCGGTCTCTACGTGCAAACCCAGCCTGTGGAGCAGCCCCTTCTGCTCAGCTACAAGAGAGCCATGCGACACACCAGGCGCTCCTGTGAGGAGCCTTTTGTAAGCAGAGGTTCTCTGCAAGGTGACGTGCCTAGCCAAGACAGCGCTTCAGTCAGGCGTTGTCGACCCTGGAACTTTCAATCTCCCAGCAGTGCTTCGGGAAAAGTGTCCATCATTTTAGGCTGGTTGTAAAGTTACATTTCTGCTGGAGGTGAAGGGTCGTCAGCTTTGAGTTCGTAGAATCCATGTAACTCGCCGGGTATGATTCAGTGCAGCTAATAGCTAAGCCGGGAGTCTGACAGGCATTGCACGTGACACCGTTGCCCCACTCTGGTACCAAGACTGCTTTCCAGAGTTGGAGGTCTGGCTCTCCGCCGGAGCAAGCCGTGTGTTGCCCTGCCCTCTGCATGCGCAGAATGGAGGCCAAACACCCAATTGGCTGCATGTTACTACTCTGAAGCCGCAGTTGACACTTTGGCTACAACGTGTTCTTCCTTGACCTGGGTCCAGGCGTGAGAGAGCCTGCAGTCCTGAGAGGCCTACCAGTGTTAAGGCAGTACCTTCACTAAGGCTTCTCAGAAAGATCTGCACTGCAACACTTTTCATGGCACACGCGGACCTTCCTTTGGCGGCATGGGGGCAGGTTTCCTAACCACTAGCCAAGAAGGCTTTGGGATGAGCTCCTAGTGAGGAACTGCACACACACCCTGGTTCTTTCGAGAAAACTCACTCTTCCTCCATTGCCTCCTAGGGAACTCCTACGGTGATTACAAAACAGGGAGCAGGACTTGGTTTCAGGCAGGTCTGAGCACGCAGCTCTCCGGACTGCCAACGGGACAGATTTTGCTTTTCTCGTCCAGCCCCCTTTTCACGGTTGCCACACAGCTCATGTAGCTGAAGTCCCCGGGCAGCCAAAAGAGACCCATGTCACATACTGTACCCATTCGCTGAAAGCACTTTGGAAAGCCAGGTTTCCTCCGGCAGGGAATTGCGCGAGCCAGTGTACGCCTTCGTTTCTCCTAGGTCATGGTACATCTTGCAACGGCCTAGCAGTCTTTGAAGGACGACGGCCTATTTCTCCCTCGAGAGGTGAAGTCCGGGTGCTGCTTCAGGGAGCAAGAGGTCAAGTATGGATTCCGAGAACTCGTGTAAGCACGGTGTTTTTCCAAAAGCAGCTCAGGGTTACAAAAGGAGGCCACCTCGCATTGCCCAGAAGCCCCGTTACAAACGTGTTCTTCAGGCATCCTCTAAGCTCTCCAAGTCGAGCTCTCCGATGGAGGAAAAACGTTGTTGCCCAGCCTCCTGCATACAAAACAGTAGAGTCCAAAGACCCTTGTGGCTGGGTGTTGCTCAGCAGGCTCAGATGCCACTTCTGCTCCACAGTGACCTTCCTCGGAATGCGGTGCAGACGCTCGCATCCTCATCCTTACAGAGTCTTGAAAGGCACACCAGCATTTACAGCAGTTCAGTCGGGAAGGCCTCTTTGAAACTGCTGACTGCGACTGTGCTGGTGGAAAGAAACACTGCACCTTACCTTGAGTCTGGCGCTCGTCTGAATTATGCCCTAGACAACGTCCTCTGCTGGATGTACTCCTAGCAAGCAATTGCCAGCATTCCGTTTCACTGGGCAAAGTCTCCGTTCCTCCCTGGGTATTCTCGCAGGGTTGAGAAGGTTGGCAACCGCAGGGCTTTTCATTAAGCACTCATCATGGAAAACACGGACCTTCCTTGCAACACGCGGGCAAGTTTCCTTCCCACTGGCCAAGAAGGCTTTGGGATGAGAACCTAGCAAGGAACTGCACGCACTCTGGTTCGTTCAAGAAAATTCACTCTGCCTCAGGTTGCCTCTCAGGGTAATCCAGGGGTGAATAGAAGACGGGCAACAGGACTGTTTCTCAGGCAGCTCTGAGGACGCAGCTCTCCGGTTGGTCACTGGGGCAAATTGTGCCCTTCCCGTCCCCCTCCACTTTCACGGTTGACACCTAGCTCATGTACCTGAAGTTCACAAGCAGGCCACATAGACACATGCCACACACATGGGCCCTTCCATGACAACACTTTGGCTAGCAGGAGTCCTCCTGAGCTGAATGGCGTGAGCCGGTGAACGCCTTAGTGTCGCCTACCTCACCGTGGATCTTGCAAAGGCCTAACAGTCTTCAAAGGCTGAGAGCACATGTCTCCAGCTGGATCTGAAGTCGACGTGCTGCTTGCGAGGGGAAGACGTCAGCTAGGAATTCTGAGAACCCTTGCCATGGCGGTGTTGGTTCCAGTGCAGCTCAGGTTTACCAACTGGGGTCCCCTTGCCTTGCACAGCAGACCAGGGAGAAAACTCTTCCTGAGGATTCTTCCAAGCTGTGGCTATCTGGCTCTCCGACGGAAGACACACATTGCTGCCTGGCCTTCGGCACACCAACAGCAGCGCCCAAAGACCATCATGAGGCATGAGGTTGCTCAGAAGGCACAGACGACACTTTCGGTACACAGTGATTTTCCTCGGAAAAGGGTGCAGTCGCGAGCGTCCTCAGATATGTAAAAGGCACACCAGCATTACAGCACTTCAGTGGTGAAAGCCTCGGGTCTACTTGTGACCACCAAGTTTGCTGATGGAAACACTGCCCCTTATGTTGAGTATGCCACTCAGCCGACCTTCTCCTTAGCTGAAGTAGTCTGCTGCATGACCTCCTGGCAAGGAGTGGCAGGCACACTGTTTCTTTCGAGAACACGCACTCTTCCTCCCGAGGAATTCCTGCAGGGTGCCCAAGATGGGCGCCCGCCCGCCTCTGCCCCCGTGCTTTTCCTTCAGTTTCCTGGCCCCAAGCCTCCTGTTCCAAAGGGGCCAAACATGCTTTAGCCCTCAGGATCCGGTTTCTACGTGCAAACCCAGCCTGTGGAGCAGCCCCTTCTGCTCAGCTACAAGAGAGCCATGCGACACACCAGGCGCTCCTGTGAGGAGCCTTTTGTAAGCAGAGGTTCTCTGCAAGGTGACGTGCCTAGCCAAGACAGCGCTTCAGTCAGGCGTTGTCGACCCTGGAACTTTCAATCTCCCAGCAGTGCTTCGGGAAAAGTGTCCATCATTTTAGGCTGGTTGTAAAGTTACATTTCTGCTGGAGGTGAAGGGTCGTCAGCTTTGAGTTCGTAGAATCCATGTAACTCGCCGGGTATGATTCAGTGCAGCTAATAGCTAAGCCGGGAGTCTGACAGGCATTGCACGTGACACCGTTGCCCCACTCTGGTACCAAGACTGCTTTCCAGAGTTGGAGGTCTGGCTCTCCGCCGGAGCAAGCCGTGTGTTGCCCTGCCCTCTGCATGCGCAGAATGGAGGCCAAACACCCAATTGGCTGCATGTTACTACTCTGAAGCCGCAGTTGACACTTTGGCTACAACGTGTTCTTCCTTGACCTGGGTCCAGGCGTGAGAGAGCCTGCAGTCCTGAGAGGCCTACCAGTGTTAAGGCAGTACCTTCACTAAGGCTTCTCAGAAAGATCTGCACTGCAACACTTTTCATGGCACACGCGGACCTTCCTTTGGCGGCATGGGGGCAGGTTTCCTAACCACTAGCCAAGAAGGCTTTGGGATGAGCTCCTAGTGAGGAACTGCACACACACCCTGGTTCTTTCGAGAAAACTCACTCTTCCTCCATTGCCTCCTAGGGAACTCCTACGGTGATTACAAAACAGGGAGCAGGACTTGGTTTCAGGCAGGTCCGAGCACGCAGCTCTCCGGACTGCCAACGGGACAGATTTTGCTTTTCTCGTCCAGCCCCCTTTTCACGGTTGCCACACAGCTCATGTAGCTGAAGTCCCCGGGCAGCCAAAAGAGACCCATGTCACATACTGTACCCATTCGCTGAAAGCACTTTGGAAAGCCAGGTTTCCTCCGGCAGGGAATTGCGCGAGCCAGTGTACGCCTTCGTTTCTCCTAGGTCATGGTACATCTTGCAACGGCCTAGCAGTCTTTGAAGGACGACGGCCTATTTCTCCCTCGAGAGGTGAAGTCCGGGTGCTGCTTCAGGGAGCAAGAGGTCAAGTATGGATTCCGAGAACTCGTGTAAGCACGGTGTTTTTCCAAAAGCAGCTCAGGGTTACAAAAGGAGGCCACCTCGCATTGCCCAGAAGCCCCGTTACAAACGTGTTCTTCAGGCATCCTCTAAGCTCTCCAAGTCGAGCTCTCCGATGGAGGAAAAACGTTGTTGCCCAGCCTCCTGCATACAAAACAGTAGAGTCCAAAGACCCTTGTGGCTGGGTGTTGCTCAGCAGGCTCAGATGCCACTTCTGCTCCACAGTGACCTTCCTCGGAATACGGTGCAGACGCTCGCATCGCATCCTCATCCTTACAGAGTCTTGAAAGGCACACCAGCATTTACAGCAGTTCAGTCGGGAAGGCCTCTTTGAAACTGCTGACTGCGACTGTGCTGGTGGAAAGAAACACTGCACCTTACCTTGAGTCTGGCGCTCGTCTGAATTATGCCCTAGACAACGTCCTCTGCTGGATGTACTCCTAGCAAGCAATTGCCAGCATTCCGTTTCACTGGGCAAAGTCTCCGTTCCTCCCTGGGTATTCTCGCAGGGTTGAGAAGGTTGGCAACCGCAGGGCTTTTCATTAAGCACTCATCATGGAAAACACGGACCTTCCTTGCAACACGCGGGCAAGTTTCCTTCCCACTGGCCAAGAAGGCTTTGGGATGAGAACCTAGCAAGGAACTGCACGCACTCTGGTTCGTTCAAGAAAATTCACTCTGCCTCAGGTTGCCTCTCAGGGTAATCCAGGGGTGAATAGAAGACGGGCAACAGGACTGTTTCTCAGGCAGCTCTGAGGACGCAGCTCTCCGGTTGGTCACTGGGGCAAATTGTGCCCTTCCCGTCCCCCTCCACTTTCACGGTTGACACCTAGCTCATGTACCTGAAGTTCACAAGCAGGCCACATAGACACATGCCACACACATGGGCCCTTCCATGACAACACTTTGGCTAGCAGGAGTCCTCCTGAGCTGAATGGCGTGAGCCGGTGAACGCCTTAGTGTCGCCTACCTCACCGTGGATCTTGCAAAGGCCTAACAGTCTTCAAAGGCTGAGAGCACATGTCTCCAGCTGGATCTGAAGTCGACGTGCTGCTTGCGAGGGGAAGACGTCAGCTAGGAATTCTGAGAACCCTTGCCATGGCGGTGTTGGTTCCAGTGCAGCTCAGGTTTACCAACTGGGGTCCCCTTGCATTGCACAGCAGACCAGGGAGAAAACTCTTCCTGAGGATTCTTCCAAGCTGTGGCTATCTGGCTCCCCGACGGAAGACACACATTGCTGCCTGGCCTTCGGCACACCAACAGCAGCGCCCAAAGACCATCATGAGGCATGAGGTTGCTCAGAAGGCACAGACGACACTTTCGGTACACAGTGATTTTCCTCGGAAAAGGGTGCAGTCGCGAGCGTCCTCAGATATGTAAAAGGCACACCAGCATTACAGCACTTCAGTGGTGAAAGCCTCGGGTCTACTTGTGACCACCAAGTTTGCTGATGGAAACACTGCCCCTTATGTTGAGTATGCCACTCAGCCGACCTTCTCCTTAGCTGAAGTAGTCTGCTGCATGACCTCCTGGCAAGGAGTGGCAGGCACACTGTTTCTTTCGAGAACACTCACTCTTCCTCCCGAGGAATTCCTGCAGGGTGCCCAAGATGGGCGCCCGCCCGCCTCTGCCCCCGTGCTTTTCCTTCAGTTTCCTGGCCCCAAGCCTCCTGTTCCAAAGGGGCCAAACATGCTTTAGCCCTCAGGATCCGGTTTCTACGTGCAAACCCAGCCTGTGGAGCAGCCCCTTCTGCTCAGCTACAAGAGAGCCATGCGACACACCAGGCGCTCCTGTGAGGAGCCTTTTGTAAGCAGAGGTTCTCTGCAAGGTGACGTGCCTAGCCAAGACAGCGCTTCAGTCAGGCGTTGTCGACCCTGGAACTTTCAATCTCCCAGCAGTGCTTCGGGAAAAGTGTCCATCATTTTAGGCTGGTTGTAAAGTTACATTTCTGCTGGAGGTGAAGGGTCGTCAGCTTTGAGTTCGTAGAATCCATGTAACTCGCCGGGTATGATTCAGTGCAGCTAATAGCTAAGCCGGGAGTCTGACAGGCATTGCACGTGACACCGTTGCCCCACTCTGGTACCAAGACTGCTTTCCAGAGTTGGAGGTCTGGCTCTCCGCCGGAGCAAGCCGTGTGTTGCCCTGCCCTCTGCATGCGCAGAATGGAGGCCAAACACCCAATTGGCTGCATGTTACTACTCTGAAGCCGCAGTTGACACTTTGGCTACAACGTGTTCTTCCTTGACCTGGGTCCAGGCGTGAGAGAGCCTGCAGTCCTGAGAGGCCTACCAGTGTTAAGGCAGTACCTTCACTAAGGCTTCTCAGAAAGATCTGCACTGCAACACTTTTCATGGCACACGCGGACCTTCCTTTGGCGGCATGGGGGCAGGTTTCCTAACCACTAGCCAAGAAGGCTTTGGGATGAGCTCCTAGTGAGGAACTGCACACACACCCTGGCTCTTTCGAGAAAACTCACTCTTCCTCCATTGCCTCCTAGGGAACTCCTACGGTGATTACAAAACAGGGAGCAGGACTTGGTTTCAGGCAGGTCCGAGCACGCAGCTCTCCGGACTGCCAACGGGACAGATTTTGCTTTTCTCGTCCAGCCCCCTTTTCACGGTTGCCACACAGCTCATGTAGCTGAAGTCCCCGGGCAGCCAAAAGAGACCCATGTCACATACTGTACCCATTCGCTGAAAGCACTTTGGAAAGCCAGGTTTCCTCCGGCAGGGAATTGCGCGAGCCAGTGTACGCCTTCGTTTCTCCTAGGTCATGGTACATCTTGCAACGGCCTAGCAGTCTTTGAAGGACGACGGCCTATTTCTCCCTCGAGAGGTGAAGTCCGGGTGCTGCTTCAGGGAGCAAGAGGTCAAGTATGGATTCCGAGAACTCGTGTAAGCACGGTGTTTTTCCAAAAGCAGCTCAGGGTTACAAAAGGAGGCCACCTCGCATTGCCCAGAAGCCCCGTTACAAACGTGTTCTTCAGGCATCCTCTAAGCTCTCCAAGTCGAGCTCTCCGATGGAGGAAAAACGTTGTTGCCCAGCCTCCTGCATACAAAACAGTAGAGTCCAAAGACCCTTGTGGCTGGGTGTTGCTCAGCAGGCTCAGATGCCACTTCTGCTCCACAGTGACCTTCCTCGGAATACGGTGCAGACGCTCGCATCGCATCCTCATCCTTACAGAGTCTTGAAAGGCACACCAGCATTTACAGCAGTTCAGTCGGGAAGGCCTCTTTGAAACTGCTGACTGCGACTGTGCTGGTGGAAAGAAACACTGCACCTTACCTTGAGTCTGGCGCTCGTCTGAATTATGCCCTAGACAACGTCCTCTGCTGGATGTACTCCTAGCAAGCAATTGCCAGCATTCCGTTTCACTGGGCAAAGTCTCCGTTCCTCCCTGGGTATTCTCGCAGGGTTGAGAAGGTTGGCGACCGCAGGGCTTTTCATTAAGCACTCATCATGGAAAACACGGACCTTCCTTGCAACACGCGGGCAAGTTTCCTTCCCACTGGCCAAGAAGGCTTTGGGATGAGAACCTAGCAAGGAACTGCACGCACTCTGGTTCGTTCAAGAAAATTCACTCTGCCTCAGGTTGCCTCTCAGGGTAATCCAGGGGTGAATAGAAGACGGGCAACAGGACTGTTTCTCAGGCAGCTCTGAGGACGCAGCTCTCCGGTTGGTCACTGGGGCAAATTGTGCCCTTCCCGTCCCCCTCCACTTTCACGGTTGACACCTAGCTCGTGTACCTGAAGTTCACAAGCAGGCCACATAGACACATGCCACACACATGGGCCCTTCCATGACAACACTTTGGCTAGCAGGAGTCCTCCTGAGCTGAATGGCGTGAGCCGGTGAACGCCTTAGTGTCGCCTACCTCACCGTGGATCTTGCAAAGGCCTAACAGTCTTCAAAGGCTGAGAGCACATGTCTCCAGCTGGATCTGAAGTCGACGTGCTGCTTGCGAGGGGAAGACGTCAGCTAGGAATTCTGAGAACCCTTGCCATGGCGGTGTTGGTTCCAGTGCAGCTCAGGTTTACCAACTGGGGTCCCCTTGCATTGCACAGCAGACCAGGGAGAAAACTCTTCCTGAGGATTCTTCTAAGCTGTGGCTATCTGGCTCCCCGACGGAAGAAACACATTGCTGCCTGGCCTTCGGCACACCAACAGCAGCGCCCAAAGACCATCATGAGGCATGAGGTTGCTCAGAAGGCACAGACGACACTTTCGGTACACAGTGATTTTCCTCGGAAAAGGGTGCAGTCGCGAGCGTCCTCAGATATGTAAAAGGCACACCAGCATTACAGCACTTCAGTGGTGAAAGCCTCGGGTCTACTTGTGACCACCAAGTTTGCTGATGGAAACACTGCCCCTTATGTTGAGTATGCCACTCAGCCGACCTTCTCCTTAGCTGAAGTAGTCTGCTGCATGACCTCCTGGCAAGGAGTGGCAGGCACACTGTTTCTTTCGAGAACACTCACTCTTCCTCCCGAGGAATTCCTGCAGGGTGCCCAAGATGGGCGCCCGCCCGCCTCTGCCCCCGTGCTTTTCCTTCAGTTTCCTGGCCCCAAGCCTCCTGTTCCAAAGGGGCCAAACATGCTTTAGCCCTCAGGATCCGGTCTCTACGTGCAAACCCAGCCTGTGGAGCAGCCCCTTCTGCTCAGCTACAAGAGAGCCATGCGACACACCAGGCGCTCCTGTGAGGAGCCTTTTGTAAGCAGAGGTTCTCTGCAAGGTGACGTGCCTAGCCAAGACAGCGCTTCAGTCAGGCGTTGTCGACCCTGGAACTTTCAATCTCCCAGCAGTGCTTCGGGAAAAGTGTCCATCATTTTAGGCTGGTTGTAAAGTTACATTTCTGCTGGAGGTGAAGGGTCGTCAGCTTTGAGTTCGTAGAATCCATGTAACTCGCCGGGTATGATTCAGTGCAGCTAATAGCTAAGCCGGGAGTCTGACAGGCATTGCACGTGACACCGTTGCCCCACTCTGGTACCAAGACTGCTTTCCAGAGTTGGAGGTCTGGCTCTCCGCCGGAGCAAGCCGTGTGTTGCCCTGCCCTCTGCATGCGCAGAATGGAGGCCAAACACCCAATTGGCTGCATGTTACTACTCTGAAGCCGCAGTTGACACTTTGGCTACAACGTGTTCTTCCTTGACCTGGGTCCAGGCGTGAGAGAGCCTGCAGTCCTGAGAGGCCTACCAGTGTTAAGGCAGTACCTTCACTAAGGCTTCTCAGAAAGATCTGCACTGCAACACTTTTCATGGCACACGCGGACCTTCCTTTGGCGGCATGGGGGCAGGTTTCCTAACCACTAGCCAAGAAGGCTTTGGGATGAGCTCCTAGTGAGGAACTGCACACACACCCTGGTTCTTTCGAGAAAACTCACTCTTCCTCCATTGCCTCCTAGGGAACTCCTACGGTGATTACAAAACAGGGAGCAGGACTTGGTTTCAGGCAGGTCTGAGCACGCAGCTCTCCGGACTGCCAACGGGACAGATTTTGCTTTTCTCGTCCAGCCCCCTTTTCACGGTTGCCACACAGCTCATGTAGCTGAAGTCCCCGGGCGGCCAAAAGAGACCCATGTCACATACTGTACCCATTCGCTGAAAGCACTTTGGAAAGCCAGGTTTCCTCCGGCAGTGAATTGCGCGAGCCAGTGTACGCCTTCGTTTCTCCTAGGTCATGGTACATCTTGCAACGGCCTAGCAGTCTTTGAAGGACGACGGCCTATTTCTCCCTCGAGAGGTGAAGTCCGGGTGCTGCTTCAGGGAGCAAGAGGTCAAGTATGGATTCCGAGAACTCGTGTAAGCACGGTGTTTTTCCAAAAGCAGCTCAGGGTTACAAAAGGAGGCCACCTCGCATTGCCCAGAAGCCCCGTTACAAACGTGTTCTTCAGGCATCCTCTAAGCTCTCCAAGTCGAGCTCTCCGATGGAGGAAAAACGTTGTTGCCCAGCCTCCTGCATACAAAACAGTAGAGTCCAAAGACCCTTGTGGCTGGGTGTTGCTCAGCAGGCTCAGATGCCACTTCTGCTCCACAGTGACCTTCCTCGGAATACGGTGCAGACGCTCGCATCGCATCCTCATCCTTACAGAGTCTTGAAAGGCACACCAGCATTTACAGCAGTTCAGTCGGGAAGGCCTCTTTGAAACTGCTGACTGCGACTGTGCTGGTGGAAAGAAACACTGCACCTTACCTTGAGTCTGGCGCTCGTCTGAATTATGCCCTAGACAACGTCCTCTGCTGGATGTACTCCTAGCAAGCAATTGCCAGCATTCCGTTTCACTGGGCAAAGTCTCCGTTCCTCCCTGGGTATTCTCGCAGGGTTGAGAAGGTTGGCGACCGCAGGGCTTTTCATTAAGCACTCATCATGGAAAACACGGACCTTCCTTGCAACACGCGGGCAAGTTTCCTTCCCACTGGCCAAGAAGGCTTTGGGATGAGAACCTAGCAAGGAACTGCACGCACTCTGGTTCGTTCAAGAAAATTCACTCTGCCTCAGGTTGCCTCTCAGGGTAATCCAGGGGTGAATAGAAGACGGGCAACAGGACTGTTTCTCAGGCAGCTCTGAGGACGCAGCTCTCCGGTTGGTCACTGGGGCAAATTGTGCCCTTCCCGTCCCCCTCCACTTTCACGGTTGACACCTAGCTCATGTACCTGAAGTTCACAAGCAGGCCACATAGACACATGCCACACACATGGGCCCTTCCATGACAACACTTTGGCTAGCAGGAGTCCTCCTGAGCTGAATGGCGTGAGCCGGTGAACGCCTTAGTGTCGCCTACCTCACCGTGGATCTTGCAAAGGCCTAACAGTCTTCAAAGGCTGAGAGCACATGTCTCCAGCTGGATCTGAAGTCGACGTGCTGCTTGCGAGGGGAAGACGTCAGCTAGGAATTCTGAGAACCCTTGCCATGGCGGTGTTGGTTCCAGTGCAGCTCAGGTTTACCAACTGGGGTCCCCTTGCATTGCACAGCAGACCAGGGAGAAAACTCTTCCTGAGGATTCTTCCAAGCTGTGGCTATCTGGCTCCCCGACGGAAGAAACACATTGCTGCCTGGCTTTCGGCACACCAACAGCAGCGCCCAAAGACCATCATGAGGCATGAGGTTGCTCAGAAGGCACAGACGACACTTTCGGTACACAGTGATTTTCCTCGGAAAAGGGTGCAGTCGCGAGCGTCCTCAGATATGTAAAAGGCACACCAGCATTACAGCACTTCAGTGGTGAAAGCCTCGGGTCTACTTGTGACCACCAAGTTTGCTGATGGAAACACTGCCCCTTATGTTGAGTATGCCACTCAGCCGACCTTCTCCTTAGCTGAAGTAGTCTGCTGCATGACCTCCTGGCAAGGAGTGGCAGGCACACTGTTTCTTTCGAGAACACTCACTCTTCCTCCCGAGGAATTCCTGCAGGGTGCCCAAGATGGGCGCCCGCCCGCCTCTGCCCCCGTGCTTTTCCTTCAGTTTCCTGGCCCCAAGCCTCCTGTTCCAAAGGGGCCAAACATGCTTTAGCCCTCAGGATCCGGTCTCTACGTGCAAACCCAGCCTGTGGAGCAGCCCCTTCTGCTCAGCTACAAGAGAGCCATGCGACACACCAGGCGCTCCTGTGAGGAGCCTTTTGTAAGCAGAGGTTCTCTGCAAGGTGACGTGCCTAGCCAAGACAGCGCTTCAGTCAGGCGTTGTCGACCCTGGAACTTTCAATCTCCCAGCAGTGCTTCGGGAAAAGTGTCCATCATTTTAGGCTGGTTGTAAAGTTACATTTCTGCTGGAGGTGAAGGGTCGTCAGCTTTGAGTTCGTAGAATCCATGTAACTCGCCGGGTATGATTCAGTGCAGCTAATAGCTAAGCCGGGAGTCTGACAGGCATTGCACGTGACACCGTTGCCCCACTCTGGTACCAAGACTGCTTTCCAGAGTTGGAGGTCTGGCTCTCCGCCGGAGCAAGCCGTGTGTTGCCCTGCCCTCTGCATGCGCAGAATGGAGGCCAAACACCCAATTGGCTGCATGTTACTACTCTGAAGCCGCAGTTGACACTTTGGCTACAACGTGTTCTTCCTTGACCTGGGTCCAGGCGTGAGAGAGCCTGCAGTCCTGAGAGGCCTACCAGTGTTAAGGCAGTACCTTCACTAAGGCTTCTCAGAAAGATCTGCACTGCAACACTTTTCATGGCACACGCGGACCTTCCTTTGGCGGCATGGGGGCAGGTTTCCTAACCACTAGCCAAGAAGGCTTTGGGATGAGCTCCTAGTGAGGAACTGCACACACACCCTGGCTCTTTCGAGAAAACTCACTCTTCCTCCATTGCCTCCTAGGGAACTCCTACGGTGATTACAAAACAGGGAGCAGGACTTGGTTTCAGGCAGGTCTGAGCACGCAGCTCTCCGGACTGCCAACGGGACAGATTTTGCTTTTCTCGTCCAGCCCCCTTTTCACGGTTGCCACACAGCTCATGTAGCTGAAGTCCCCGGGCGGCCAAAAGAGACCCATGTCACATACTGTACCCATTCGCTGAAAGCACTTTGGAAAGCCAGGTTTCCTCCGGCAGGGAATTGCGCGAGCCAGTGTACGCCTTCGTTTCTCCTAGGTCATGGTACATCTTGCAACGGCCTAGCAGTCTTTGAAGGACGACGGCCTATTTCTCCCTCGAGAGGTGAAGTCCGGGTGCTGCTTCAGGGAGCAAGAGGTCAAGTATGGATTCCGAGAACTCGTGTAAGCACGGTGTTTTTCCAAAAGCAGCTCAGGGTTACAAAAGGAGGCCACCTCGCATTGCCCAGAAGCCCCGTTACAAACGTGTTCTTCAGGCATCCTCTAAGCTCTCCAAGTCGAGCTCTCCGATGGAGGAAAAACGTTGTTGCCCAGCCTCCTGCATACAAAACAGTAGAGTCCAAAGACCCTTGTGGCTGGGTGTTGCTCAGCAGGCTCAGATGCCACTTCTGCTCCACAGTGACCTTCCTCGGAATACGGTGCAGACGCTCGCATCGCATCCTCATCCTTACAGAGTCTTGAAAGGCACACCAGCATTTACAGCAGTTCAGTCGGGAAGGCCTCTTTGAAACTGCTGACTGCGACTGTGCTGGTGGAAAGAAACACTGCACCTTACCTTGAGTCTGGCGCTCGTCTGAATTATGCCCTAGACAACGTCCTCTGCTGGATGTACTCCTAGCAAGCAATTGCCAGCATTCCGTTTCACTGGGCAAAGTCTCCGTTCCTCCCTGGGTATTCTCGCAGGGTTGAGAAGGTTGGCGACCGCAGGGCTTTTCATTAAGCACTCATCATGGAAAACACGGACCTTCCTTGCAACACGCGGGCAAGTTTCCTTCCCACTGGCCAAGAAGGCTTTGGGATGAGAACCTAGCAAGGAACTGCACGCACTCTGGTTCGTTCAAGAAAATTCACTCTGCCTCAGGTTGCCTCTCAGGGTAATCCAGGGGTGAATAGAAGACGGGCAACAGGACTGTTTCTCAGGCAGCTCTGAGGACGCAGCTCTCCGGTTGGTCACTGGGGCAAATTGTGCCCTTCCCGTCCCCCTCCACTTTCACGGTTGACACCTAGCTCGTGTACCTGAAGTTCACAAGCAGGCCACATAGACACATGCCACACACATGGGCCCTTCCATGACAACACTTTGGCTAGCAGGAGTCCTCCTGAGCTGAATGGCGTGAGCCGGTGAACGCCTTAGTGTCGCCTACCTCACCGTGGATCTTGCAAAGGCCTAACAGTCTTCAAAGGCTGAGAGCACATGTCTCCAGCTGGATCTGAAGTCGACGTGCTGCTTGCGAGGGGAAGACGTCAGCTAGGAATTCTGAGAACCCTTGCCATGGTGGTGTTGGTTCCAGTGCAGCTCAGGTTTACCAACTGGGGTCCCCTTGCCTTGCACAGCAGACCAGGGAGAAAACTCTTCCTGAGGATTCTTCCAAGCTGTGGCTATCTGGCTCTCCGACGGAAAAAACACATTGCTGCCTGGCCTTCGGCACACCAACAGCAGCGCCCAAAGACCATCATGAGGCATGAGGTTGCTCAGAAGGCACAGACGACACTTTCGGTACACAGTGATTTTCCTCGGAAAAGGGTGCAGTCGCGAGCGTCCTCAGATATGTAAAAGGCACACCAGCATTACAGCACTTCAGTGGTGAAAGCCTCGGGTCTACTTGTGACCACCAAGTTTGCTGATGGAAACACTGCCCCTTATGTTGAGTATGCCACTCAGCCGACCTTCTCCTTAGCTGAAGTAGTCTGCTGCATGACCTCCTGGCAAGGAGTGGCAGGCACACTGTTTCTTTCGAGAACACTCACTCTTCCTCCCGAGGAATTCCTGCAGGGTGCCCAAGATGGGCGCCCGCCCGCCTCTGCCCCCGTGCTTTTCCTTCAGTTTCCTGGCCCCAAGCCTCCTGTTCCAAAGGGGCCAAACATGCTTTAGCCCTCAGGATCCGGTCTCTACGTGCAAACCCAGCCTGTGGAGCAGCCCCTTCTGCTCAGCTACAAGAGAGCCATGCGACACACCAGGCGCTCCTGTGAGGAGCCTTTTGTAAGCAGAGGTTCTCTGCAAGGTGACGTGCCTAGCCAAGACAGCGCTTCAGTCAGGCGTTGTCGACCCTGGAACTTTCAATCTCCCAGCAGTGCTTCGGGAAAAGTGTCCATCATTTTAGGCTGGTTGTAAAGTTACATTTCTGCTGGAGGTGAAGGGTCGTCAGCTTTGAGTTCGTAGAATCCATGTAACTCGCCGGGTATGATTCAGTGCAGCTAATAGCTAAGCCGGGAGTCTGACAGGCATTGCACGTGACACCGTTGCCCCACTCTGGTACCAAGACTGCTTTCCAGAGTTGGAGGTCTGGCTCTCCGCCGGAGCAAGCCGTGTGTTGCCCTGCCCTCTGCATGCGCAGAATGGAGGCCAAACACCCAATTGGCTGCATGTTACTACTCTGAAGCCGCAGTTGACACTTTGGCTACAACGTGTTCTTCCTTGACCTGGGTCCAGGCGTGAGAGAGCCTGCAGTCCTGAGAGGCCTACCAGTGTTAAGGCAGTACCTTCACTAAGGCTTCTCAGAAAGATCTGCACTGCAACACTTTTCATGGCACACGCGGACCTTCCTTTGGCGGCATGGGGGCAGGTTTCCTAACCACTAGCCAAGAAGGCTTTGGGATGAGCTCCTAGTGAGGAACTGCACACACACCCTGGTTCTTTCGAGAAAACTCACTCTTCCTCCATTGCCTCCTAGGGAACTCCTACGGTGATTACAAAACAGGGAGCAGGACTTGGTTTCAGGCAGGTCTGAGCACGCAGCTCTCCGGACTGCCAACGGGACAGATTTTGCTTTTCTCGTCCAGCCCCCTTTTCACGGTTGCCACACAGCTCATGTAGCTGAAGTCCCCGGGCGGCCAAAAGAGACCCATGTCACATACTGTACCCATTCGCTGAAAGCACTTTGGAAAGCCAGGTTTCCTCCGGCAGTGAATTGCGCGAGCCAGTGTACGCCTTCGTTTCTCCTAGGTCATGGTACATCTTGCAACGGCCTAGCAGTCTTTGAAGGACGACGGCCTATTTCTCCCTCGAGAGGTGAAGTCCGGGTGCTGCTTCAGGGAGCAAGAGGTCAAGTATGGATTCCGAGAACTCGTGTAAGCACGGTGTTTTTCCAAAAGCAGCTCAGGGTTACAAAAGGAGGCCACCTCGCATTGCCCAGAAGCCCCGTTACAAACGTGTTCTTCAGGCATCCTCTAAGCTCTCCAAGTCGAGCTCTCCGATGGAGGAAAAACGTTGTTGCCCAGCCTCCTGCATACAAAACAGTAGAGTCCAAAGACCCTTGTGGCTGGGTGTTGCTCAGCAGGCTCAGATGCCACTTCTGCTCCACAGTGACCTTCCTCGGAATACGGTGCAGACGCTCGCATCGCATCCTCATCCTTACAGAGTCTTGAAAGGCACACCAGCATTTACAGCAGTTCAGTCGGGAAGGCCTCTTTGAAACTGCTGACTGCGACTGTGCTGGTGGAAAGAAACACTGCACCTTACCTTGAGTCTGGCGCTCGTCTGAATTATGCCCTAGACAACGTCCTCTGCTGGATGTACTCCTAGCAAGCAATTGCCAGCATTCCGTTTCACTGGGCAAAGTCTCCGTTCCTCCCTGGGTATTCTCGCAGGGTTGAGAAGGTTGGCGACCGCAGGGCTTTTCATTAAGCACTCATCATGGAAAACACGGACCTTCCTTGCAACACGCGGGCAAGTTTCCTTCCCACTGGCCAAGAAGGCTTTGGGATGAGAACCTAGCAAGGAACTGCACGCACTCTGGTTCGTTCAAGAAAATTCACTCTGCCTCAGGTTGCCTCTCAGGGTAATCCAGGGGTGAATAGAAGACGGGCAACAGGACTGTTTCTCAGGCAGCTCTGAGGACGCAGCTCTCCGGTTGGTCACTGGGGCAAATTGTGCCCTTCCCGTCCCCCTCCACTTTCACGGTTGACACCTAGCTCATGTACCTGAAGTTCACAAGCAGGCCACATAGACACATGCCACACACATGGGCCCTTCCATGACAACACTTTGGCTAGCAGGAGTCCTCCTGAGCTGAATGGCGTGAGCCGGTGAACGCCTTAGTGTCGCCTACCTCACCGTGGATCTTGCAAAGGCCTAACAGTCTTCAAAGGCTGAGAGCACATGTCTCCAGCTGGATCTGAAGTCGACGTGCTGCTTGCGAGGGGAAGACGTCAGCTAGGAATTCTGAGAACCCTTGCCATGGCGGTGTTGGTTCCAGTGCAGCTCAGGTTTACCAACTGGGGTCCCCTTGCCTTGCACAGCAGACCAGGGAGAAAACTCTTCCTGAGGATTCTTCCAAGCTGTGGCTATCTGGCTCTCCGACGGAAGACACACATTGCTGCCTGGCCTTCGGCACACCAACAGCAGCGCCCAAAGACCATCATGAGGCATGAGGTTGCTCAGAAGGCACAGACGACACTTTCGGTACACAGTGATTTTCCTCGGAAAAGGGTGCAGTCGCGAGCGTCCTCAGATATGTAAAAGGCACACCAGCATTACAGCACTTCAGTGGTGAAAGCCTCGGGTCTACTTGTGACCACCAAGTTTGCTGATGGAAACACTGCCCCTTATGTTGAGTATGCCACTCAGCCGACCTTCTCCTTAGCTGAAGTAGTCTGCTGCATGACCTCCTGGCAAGGAGTGGCAGGCACACTGTTTCTTTCGAGAACACGCACTCTTCCTCCCGAGGAATTCCTGCAGGGTGCCCAAGATGGGCGCCCGCCCGCCTCTGCCCCCGTGCTTTTCCTTCAGTTTCCTGGCCCCAAGCCTCCTGTTCCAAAGGGGCCAAACATGCTTTAGCCCTCAGGATCCGGTTTCTACGTGCAAACCCAGCCTGTGGAGCAGCCCCTTCTGCTCAGCTACAAGAGAGCCATGCGACACACCAGGCGCTCCTGTGAGGAGCCTTTTGTAAGCAGAGGTTCTCTGCAAGGTGACGTGCCTAGCCAAGACAGCGCTTCAGTCAGGCGTTGTCGACCCTGGAACTTTCAATCTCCCAGCAGTGCTTCGGGAAAAGTGTCCATCATTTTAGGCTGGTTGTAAAGTTACATTTCTGCTGGAGGTGAAGGGTCGTCAGCTTTGAGTTCGTAGAATCCATGTAACTCGCCGGGTATGATTCAGTGCAGCTAATAGCTAAGCCGGGAGTCTGACAGGCATTGCACGTGACACCGTTGCCCCACTCTGGTACCAAGACTGCTTTCCAGAGTTGGAGGTCTGGCTCTCCGCCGGAGCAAGCCGTGTGTTGCCCTGCCCTCTGCATGCGCAGAATGGAGGCCAAACACCCAATTGGCTGCATGTTACTACTCTGAAGCCGCAGTTGACACTTTGGCTACAACGTGTTCTTCCTTGACCTGGGTCCAGGCGTGAGAGAGCCTGCAGTCCTGAGAGGCCTACCAGTGTTAAGGCAGTACCTTCACTAAGGCTTCTCAGAAAGATCTGCACTGCAACACTTTTCATGGCACACGCGGACCTTCCTTTGGCGGCATGGGGGCAGGTTTCCTAACCACTAGCCAAGAAGGCTTTGGGATGAGCTCCTAGTGAGGAACTGCACACACACCCTGGTTCTTTCGAGAAAACTCACTCTTCCTCCATTGCCTCCTAGGGAACTCCTACGGTGATTACAAAACAGGGAGCAGGACTTGGTTTCAGGCAGGTCTGAGCACGCAGCTCTCCGGACTGCCAACGGGACAGATTTTGCTTTTCTCGTCCAGCCCCCTTTTCACGGTTGCCACACAGCTCATGTAGCTGAAGTCCCCGGGCAGCCAAAAGAGACCCATGTCACATACTGTACCCATTCGCTGAAAGCACTTTGGAAAGCCAGGTTTCCTCCGGCAGGGAATTGCGCGAGCCAGTGTACGCCTTCGTTTCTCCTAGGTCATGGTACATCTTGCAACGGCCTAGCAGTCTTTGAAGGACGACGGCCTATTTCTCCCTCGAGAGGTGAAGTCCGGGTGCTGCTTCAGGGAGCAAGAGGTCAAGTATGGATTCCGAGAACTCGTGTAAGCACGGTGTTTTTCCAAAAGCAGCTCAGGGTTACAAAAGGAGGCCACCTCGCATTGCCCAGAAGCCCCGTTACAAACGTGTTCTTCAGGCATCCTCTAAGCTCTCCAAGTCGAGCTCTCCGATGGAGGAAAAACGTTGTTGCCCAGCCTCCTGCATACAAAACAGTAGAGTCCAAAGACCCTTGTGGCTGGGTGTTGCTCAGCAGGCTCAGATGCCACTTCTGCTCCACAGTGACCTTCCTCGGAATACGGTGCAGACGCTCGCATCGCATCCTCATCCTTACAGAGTCTTGAAAGGCACACCAGCATTTACAGCAGTTCAGTCGGGAAGGCCTCTTTGAAACTGCTGACTGCGACTGTGCTGGTGGAAAGAAACACTGCACCTTACCTTGAGTCTGGCGCTCGTCTGAATTATGCCCTAGACAACGTCCTCTGCTGGATGTACTCCTAGCAAGCAATTGCCAGCATTCCGTTTCACTGGGCAAAGTCTCCGTTCCTCCCTGGGTATTCTCGCAGGGTTGAGAAGGTTGGCGACCGCAGGGCTTTTCATTAAGCACTCATCATGGAAAACACGGACCTTCCTTGCAACACGCGGGCAAGTTTCCTTCCCACTGGCCAAGAAGGCTTTGGGATGAGAACCTAGCAAGGAACTGCACGCACTCTGGTTCGTTCAAGAAAATTCACTCTGCCTCAGGTTGCCTCTCAGGGTAATCCAGGGGTGAATAGAAGACGGGCAACAGGACTGTTTCTCAGGCAGCTCTGAGGACGCAGCTCTCCGGTTGGTCACTGGGGCAAATTGTGCCCTTCCCGTCCCCCTCCACTTTCACGGTTGACACCTAGCTCATGTACCTGAAGTTCACAAGCAGGCCACATAGACACATGCCACACACATGGGCCCTTCCATGACAACACTTTGGCTAGCAGGAGTCCTCCTGAGCTGAATGGCGTGAGCCGGTGAACGCCTTAGTGTCGCCTACCTCACCGTGGATCTTGCAAAGGCCTAACAGTCTTCAAAGGCTGAGAGCACATGTCTCCAGCTGGATCTGAAGTCGACGTGCTGCTTGCGAGGGGAAGACGTCAGCTAGGAATTCTGAGAACCCTTGCCATGGCGGTGTTGGTTCCAGTGCAGCTCAGGTTTACCAACTGGGGTCCCCTTGCATTGCACAGCAGACCAGGGAGAAAACTCTTCCTGAGGATTCTTCCAAGCTGTGGCTATCTGGCTCCCCGACGGAAGAAACACATTGCTGCCTGGCTTTCGGCACACCAACAGCAGCGCCCAAAGACCATCATGAGGCATGAGGTTGCTCAGAAGGCACAGACGACACTTTCGGTACACAGTGATTTTCCTCGGAAAAGGGTGCAGTCGCGAGCGTCCTCAGATATGTAAAAGGCACACCAGCATTACAGCACTTCAGTGGTGAAAGCCTCGGGTCTACTTGTGACCACCAAGTTTGCTGATGGAAACACTGCCCCTTATGTTGAGTATGCCACTCAGCCGACCTTCTCCTTAGCTGAAGTAGTCTGCTGCATGACCTCCTGGCAAGGAGTGGCAGGCACACTGTTTCTTTCGAGAACACTCACTCTTCCTCCCGAGGAATTCCTGCAGGGTGCCCAAGATGGGCGCCCGCCCGCCTCTGCCCCCGTGCTTTTCCTTCAGTTTCCTGGCCCCAAGCCTCCTGTTCCAAAGGGGCCAAACATGCTTTAGCCCTCAGGATCCGGTCTCTACGTGCAAACCCAGCCTGTGGAGCAGCCCCTTCTGCTCAGCTACAAGAGAGCCATGCGACACACCAGGCGCTCCTGTGAGGAGCCTTTTGTAAGCAGAGGTTCTCTGCAAGGTGACGTGCCTAGCCAAGACAGCGCTTCAGTCAGGCGTTGTCGACCCTGGAACTTTCAATCTCCCAGCAGTGCTTCGGGAAAAGTGTCCATCATTTTAGGCTGGTTGTAAAGTTACATTTCTGCTGGAGGTGAAGGGTCGTCAGCTTTGAGTTCGTAGAATCCATGTAACTCGCCGGGTATGATTCAGTGCAGCTAAT
Organism: Balaenoptera borealis; assembly: GCF_965194805.1. NCBI lineage: Eukaryota > Metazoa > Chordata > Mammalia > Artiodactyla > Balaenopteridae > Balaenoptera > Balaenoptera borealis. The sequence continues at coordinate 324,372 of NW_028123678.1, read as the reverse complement.
AGCTAAGCCGGGAGTCTGACAGGCATTGCACGTGACACCGTTGCCCCACTCTGGTACCAAGACTGCTTTCCAGAGTTGGAGGTCTGGCTCTCCGCCGGAGCAAGCCGTGTGTTGCCCTGCCCTCTGCATGCGCAGAATGGAGGCCAAACACCCAATTGGCTGCATGTTACTACTCTGAAGCCGCAGTTGACACTTTGGCTACAACGTGTTCTTCCTTGACCTGGGTCCAGGCGTGAGAGAGCCTGCAGTCCTGAGAGGCCTACCAGTGTTAAGGCAGTACCTTCACTAAGGCTTCTCAGAAAGATCTGCACTGCAACACTTTTCATGGCACACGCGGACCTTCCTTTGGCGGCATGGGGGCAGGTTTCCTAACCACTAGCCAAGAAGGCTTTGGGATGAGCTCCTAGTGAGGAACTGCACACACACCCTGGCTCTTTCGAGAAAACTCACTCTTCCTCCATTGCCTCCTAGGGAACTCCTACGGTGATTACAAAACAGGGAGCAGGACTTGGTTTCAGGCAGGTCTGAGCACGCAGCTCTCCGGACTGCCAACGGGACAGATTTTGCTTTTCTCGTCCAGCCCCCTTTTCACGGTTGCCACACAGCTCATGTAGCTGAAGTCCCCGGGCGGCCAAAAGAGACCCATGTCACATACTGTACCCATTCGCTGAAAGCACTTTGGAAAGCCAGGTTTCCTCCGGCAGGGAATTGCGCGAGCCAGTGTACGCCTTCGTTTCTCCTAGGTCATGGTACATCTTGCAACGGCCTAGCAGTCTTTGAAGGACGACGGCCTATTTCTCCCTCGAGAGGTGAAGTCCGGGTGCTGCTTCAGGGAGCAAGAGGTCAAGTATGGATTCCGAGAACTCGTGTAAGCACGGTGTTTTTCCAAAAGCAGCTCAGGGTTACAAAAGGAGGCCACCTCGCATTGCCCAGAAGCCCCGTTACAAACGTGTTCTTCAGGCATCCTCTAAGCTCTCCAAGTCGAGCTCTCCGATGGAGGAAAAACGTTGTTGCCCAGCCTCCTGCATACAAAACAGTAGAGTCCAAAGACCCTTGTGGCTGGGTGTTGCTCAGCAGGCTCAGATGCCACTTCTGCTCCACAGTGACCTTCCTCGGAATACGGTGCAGACGCTCGCATCGCATCCTCATCCTTACAGAGTCTTGAAAGGCACACCAGCATTTACAGCAGTTCAGTCGGGAAGGCCTCTTTGAAACTGCTGACTGCGACTGTGCTGGTGGAAAGAAACACTGCACCTTACCTTGAGTCTGGCGCTCGTCTGAATTATGCCCTAGACAACGTCCTCTGCTGGATGTACTCCTAGCAAGCAATTGCCAGCATTCCGTTTCACTGGGCAAAGTCTCCGTTCCTCCCTGGGTATTCTCGCAGGGTTGAGAAGGTTGGCGACCGCAGGGCTTTTCATTAAGCACTCATCATGGAAAACACGGACCTTCCTTGCAACACGCGGGCAAGTTTCCTTCCCACTGGCCAAGAAGGCTTTGGGATGAGAACCTAGCAAGGAACTGCACGCACTCTGGTTCGTTCAAGAAAATTCACTCTGCCTCAGGTTGCCTCTCAGGGTAATCCAGGGGTGAATAGAAGACGGGCAACAGGACTGTTTCTCAGGCAGCTCTGAGGACGCAGCTCTCCGGTTGGTCACTGGGGCAAATTGTGCCCTTCCCGTCCCCCTCCACTTTCACGGTTGACACCTAGCTCGTGTACCTGAAGTTCACAAGCAGGCCACATAGACACATGCCACACACATGGGCCCTTCCATGACAACACTTTGGCTAGCAGGAGTCCTCCTGAGCTGAATGGCGTGAGCCGGTGAACGCCTTAGTGTCGCCTACCTCACCGTGGATCTTGCAAAGGCCTAACAGTCTTCAAAGGCTGAGAGCACATGTCTCCAGCTGGATCTGAAGTCGACGTGCTGCTTGCGAGGGGAAGACGTCAGCTAGGAATTCTGAGAACCCTTGCCATGGTGGTGTTGGTTCCAGTGCAGCTCAGGTTTACCAACTGGGGTCCCCTTGCCTTGCACAGCAGACCAGGGAGAAAACTCTTCCTGAGGATTCTTCCAAGCTGTGGCTATCTGGCTCTCCGACGGAAGACACACATTGCTGCCTGGCCTTCGGCACACCAACAGCAGCGCCCAAAGACCATCATGAGGCATGAGGTTGCTCAGAAGGCACAGACGACACTTTCGGTACACAGTGATTTTCCTCGGAAAAGGGTGCAGTCGCGAGCGTCCTCAGATATGTAAAAGGCACACCAGCATTACAGCACTTCAGTGGTGAAAGCCTCGGGTCTACTTGTGACCACCAAGTTTGCTGATGGAAACACTGCCCCTTATGTTGAGTATGCCACTCAGCCGACCTTCTCCTTAGCTGAAGTAGTCTGCTGCATGACCTCCTGGCAAGGAGTGGCAGGCACACTGTTTCTTTCGAGAACACTCACTCTTCCTCCCGAGGAATTCCTGCAGGGTGCCCAAGATGGGCGCCCGCCCGCCTCTGCCCCCGTGCTTTTCCTTCAGTTTCCTGGCCCCAAGCCTCCTGTTCCAAAGGGGCCAAACATGCTTTAGCCCTCAGGATCCGGTCTCTACGTGCAAACCCAGCCTGTGGAGCAGCCCCTTCTGCTCAGCTACAAGAGAGCCATGCGACACACCAGGCGCTCCTGTGAGGAGCCTTTTGTAAGCAGAGGTTCTCTGCAAGGTGACGTGCCTAGCCAAGACAGCGCTTCAGTCAGGCGTTGTCGACCCTGGAACTTTCAATCTCCCAGCAGTGCTTCGGGAAAAGTGTCCATCATTTTAGGCTGGTTGTAAAGTTACATTTCTGCTGGAGGTGAAGGGTCGTCAGCTTTGAGTTCGTAGAATCCATGTAACTCGCCGGGTATGATTCAGTGCAGCTAATAGCTAAGCCGGGAGTCTGACAGGCATTGCACGTGACACCGTTGCCCCACTCTGGTACCAAGACTGCTTTCCAGAGTTGGAGGTCTGGCTCTCCGCCGGAGCAAGCCGTGTGTTGCCCTGCCCTCTGCATGCGCAGAATGGAGGCCAAACACCCAATTGGCTGCATGTTACTACTCTGAAGCCGCAGTTGACACTTTGGCTACAACGTGTTCTTCCTTGACCTGGGTCCAGGCGTGAGAGAGCCTGCAGTCCTGAGAGGCCTACCAGTGTTAAGGCAGTACCTTCACTAAGGCTTCTCAGAAAGATCTGCACTGCAACACTTTTCATGGCACACGCGGACCTTCCTTTGGCGGCATGGGGGCAGGTTTCCTAACCACTAGCCAAGAAGGCTTTGGGATGAGCTCCTAGTGAGGAACTGCACACACACCCTGGTTCTTTCGAGAAAACTCACTCTTCCTCCATTGCCTCCTAGGGAACTCCTACGGTGATTACAAAACAGGGAGCAGGACTTGGTTTCAGGCAGGTCTGAGCACGCAGCTCTCCGGACTGCCAACGGGACAGATTTTGCTTTTCTCGTCCAGCCCCCTTTTCACGGTTGCCACACAGCTCATGTAGCTGAAGTCCCCGGGCGGCCAAAAGAGACCCATGTCACATACTGTACCCATTCGCTGAAAGCACTTTGGAAAGCCAGGTTTCCTCCGGCAGTGAATTGCGCGAGCCAGTGTACGCCTTCGTTTCTCCTAGGTCATGGTACATCTTGCAACGGCCTAGCAGTCTTTGAAGGACGACGGCCTATTTCTCCCTCGAGAGGTGAAGTCCGGGTGCTGCTTCAGGGAGCAAGAGGTCAAGTATGGATTCCGAGAACTCGTGTAAGCACGGTGTTTTTCCAAAAGCAGCTCAGGGTTACAAAAGGAGGCCACCTCGCATTGCCCAGAAGCCCCGTTACAAACGTGTTCTTCAGGCATCCTCTAAGCTCTCCAAGTCGAGCTCTCCGATGGAGGAAAAACGTTGTTGCCCAGCCTCCTGCATACAAAACAGTAGAGTCCAAAGACCCTTGTGGCTGGGTGTTGCTCAGCAGGCTCAGATGCCACTTCTGCTCCACAGTGACCTTCCTCGGAATACGGTGCAGACGCTCGCATCGCATCCTCATCCTTACAGAGTCTTGAAAGGCACACCAGCATTTACAGCAGTTCAGTCGGGAAGGCCTCTTTGAAACTGCTGACTGCGACTGTGCTGGTGGAAAGAAACACTGCACCTTACCTTGAGTCTGGCGCTCGTCTGAATTATGCCCTAGACAACGTCCTCTGCTGGATGTACTCCTAGCAAGCAATTGCCAGCATTCCGTTTCACTGGGCAAAGTCTCCGTTCCTCCCTGGGTATTCTCGCAGGGTTGAGAAGGTTGGCGACCGCAGGGCTTTTCATTAAGCACTCATCATGGAAAACACGGACCTTCCTTGCAACACGCGGGCAAGTTTCCTTCCCACTGGCCAAGAAGGCTTTGGGATGAGAACCTAGCAAGGAACTGCACGCACTCTGGTTCGTTCAAGAAAATTCACTCTGCCTCAGGTTGCCTCTCAGGGTAATCCAGGGGTGAATAGAAGACGGGCAACAGGACTGTTTCTCAGGCAGCTCTGAGGACGCAGCTCTCCGGTTGGTCACTGGGGCAAATTGTGCCCTTCCCGTCCCCCTCCACTTTCACGGTTGACACCTAGCTCATGTACCTGAAGTTCACAAGCAGGCCACATAGACACATGCCACACACATGGGCCCTTCCATGACAACACTTTGGCTAGCAGGAGTCCTCCTGAGCTGAATGGCGTGAGCCGGTGAACGCCTTAGTGTCGCCTACCTCACCGTGGATCTTGCAAAGGCCTAACAGTCTTCAAAGGCTGAGAGCACATGTCTCCAGCTGGATCTGAAGTCGACGTGCTGCTTGCGAGGGGAAGACGTCAGCTAGGAATTCTGAGAACCCTTGCCATGGCGGTGTTGGTTCCAGTGCAGCTCAGGTTTACCAACTGGGGTCCCCTTGCCTTGCACAGCAGACCAGGGAGAAAACTCTTCCTGAGGATTCTTCCAAGCTGTGGCTATCTGGCTCTCCGACGGAAGACACACATTGCTGCCTGGCCTTCGGCACACCAACAGCAGCGCCCAAAGACCATCATGAGGCATGAGGTTGCTCAGAAGGCACAGACGACACTTTCGGTACACAGTGATTTTCCTCGGAAAAGGGTGCAGTCGCGAGCGTCCTCAGATATGTAAAAGGCACACCAGCATTACAGCACTTCAGTGGTGAAAGCCTCGGGTCTACTTGTGACCACCAAGTTTGCTGATGGAAACACTGCCCCTTATGTTGAGTATGCCACTCAGCCGACCTTCTCCTTAGCTGAAGTAGTCTGCTGCATGACCTCCTGGCAAGGAGTGGCAGGCACACTGTTTCTTTCGAGAACACGCACTCTTCCTCCCGAGGAATTCCTGCAGGGTGCCCAAGATGGGCGCCCGCCCGCCTCTGCCCCCGTGCTTTTCCTTCAGTTTCCTGGCCCCAAGCCTCCTGTTCCAAAGGGGCCAAACATGCTTTAGCCCTCAGGATCCGGTTTCTACGTGCAAACCCAGCCTGTGGAGCAGCCCCTTCTGCTCAGCTACAAGAGAGCCATGCGACACACCAGGCGCTCCTGTGAGGAGCCTTTTGTAAGCAGAGGTTCTCTGCAAGGTGACGTGCCTAGCCAAGACAGCGCTTCAGTCAGGCGTTGTCGACCCTGGAACTTTCAATCTCCCAGCAGTGCTTCGGGAAAAGTGTCCATCATTTTAGGCTGGTTGTAAAGTTACATTTCTGCTGGAGGTGAAGGGTCGTCAGCTTTGAGTTCGTAGAATCCATGTAACTCGCCGGGTATGATTCAGTGCAGCTAATAGCTAAGCCGGGAGTCTGACAGGCATTGCACGTGACACCGTTGCCCCACTCTGGTACCAAGACTGCTTTCCAGAGTTGGAGGTCTGGCTCTCCGCCGGAGCAAGCCGTGTGTTGCCCTGCCCTCTGCATGCGCAGAATGGAGGCCAAACACCCAATTGGCTGCATGTTACTACTCTGAAGCCGCAGTTGACACTTTGGCTACAACGTGTTCTTCCTTGACCTGGGTCCAGGCGTGAGAGAGCCTGCAGTCCTGAGAGGCCTACCAGTGTTAAGGCAGTACCTTCACTAAGGCTTCTCAGAAAGATCTGCACTGCAACACTTTTCATGGCACACGCGGACCTTCCTTTGGCGGCATGGGGGCAGGTTTCCTAACCACTAGCCAAGAAGGCTTTGGGATGAGCTCCTAGTGAGGAACTGCACACACACCCTGGTTCTTTCGAGAAAACTCACTCTTCCTCCATTGCCTCCTAGGGAACTCCTACGGTGATTACAAAACAGGGAGCAGGACTTGGTTTCAGGCAGGTCTGAGCACGCAGCTCTCCGGACTGCCAACGGGACAGATTTTGCTTTTCTCGTCCAGCCCCCTTTTCACGGTTGCCACACAGCTCATGTAGCTGAAGTCCCCGGGCAGCCAAAAGAGACCCATGTCACATACTGTACCCATTCGCTGAAAGCACTTTGGAAAGCCAGGTTTCCTCCGGCAGGGAATTGCGCGAGCCAGTGTACGCCTTCGTTTCTCCTAGGTCATGGTACATCTTGCAACGGCCTAGCAGTCTTTGAAGGACGACGGCCTATTTCTCCCTCGAGAGGTGAAGTCCGGGTGCTGCTTCAGGGAGCAAGAGGTCAAGTATGGATTCCGAGAACTCGTGTAAGCACGGTGTTTTTCCAAAAGCAGCTCAGGGTTACAAAAGGAGGCCACCTCGCATTGCCCAGAAGCCCCGTTACAAACGTGTTCTTCAGGCATCCTCTAAGCTCTCCAAGTCGAGCTCTCCGATGGAGGAAAAACGTTGTTGCCCAGCCTCCTGCATACAAAACAGTAGAGTCCAAAGACCCTTGTGGCTGGGTGTTGCTCAGCAGGCTCAGATGCCACTTCTGCTCCACAGTGACCTTCCTCGGAATACGGTGCAGACGCTCGCATCGCATCCTCATCCTTACAGAGTCTTGAAAGGCACACCAGCATTTACAGCAGTTCAGTCGGGAAGGCCTCTTTGAAACTGCTGACTGCGACTGTGCTGGTGGAAAGAAACACTGCACCTTACCTTGAGTCTGGCGCTCGTCTGAATTATGCCCTAGACAACGTCCTCTGCTGGATGTACTCCTAGCAAGCAATTGCCAGCATTCCGTTTCACTGGGCAAAGTCTCCGTTCCTCCCTGGGTATTCTCGCAGGGTTGAGAAGGTTGGCGACCGCAGGGCTTTTCATTAAGCACTCATCATGGAAAACACGGACCTTCCTTGCAACACGCGGGCAAGTTTCCTTCCCACTGGCCAAGAAGGCTTTGGGATGAGAACCTAGCAAGGAACTGCACGCACTCTGGTTCGTTCAAGAAAATTCACTCTGCCTCAGGTTGCCTCTCAGGGTAATCCAGGGGTGAATAGAAGACGGGCAACAGGACTGTTTCTCAGGCAGCTCTGAGGACGCAGCTCTCCGGTTGGTCACTGGGGCAAATTGTGCCCTTCCCGTCCCCCTCCACTTTCACGGTTGACACCTAGCTCATGTACCTGAAGTTCACAAGCAGGCCACATAGACACATGCCACACACATGGGCCCTTCCATGACAACACTTTGGCTAGCAGGAGTCCTCCTGAGCTGAATGGCGTGAGCCGGTGAACGCCTTAGTGTCGCCTACCTCACCGTGGATCTTGCAAAGGCCTAACAGTCTTCAAAGGCTGAGAGCACATGTCTCCAGCTGGATCTGAAGTCGACGTGCTGCTTGCGAGGGGAAGACGTCAGCTAGGAATTCTGAGAACCCTTGCCATGGCGGTGTTGGTTCCAGTGCAGCTCAGGTTTACCAACTGGGGTCCCCTCGCATTGCACAGCAGACCAGGGAGAAAACTCTTCCTGAGGATTCTTCTAAGCTGTGGCTATCTGGCTCCCCGACGAAAGAAACACATTGCTGCCTGGCCTTCGGCACACCAACAGCAGCGCCCAAAGACCATCATGAGGCATGAGGTTGCTCAGAAGGCACAGACGACACTTTCGGTACACAGTGATTTTCCTCGGAAAAGGGTGCAGTCGCGAGCGTCCTCAGATATGTAAAAGGCACACCAGCATTACAGCACTTCAGTGGTGAAAGCCTCGGGTCTACTTGTGACCACCAAGTTTGCTGATGGAAACACTGCCCCTTATGTTGAGTATGCCACTCAGCCGACCTTCTCCTTAGCTGAAGTAGTCTGCTGCATGACCTCCTGGCAAGGAGTGGCAGGCACACTGTTTCTTTCGAGAACACTCACTCTTCCTCCCGAGGAATTCCTGCAGGGTGCCCAAGATGGGCGCCCGCCCGCCTCTGCCCCCGTGCTTTTCCTTCAGTTTCCTGGCCCCAAGCCTCCTGTTCCAAAGGGGCCAAACATGCTTTAGCCCTCAGGATCCGGTCTCTACGTGCAAACCCAGCCTGTGGAGCAGCCCCTTCTGCTCAGCTACAAGAGAGCCATGCGACACACCAGGCGCTCCTGTGAGGAGCCTTTTGTAAGCAGAGGTTCTCTGCAAGGTGACGTGCCTAGCCAAGACAGCGCTTCAGTCAGGCGTTGTCGACCCTGGAACTTTCAATCTCCCAGCAGTGCTTCGGGAAAAGTGTCCATCATTTTAGGCTGGTTGTAAAGTTACATTTCTGCTGGAGGTGAAGGGTCGTCAGCTTTGAGTTCGTAGAATCCATGTAACTCGCCGGGTATGATTCAGTGCAGCTAATAGCTAAGCCGGGAGTCTGACAGGCATTGCACGTGACACCGTTGCCCCACTCTGGTACCAAGACTGCTTTCCAGAGTTGGAGGTCTGGCTCTCCGCCGGAGCAAGCCGTGTGTTGCCCTGCCCTCTGCATGCGCAGAATGGAGGCCAAACACCCAATTGGCTGCATGTTACTACTCTGAAGCCGCAGTTGACACTTTGGCTACAACGTGTTCTTCCTTGACCTGGGTCCAGGCGTGAGAGAGCCTGCAGTCCTGAGAGGCCTACCAGTGTTAAGGCAGTACCTTCACTAAGGCTTCTCAGAAAGATCTGCACTGCAACACTTTTCATGGCACACGCGGACCTTCCTTTGGCGGCATGGGGGCAGGTTTCCTAACCACTAGCCAAGAAGGCTTTGGGATGAGCTCCTAGTGAGGAACTGCACACACACCCTGGTTCTTTCGAGAAAACTCACTCTTCCTCCATTGCCTCCTAGGGAACTCCTACGGTGATTACAAAACAGGGAGCAGGACTTGGTTTCAGGCAGGTCTGAGCACGCAGCTCTCCGGACTGCCAACGGGACAGATTTTGCTTTTCTCGTCCAGCCCCCTTTTCACGGTTGCCACACAGCTCATGTAGCTGAAGTCCCCGGGCGGCCAAAAGAGACCCATGTCACATACTGTACCCATTCGCTGAAAGCACTTTGGAAAGCCAGGTTTCCTCCGGCAGGGAATTGCGCGAGCCAGTGTACGCCTTCGTTTCTCCTAGGTCATGGTACATCTTGCAACGGCCTAGCAGTCTTTGAAGGACGACGGCCTATTTCTCCCTCGAGAGGTGAAGTCCGGGTGCTGCTTCAGGGAGCAAGAGGTCAAGTATGGATTCCGAGAACTCGTGTAAGCACGGTGTTTTTCCAAAAGCAGCTCAGGGTTACAAAAGGAGGCCACCTCGCATTGCCCAGAAGCCCCGTTACAAACGTGTTCTTCAGGCATCCTCTAAGCTCTCCAAGTCGAGCTCTCCGATGGAGGAAAAACGTTGTTGCCCAGCCTCCTGCATACAAAACAGTAGAGTCCAAAGACCCTTGTGGCTGGGTGTTGCTCAGCAGGCTCAGATGCCACTTCTGCTCCACAGTGACCTTCCTCGGAATACGGTGCAGACGCTCGCATCGCATCCTCATCCTTACAGAGTCTTGAAAGGCACACCAGCATTTACAGCAGTTCAGTCGGGAAGGCCTCTTTGAAACTGCTGACTGCGACTGTGCTGGTGGAAAGAAACACTGCACCTTACCTTGAGTCTGGCGCTCGTCTGAATTATGCCCTAGACAACGTCCTCTGCTGGATGTACTCCTAGCAAGCAATTGCCAGCATTCCGTTTCACTGGGCAAAGTCTCCGTTCCTCCCTGGGTATTCTCGCAGGGTTGAGAAGGTTGGCGACCGCAGGGCTTTTCATTAAGCACTCATCATGGAAAACACGGACCTTCCTTGCAACACGCGGGCAAGTTTCCTTCCCACTGGCCAAGAAGGCTTTGGGATGAGAACCTAGCAAGGAACTGCACGCACTCTGGTTCGTTCAAGAAAATTCACTCTGCCTCAGGTTGCCTCTCAGGGTAATCCAGGGGTGAATAGAAGACGGGCAACAGGACTGTTTCTCAGGCAGCTCTGAGGACGCAGCTCTCCGGTTGGTCACTGGGGCAAATTGTGCCCTTCCCGTCCCCCTCCACTTTCACGGTTGACACCTAGCTCGTGTACCTGAAGTTCACAAGCAGGCCACATAGACACATGCCACACACATGGGCCCTTCCATGACAACACTTTGGCTAGCAGGAGTCCTCCTGAGCTGAATGGCGTGAGCCGGTGAACGCCTTAGTGTCGCCTACCTCACCGTGGATCTTGCAAAGGCCTAACAGTCTTCAAAGGCTGAGAGCACATGTCTCCAGCTGGATCTGAAGTCGACGTGCTGCTTGCGAGGGGAAGACGTCAGCTAGGAATTCTGAGAACCCTTGCCATGGCGGTGTTGGTTCCAGTGCAGCTCAGGTTTACCAACTGGGGTCCCCTTGCATTGCACAGCAGACCAGGGAGAAAACTCTTCCTGAGGATTCTTCTAAGCTGTGGCTATCTGGCTCCCCGACGGAAGAAACACATTGCTGCCTGGCCTTCGGCACACCAACAGCAGCGCCCAAAGACCATCATGAGGCATGAGGTTGCTCAGAAGGCACAGACGACACTTTCGGTACACAGTGATTTTCCTCGGAAAAGGGTGCAGTCGCGAGCGTCCTCAGATATGTAAAAGGCACACCAGCATTACAGCACTTCAGTGGTGAAAGCCTCGGGTCTACTTGTGACCACCAAGTTTGCTGATGGAAACACTGCCCCTTATGTTGAGTATGCCACTCAGCCGACCTTCTCCTTAGCTGAAGTAGTCTGCTGCATGACCTCCTGGCAAGGAGTGGCAGGCACACTGTTTCTTTCGAGAACACTCACTCTTCCTCCCGAGGAATTCCTGCAGGGTGCCCAAGATGGGCGCCCGCCCGCCTCTGCCCCCGTGCTTTTCCTTCAGTTTCCTGGCCCCAAGCCTCCTGTTCCAAAGGGGCCAAACATGCTTTAGCCCTCAGGATCCGGTCTCTACGTGCAAACCCAGCCTGTGGAGCAGCCCCTTCTGCTCAGCTACAAGAGAGCCATGCGACACACCAGGCGCTCCTGTGAGGAGCCTTTTGTAAGCAGAGGTTCTCTGCAAGGTGACGTGCCTAGCCAAGACAGCGCTTCAGTCAGGCGTTGTCGACCCTGGAACTTTCAATCTCCCAGCAGTGCTTCGGGAAAAGTGTCCATCATTTTAGGCTGGTTGTAAAGTTACATTTCTGCTGGAGGTGAAGGGTCGTCAGCTTTGAGTTCGTAGAATCCATGTAACTCGCCGGGTATGATTCAGTGCAGCTAATAGCTAAGCCGGGAGTCTGACAGGCATTGCACGTGACACCGTTGCCCCACTCTGGTACCAAGACTGCTTTCCAGAGTTGGAGGTCTGGCTCTCCGCCGGAGCAAGCCGTGTGTTGCCCTGCCCTCTGCATGCGCAGAATGGAGGCCAAACACCCAATTGGCTGCATGTTACTACTCTGAAGCCGCAGTTGACACTTTGGCTACAACGTGTTCTTCCTTGACCTGGGTCCAGGCGTGAGAGAGCCTGCAGTCCTGAGAGGCCTACCAGTGTTAAGGCAGTACCTTCACTAAGGCTTCTCAGAAAGATCTGCACTGCAACACTTTTCATGGCACACGCGGACCTTCCTTTGGCGGCATGGGGGCAGGTTTCCTAACCACTAGCCAAGAAGGCTTTGGGATGAGCTCCTAGTGAGGAACTGCACACACACCCTGGTTCTTTCGAGAAAACTCACTCTTCCTCCATTGCCTCCTAGGGAACTCCTACGGTGATTACAAAACAGGGAGCAGGACTTGGTTTCAGGCAGGTCCGAGCACGCAGCTCTCCGGACTGCCAACGGGACAGATTTTGCTTTTCTCGTCCAGCCCCCTTTTCACGGTTGCCACACAGCTCATGTAGCTGAAGTCCCCGGGCAGCCAAAAGAGACCCATGTCACATACTGTACCCATTCGCTGAAAGCACTTTGGAAAGCCAGGTTTCCTCCGGCAGGGAATTGCGCGAGCCAGTGTACGCCTTCGTTTCTCCTAGGTCATGGTACATCTTGCAACGGCCTAGCAGTCTTTGAAGGACGACGGCCTATTTCTCCCTCGAGAGGTGAAGTCCGGGTGCTGCTTCAGGGAGCAAGAGGTCAAGTATGGATTCCGAGAACTCGTGTAAGCACGGTGTTTTTCCAAAAGCAGCTCAGGGTTACAAAAGGAGGCCACCTCGCATTGCCCAGAAGCCCCGTTACAAACGTGTTCTTCAGGCATCCTCTAAGCTCTCCAAGTCGAGCTCTCCGATGGAGGAAAAACGTTGTTGCCCAGCCTCCTGCATACAAAACAGTAGAGTCCAAAGACCCTTGTGGCTGGGTGTTGCTCAGCAGGCTCAGATGCCACTTCTGCTCCACAGTGACCTTCCTCGGAATACGGTGCAGACGCTCGCATCGCATCCTCATCCTTACAGAGTCTTGAAAGGCACACCAGCATTTACAGCAGTTCAGTCGGGAAGGCCTCTTTGAAACTGCTGACTGCGACTGTGCTGGTGGAAAGAAACACTGCACCTTACCTTGAGTCTGGCGCTCGTCTGAATTATGCCCTAGACAACGTCCTCTGCTGGATGTACTCCTAGCAAGCAATTGCCAGCATTCCGTTTCACTGGGCAAAGTCTCCGTTCCTCCCTGGGTATTCTCGCAGGGTTGAGAAGGTTGGCAACCGCAGGGCTTTTCATTAAGCACTCATCATGGAAAACACGGACCTTCCTTGCAACACGCGGGCAAGTTTCCTTCCCACTGGCCAAGAAGGCTTTGGGATGAGAACCTAGCAAGGAACTGCACGCACTCTGGTTCGTTCAAGAAAATTCACTCTGCCTCAGGTTGCCTCTCAGGGTAATCCAGGGGTGAATAGAAGACGGGCAACAGGACTGTTTCTCAGGCAGCTCTGAGGACGCAGCTCTCCGGTTGGTCACTGGGGCAAATTGTGCCCTTCCCGTCCCCCTCCACTTTCACGGTTGACACCTAGCTCATGTACCTGAAGTTCACAAGCAGGCCACATAGACACATGCCACACACATGGGCCCTTCCATGACAACACTTTGGCTAGCAGGAGTCCTCCTGAGCTGAATGGCGTGAGCCGGTGAACGCCTTAGTGTCGCCTACCTCACCGTGGATCTTGCAAAGGCCTAACAGTCTTCAAAGGCTGAGAGCACATGTCTCCAGCTGGATCTGAAGTCGACGTGCTGCTTGCGAGGGGAAGACGTCAGCTAGGAATTCTGAGAACCCTTGCCATGGCGGTGTTGGTTCCAGTGCAGCTCAGGTTTACCAACTGGGGTCCCCTCGCCTTGCACAGCAGACCAGGGAGAAAACTCTTCCTGAGGATTCTTCCAAGCTGTGGCTATCTGGCTCCCCGACGGAAGACACACATTGCTGCCTGGCCTTCGGCACACCAACAGCAGCGCCCAAAGACCATCATGAGGCATGAGGTTGCTCAGAAGGCACAGACGACACTTTCGGTACACAGTGATTTTCCTCGGAAAAGGGTGCAGTCGCGAGCGTCCTCAGATATGTAAAAGGCACACCAGCATTACAGCACTTCAGTGGTGAAAGCCTCGGGTCTACTTGTGACCACCAAGTTTGCTGATGGAAACACTGCCCCTTATGTTGAGTATGCCACTCAGCCGACCTTCTCCTTAGCTGAAGTAGTCTGCTGCATGACCTCCTGGCAAGGAGTGGCAGGCACACTGTTTCTTTCGAGAACACTCACTCTTCCTCCCGAGGAATTCCTGCAGGGTGCCCAAGATGGGCGCCCGCCCGCCTCTGCCCCCGTGCTTTTCCTTCAGTTTCCTGGCCCCAAGCCTCCTGTTCCAAAGGGGCCAAACATGCTTTAGCCCTCAGGATCCGGTTTCTACGTGCAAACCCAGCCTGTGGAGCAGCCCCTTCTGCTCAGCTACAAGAGAGCCATGCGACACACCAGGCGCTCCTGTGAGGAGCCTTTTGTAAGCAGAGGTTCTCTGCAAGGTGACGTGCCTAGCCAAGACAGCGCTTCAGTCAGGCGTTGTCGACCCTGGAACTTTCAATCTCCCAGCAGTGCTTCGGGAAAAGTGTCCATCATTTTAGGCTGGTTGTAAAGTTACATTTCTGCTGGAGGTGAAGGGTCGTCAGCTTTGAGTTCGTAGAATCCATGTAACTCGCCGGGTATGATTCAGTGCAGCTAATAGCTAAGCCGGGAGTCTGACAGGCATTGCACGTGACACCGTTGCCCCACTCTGGTACCAAGACTGCTTTCCAGAGTTGGAGGTCTGGCTCTCCGCCGGAGCAAGCCGTGTGTTGCCCTGCCCTCTGCATGCGCAGAATGGAGGCCAAACACCCAATTGGCTGCATGTTACTACTCTGAAGCCGCAGTTGACACTTTGGCTACAACGTGTTCTTCCTTGACCTGGGTCCAGGCGTGAGAGAGCCTGCAGTCCTGAGAGGCCTACCAGTGTTAAGGCAGTACCTTCACTAAGGCTTCTCAGAAAGATCTGCACTGCAACACTTTTCATGGCACACGCGGACCTTCCTTTGGCGGCATGGGGGCAGGTTTCCTAACCACTAGCCAAGAAGGCTTTGGGATGAGCTCCTAGTGAGGAACTGCACACACACCCTGGCTCTTTCGAGAAAACTCACTCTTCCTCCATTGCCTCCTAGGGAACTCCTACGGTGATTACAAAACAGGGAGCAGGACTTGGTTTCAGGCAGGTCTGAGCACGCAGCTCTCCGGACTGCCAACGGGACAGATTTTGCTTTTCTCGTCCAGCCCCCTTTTCACGGTTGCCACACAGCTCATGTAGCTGAAGTCCCCGGGCGGCCAAAAGAGACCCATGTCACATACTGTACCCATTCGCTGAAAGCACTTTGGAAAGCCAGGTTTCCTCCGGCAGGGAATTGCGCGAGCCAGTGTACGCCTTCGTTTCTCCTAGGTCATGGTACATCTTGCAACGGCCTAGCAGTCTTTGAAGGACGACGGCCTATTTCTCCCTCGAGAGGTGAAGTCCGGGTGCTGCTTCAGGGAGCAAGAGGTCAAGTATGGATTCCGAGAACTCGTGTAAGCACGGTGTTTTTCCAAAAGCAGCTCAGGGTTACAAAAGGAGGCCACCTCGCATTGCCCAGAAGCCCCGTTACAAACGTGTTCTTCAGGCATCCTCTAAGCTCTCCAAGTCGAGCTCTCCGATGGAGGAAAAACGTTGTTGCCCAGCCTCCTGCATACAAAACAGTAGAGTCCAAAGACCCTTGTGGCTGGGTGTTGCTCAGCAGGCTCAGATGCCACTTCTGCTCCACAGTGACCTTCCTCGGAATACGGTGCAGACGCTCGCATCGCATCCTCATCCTTACAGAGTCTTGAAAGGCACACCAGCATTTACAGCAGTTCAGTCGGGAAGGCCTCTTTGAAACTGCTGACTGCGACTGTGCTGGTGGAAAGAAACACTGCACCTTACCTTGAGTCTGGCGCTCGTCTGAATTATGCCCTAGACAACGTCCTCTGCTGGATGTACTCCTAGCAAGCAATTGCCAGCATTCCGTTTCACTGGGCAAAGTCTCCGTTCCTCCCTGGGTATTCTCGCAGGGTTGAGAAGGTTGGCGACCGCAGGGCTTTTCATTAAGCACTCATCATGGAAAACACGGACCTTCCTTGCAACACGCGGGCAAGTTTCCTTCCCACTGGCCAAGAAGGCTTTGGGATGAGAACCTAGCAAGGAACTGCACGCACTCTGGTTCGTTCAAGAAAATTCACTCTGCCTCAGGTTGCCTCTCAGGGTAATCCAGGGGTGAATAGAAGACGGGCAACAGGACTGTTTCTCAGGCAGCTCTGAGGACGCAGCTCTCCGGTTGGTCACTGGGGCAAATTGTGCCCTTCCCGTCCCCCTCCACTTTCACGGTTGACACCTAGCTCGTGTACCTGAAGTTCACAAGCAGGCCACATAGACACATGCCACACACATGGGCCCTTCCATGACAACACTTTGGCTAGCAGGAGTCCTCCTGAGCTGAATGGCGTGAGCCGGTGAACGCCTTAGTGTCGCCTACCTCACCGTGGATCTTGCAAAGGCCTAACAGTCTTCAAAGGCTGAGAGCACATGTCTCCAGCTGGATCTGAAGTCGACGTGCTGCTTGCGAGGGGAAGACGTCAGCTAGGAATTCTGAGAACCCTTGCCATGGCGGTGTTGGTTCCAGTGCAGCTCAGGTTTACCAACTGGGGTCCCCTTGCATTGCACAGCAGACCAGGGAGAAAACTCTTCCTGAGGATTCTTCTAAGCTGTGGCTATCTGGCTCCCCGACGGAAGACACACATTGCTGCCTGGCCTTCGGCACACCAACAGCAGCGCCCAAAGACCATCATGAGGCATGAGGTTGCTCAGAAGGCACAGACGACACTTTCGGTACACAGTGATTTTCCTCGGAAAAGGGTGCAGTCGCGAGCGTCCTCAGATATGTAAAAGGCACACCAGCATTACAGCACTTCAGTGGTGAAAGCCTCGGGTCTACTTGTGACCACCAAGTTTGCTGATGGAAACACTGCCCCTTATGTTGAGTATGCCACTCAGCCGACCTTCTCCTTAGCTGAAGTAGTCTGCTGCATGACCTCCTGGCAAGGAGTGGCAGGCACACTGTTTCTTTCGAGAACACTCACTCTTCCTCCCGAGGAATTCCTGCAGGGTGCCCAAGATGGGCGCCCGCCCGCCTCTGCCCCCGTGCTTTTCCTTCAGTTTCCTGGCCCCAAGCCTCCTGTTCCAAAGGGGCCAAACATGCTTTAGCCCTCAGGATCCGGTCTCTACGTGCAAACCCAGCCTGTGGAGCAGCCCCTTCTGCTCAGCTACAAGAGAGCCATGCGACACACCAGGCGCTCCTGTGAGGAGCCTTTTGTAAGCAGAGGTTCTCTGCAAGGTGACGTGCCTAGCCAAGACAGCGCTTCAGTCAGGCGTTGTCGACCCTGGAACTTTCAATCTCCCAGCAGTGCTTCGGGAAAAGTGTCCATCATTTTAGGCTGGTTGTAAAGTTACATTTCTGCTGGAGGTGAAGGGTCGTCAGCTTTGAGTTCGTAGAATCCATGTAACTCGCCGGGTATGATTCAGTGCAGCTAATAGCTAAGCCGGGAGTCTGACAGGCATTGCACGTGACACCGTTGCCCCACTCTGGTACCAAGACTGCTTTCCAGAGTTGGAGGTCTGGCTCTCCGCCGGAGCAAGCCGTGTGTTGCCCTGCCCTCTGCATGCGCAGAATGGAGGCCAAACACCCAATTGGCTGCATGTTACTACTCTGAAGCCGCAGTTGACACTTTGGCTACAACGTGTTCTTCCTTGACCTGGGTCCAGGCGTGAGAGAGCCTGCAGTCCTGAGAGGCCTACCAGTGTTAAGGCAGTACCTTCACTAAGGCTTCTCAGAAAGATCTGCACTGCAACACTTTTCATGGCACACGCGGACCTTCCTTTGGCGGCATGGGGGCAGGTTTCCTAACCACTAGCCAAGAAGGCTTTGGGATGAGCTCCTAGTGAGGAACTGCACACACACCCTGGCTCTTTCGAGAAAACTCACTCTTCCTCCATTGCCTCCTAGGGAACTCCTACGGTGATTACAAAACAGGGAGCAGGACTTGGTTTCAGGCAGGTCTGAGCACGCAGCTCTCCGGACTGCCAACGGGACAGATTTTGCTTTTCTCGTCCAGCCCCCTTTTCACGGTTGCCACACAGCTCATGTAGCTGAAGTCCCCGGGCGGCCAAAAGAGACCCATGTCACATACTGTACCCATTCGCTGAAAGCACTTTGGAAAGCCAGGTTTCCTCCGGCAGGGAATTGCGCGAGCCAGTGTACGCCTTCGTTTCTCCTAGGTCATGGTACATCTTGCAACGGCCTAGCAGTCTTTGAAGGACGACGGCCTATTTCTCCCTCGAGAGGTGAAGTCCGGGTGCTGCTTCAGGGAGCAAGAGGTCAAGTATGGATTCCGAGAACTCGTGTAAGCACGGTGTTTTTCCAAAAGCAGCTCAGGGTTACAAAAGGAGGCCACCTCGCATTGCCCAGAAGCCCCGTTACAAACGTGTTCTTCAGGCATCCTCTAAGCTCTCCAAGTCGAGCTCTCCGATGGAGGAAAAACGTTGTTGCCCAGCCTCCTGCATACAAAACAGTAGAGTCCAAAGACCCTTGTGGCTGGGTGTTGCTCAGCAGGCTCAGATGCCACTTCTGCTCCACAGTGACCTTCCTCGGAATACGGTGCAGACGCTCGCATCGCATCCTCATCCTTACAGAGTCTTGAAAGGCACACCAGCATTTACAGCAGTTCAGTCGGGAAGGCCTCTTTGAAACTGCTGACTGCGACTGTGCTGGTGGAAAGAAACACTGCACCTTACCTTGAGTCTGGCGCTCGTCTGAATTATGCCCTAGACAACGTCCTCTGCTGGATGTACTCCTAGCAAGCAATTGCCAGCATTCCGTTTCACTGGGCAAAGTCTCCGTTCCTCCCTGGGTATTCTCGCAGGGTTGAGAAGGTTGGCGACCGCAGGGCTTTTCATTAAGCACTCATCATGGAAAACACGGACCTTCCTTGCAACACGCGGGCAAGTTTCCTTCCCACTGGCCAAGAAGGCTTTGGGATGAGAACCTAGCAAGGAACTGCACGCACTCTGGTTCGTTCAAGAAAATTCACTCTGCCTCAGGTTGCCTCTCAGGGTAATCCAGGGGTGAATAGAAGACGGGCAACAGGACTGTTTCTCAGGCAGCTCTGAGGACGCAGCTCTCCGGTTGGTCACTGGGGCAAATTGTGCCCTTCCCGTCCCCCTCCACTTTCACGGTTGACACCTAGCTCGTGTACCTGAAGTTCACAAGCAGGCCACATAGACACATGCCACACACATGGGCCCTTCCATGACAACACTTTGGCTAGCAGGAGTCCTCCTGAGCTGAATGGCGTGAGCCGGTGAACGCCTTAGTGTCGCCTACCTCACCGTGGATCTTGCAAAGGCCTAACAGTCTTCAAAGGCTGAGAGCACATGTCTCCAGCTGGATCTGAAGTCGACGTGCTGCTTGCGAGGGGAAGACGTCAGCTAGGAATTCTGAGAACCCTTGCCATGGCGGTGTTGGTTCCAGTGCAGCTCAGGTTTACCAACTGGGGTCCCCTCGCATTGCACAGCAGACCAGGGAGAAAACTCTTCCTGAGGATTCTTCTAAGCTGTGGCTATCTGGCTCCCCGACGAAAGAAACACATTGCTGCCTGGCCTTCGGCACACCAACAGCAGCGCCCAAAGACCATCATGAGGCATGAGGTTGCTCAGAAGGCACAGACGACACTTTCGGTACACAGTGATTTTCCTCGGAAAAGGGTGCAGTCGCGAGCGTCCTCAGATATGTAAAAGGCACACCAGCATTACAGCACTTCAGTGGTGAAAGCCTCGGGTCTACTTGTGACCACCAAGTTTGCTGATGGAAACACTGCCCCTTATGTTGAGTATGCCACTCAGCCGACCTTCTCCTTAGCTGAAGTAGTCTGCTGCATGACCTCCTGGCAAGGAGTGGCAGGCACACTGTTTCTTTCGAGAACACTCACTCTTCCTCCCGAGGAATTCCTGCAGGGTGCCCAAGATGGGCGCCCGCCCGCCTCTGCCCCCGTGCTTTTCCTTCAGTTTCCTGGCCCCAAGCCTCCTGTTCCAAAGGGGCCAAACATGCTTTAGCCCTCAGGATCCGGTTTCTACGTGCAAACCCAGCCTGTGGAGCAGCCCCTTCTGCTCAGCTACAAGAGAGCCATGCGACACACCAGGCGCTCCTGTGAGGAGCCTTTTGTAAGCAGAGGTTCTCTGCAAGGTGACGTGCCTAGCCAAGACAGCGCTTCAGTCAGGCGTTGTCGACCCTGGAACTTTCAATCTCCCAGCAGTGCTTCGGGAAAAGTGTCCATCATTTTAGGCTGGTTGTAAAGTTACATTTCTGCTGGAGGTGAAGGGTCGTCAGCTTTGAGTTCGTAGAATCCATGTAACTCGCCGGGTATGATTCAGTGCAGCTAATAGCTAAGCCGGGAGTCTGACAGGCATTGCACGTGACACCGTTGCCCCACTCTGGTACCAAGACTGCTTTCCAGAGTTGGAGGTCTGGCTCTCCGCCGGAGCAAGCCGTGTGTTGCCCTGCCCTCTGCATGCGCAGAATGGAGGCCAAACACCCAATTGGCTGCATGTTACTACTCTGAAGCCGCAGTTGACACTTTGGCTACAACGTGTTCTTCCTTGACCTGGGTCCAGGCGTGAGAGAGCCTGCAGTCCTGAGAGGCCTACCAGTGTTAAGGCAGTACCTTCACTAAGGCTTCTCTGAAAGATCTGCACTGCAACACTTTTCATGGCACACGCGGACCTTCCTTTGGCGGCATGGGGGCAGGTTTCCTAACCACTAGCCAAGAAGGCTTTGGGATGAGCTCCTAGTGAGGAACTGCACACACACCCTGGTTCTTTCGAGAAAACTCACTCTTCCTCCATTGCCTCCTAGGGAACTCCTACGGTGATTACAAAACAGGGAGCAGGACTTGGTTTCAGGCAGGTCTGAGCACGCAGCTCTCCGGACTGCCAACGGGACAGATTTTGCTTTTCTCGTCCAGCCCCCTTTTCACGGTTGCCACACAGCTCATGTAGCTGAAGTCCCCGGGCGGCCAAAAGAGACCCATGTCACATACTGTACCCATTCGCTGAAAGCACTTTGGAAAGCCAGGTTTCCTCCGGCAGGGAATTGCGCGAGCCAGTGTACGCCTTCGTTTCTCCTAGGTCATGGTACATCTTGCAACGGCCTAGCAGTCTTTGAAGGACGACGGCCTATTTCTCCCTCGAGAGGTGAAGTCCGGGTGCTGCTTCAGGGAGCAAGAGGTCAAGTATGGATTCCGAGAACTCATGTAAGCACGGTGTTTTTCCAAAAGCAGCTCAGGGTTACAAAAGGAGGCCACCTCGCATTGCCCAGAAGCCCCGTTACAAACGTGTTCTTCAGGCATCCTCTAAGCTCTCCAAGTCGAGCTCTCCGATGGAGGAAAAACGTTGTTGCCCAGCCTCCTGCATACAAAACAGTAGAGTCCAAAGACCCTTGTGGCTGGGTGTTGCTCAGCAGGCTCAGATGCCACTTCTGCTCCACAGTGACCTTCCTCGGAATACGGTGCAGACGCTCGCATCGCATCCTCATCCTTACAGAGTCTTGAAAGGCACACCAGCATTTACAGCAGTTCAGTCGGGAAGGCCTCTTTGAAACTGCTGACTGCGACTGTGCTGGTGGAAAGAAACACTGCACCTTACCTTGAGTCTGGCGCTCGTCTGAATTATGCCCTAGACAACGTCCTCTGCTGGATGTACTCCTAGCAAGCAATTGCCAGCATTCCGTTTCACTGGGCAAAGTCTCCGTTCCTCCCTGGGTATTCTCGCAGGGTTGAGAAGGTTGGCGACCGCAGGGCTTTTCATTAAGCACTCATCATGGAAAACACGGACCTTCCTTGCAACACGCGGGCAAGTTTCCTTCCCACTGGCCAAGAAGGCTTTGGGATGAGAACCTAGCAAGGAACTGCACGCACTCTGGTTCGTTCAAGAAAATTCACTCTGCCTCAGGTTGCCTCTCAGGGTAATCCAGGGGTGAATAGAAGACGGGCAACAGGACTGTTTCTCAGGCAGCTCTGAGGACGCAGCTCTCCGGTTGGTCACTGGGGCAAATTGTGCCCTTCCCGTCCCCCTCCACTTTCACGGTTGACACCTAGCTCATGTACCTGAAGTTCACAAGCAGGCCACATAGACACATGCCACACACATGGGCCCTTCCATGACAACACTTTGGCTAGCAGGAGTCCTCCTGAGCTGAATGGCGTGAGCCGGTGAACGCCTTAGTGTCGCCTACCTCACCGTGGATCTTGCAAAGGCCTAACAGTCTTCAAAGGCTGAGAGCACATGTCTCCAGCTGGATCTGAAGTCGACGTGCTGCTTGCGAGGGGAAGACGTCAGCTAGGAATTCTGAGAACCCTTGCCATGGCGGTGTTGGTTCCAGTGCAGCTCAGGTTTACCAACTAGGGTCCCCTCGCATTGCACAGCAGACCAGGGAGAAAACTCTTCCTGAGGATTCTTCTAAGCTGTGGCTATCTGGCTCCCCGACGAAAGAAACACATTGCTGCCTGGCCTTCGGCACACCAACAGCAGCGCCCAAAGACCATCATGAGGCATGAGGTTGCTCAGAAGGCACAGACGACACTTTCGGTACACAGTGATTTTCCTCGGAAAAGGGTGCAGTCGCGAGCGTCCTCAGATATGTAAAAGGCACACCAGCATTACAGCACTTCAGTGGTGAAAGCCTCGGGTCTACTTGTGACCACCAAGTTTGCTGATGGAAACACTGCCCCTTATGTTGAGTATGCCACTCAGCCGACCTTCTCCTTAGCTGAAGTAGTCTGCTGCATGACCTCCTGGCAAGGAGTGGCAGGCACACTGTTTCTTTCGAGAACACGCACTCTTCCTCCCGAGGAATTCCTGCAGGGTGCCCAAGATGGGCGCCCGCCCGCCTCTGCCCCCGTGCTTTTCCTTCAGTTTCCTGGCCCCAAGCCTCCTGTTCCAAAGGGGCCAAACATGCTTTAGCCCTCAGGATCCGGTTTCTACGTGCAAACCCAGCCTGTGGAGCAGCCCCTTCTGCTCAGCTACAAGAGAGCCATGCGACACACCAGGCGCTCCTGTGAGGAGCCTTTTGTAAGCAGAGGTTCTCTGCAAGGTGACGTGCCTAGCCAAGACAGCGCTTCAGTCAGGCGTTGTCGACCCTGGAACTTTCAATCTCCCAGCAGTGCTTCGGGAAAAGTGTCCATCATTTTAGGCTGGTTGTAAAGTTACATTTCTGCTGGAGGTGAAGGGTCGTCAGCTTTGAGTTCGTAGAATCCATGTAACTCGCCGGGTATGATTCAGTGCAGCTAATAGCTAAGCCGGGAGTCTGACAGGCATTGCACGTGACACCGTTGCCCCACTCTGGTACCAAGACTGCTTTCCAGAGTTGGAGGTCTGGCTCTCCGCCGGAGCAAGCCGTGTGTTGCCCTGCCCTCTGCATGCGCAGAATGGAGGCCAAACACCCAATTGGCTGCATGTTACTACTCTGAAGCCGCAGTTGACACTTTGGCTACAACGTGTTCTTCCTTGACCTGGGTCCAGGCGTGAGAGAGCCTGCAGTCCTGAGAGGCCTACCAGTGTTAAGGCAGTACCTTCACTAAGGCTTCTCTGAAAGATCTGCACTGCAACACTTTTCATGGCACACGCGGACCTTCCTTTGGCGGCATGGGGGCAGGTTTCCTAACCACTAGCCAAGAAGGCTTTGGGATGAGCTCCTAGTGAGGAACTGCACACACACCCTGGTTCTTTCGAGAAAACTCACTCTTCCTCCATTGCCTCCTAGGGAACTCCTACGGTGATTACAAAACAGGGAGCAGGACTTGGTTTCAGGCAGGTCTGAGCACGCAGCTCTCCGGACTGCCAACGGGACAGATTTTGCTTTTCTCGTCCAGCCCCCTTTTCACGGTTGCCACACAGCTCATGTAGCTGAAGTCCCCGGGCGGCCAAAAGAGACCCATGTCACATACTGTACCCATTCGCTGAAAGCACTTTGGAAAGCCAGGTTTCCTCCGGCAGGGAATTGCGCGAGCCAGTGTACGCCTTCGTTTCTCCTAGGTCATGGTACATCTTGCAACGGCCTAGCAGTCTTTGAAGGACGACGGCCTATTTCTCCCTCGAGAGGTGAAGTCCGGGTGCTGCTTCAGGGAGCAAGAGGTCAAGTATGGATTCCGAGAACTCATGTAAGCACGGTGTTTTTCCAAAAGCAGCTCAGGGTTACAAAAGGAGGCCACCTCGCATTGCCCAGAAGCCCCGTTACAAACGTGTTCTTCAGGCATCCTCTAAGCTCTCCAAGTCGAGCTCTCCGATGGAGGAAAAACGTTGTTGCCCAGCCTCCTGCATACAAAACAGTAGAGTCCAAAGACCCTTGTGGCTGGGTGTTGCTCAGCAGGCTCAGATGCCACTTCTGCTCCACAGTGACCTTCCTCGGAATACGGTGCAGACGCTCGCATCGCATCCTCATCCTTACAGAGTCTTGAAAGGCACACCAGCATTTACAGCAGTTCAGTCGGGAAGGCCTCTTTGAAACTGCTGACTGCGACTGTGCTGGTGGAAAGAAACACTGCACCTTACCTTGAGTCTGGCGCTCGTCTGAATTATGCCCTAGACAACGTCCTCTGCTGGATGTACTCCTAGCAAGCAATTGCCAGCATTCCGTTTCACTGGGCAAAGTCTCCGTTCCTCCCTGGGTATTCTCGCAGGGTTGAGAAGGTTGGCGACCGCAGGGCTTTTCATTAAGCACTCATCATGGAAAACACGGACCTTCCTTGCAACACGCGGGCAAGTTTCCTTCCCACTGGCCAAGAAGGCTTTGGGATGAGAACCTAGCAAGGAACTGCACGCACTCTGGTTCGTTCAAGAAAATTCACTCTGCCTCAGGTTGCCTCTCAGGGTAATCCAGGGGTGAATAGAAGACGGGCAACAGGACTGTTTCTCAGGCAGCTCTGAGGACGCAGCTCTCCGGTTGGTCACTGGGGCAAATTGTGCCCTTCCCGTCCCCCTCCACTTTCACGGTTGACACCTAGCTCATGTACCTGAAGTTCACAAGCAGGCCACATAGACACATGCCACACACATGGGCCCTTCCATGACAACACTTTGGCTAGCAGGAGTCCTCCTGAGCTGAATGGCGTGAGCCGGTGAACGCCTTAGTGTCGCCTACCTCACCGTGGATCTTGCAAAGGCCTAACAGTCTTCAAAGGCTGAGAGCACATGTCTCCAGCTGGATCTGAAGTCGACGTGCTGCTTGCGAGGGGAAGACGTCAGCTAGGAATTCTGAGAACCCTTGCCATGGCGGTGTTGGTTCCAGTGCAGCTCAGGTTTACCAACTGGGGTCCCCTCGCATTGCACAGCAGACCAGGGAGAAAACTCTTCCTGAGGATTCTTCTAAGCTGTGGCTATCTGGCTCCCCGACGAAAGAAACACATTGCTGCCTGGCCTTCGGCACACCAACAGCAGCGCCCAAAGACCATCATGAGGCATGAGGTTGCTCAGAAGGCACAGACGACACTTTCGGTACACAGTGATTTTCCTCGGAAAAGGGTGCAGTCGCGAGCGTCCTCAGATATGTAAAAGGCACACCAGCATTACAGCACTTCAGTGGTGAAAGCCTCGGGTCTACTTGTGACCACCAAGTTTGCTGATGGAAACACTGCCCCTTATGTTGAGTATGCCACTCAGCCGACCTTCTCCTTAGCTGAAGTAGTCTGCTGCATGACCTCCTGGCAAGGAGTGGCAGGCACACTGTTTCTTTCGAGAACACGCACTCTTCCTCCCGAGGAATTCCTGCAGGGTGCCCAAGATGGGCGCCCGCCCGCCTCTGCCCCCGTGCTTTTCCTTCAGTTTCCTGGCCCCAAGCCTCCTGTTCCAAAGGGGCCAAACATGCTTTAGCCCTCAGGATCCGGTTTCTACGTGCAAACCCAGCCTGTGGAGCAGCCCCTTCTGCTCAGCTACAAGAGAGCCATGCGACACACCAGGCGCTCCTGTGAGGAGCCTTTTGTAAGCAGAGGTTCTCTGCAAGGTGACGTGCCTAGCCAAGACAGCGCTTCAGTCAGGCGTTGTCGACCCTGGAACTTTCAATCTCCCAGCAGTGCTTCGGGAAAAGTGTCCATCATTTTAGGCTGGTTGTAAAGTTACATTTCTGCTGGAGGTGAAGGGTCGTCAGCTTTGAGTTCGTAGAATCCATGTAACTCGCCGGGTATGATTCAGTGCAGCTAATAGCTAAGCCGGGAGTCTGACAGGCATTGCACGTGACACCGTTGCCCCACTCTGGTACCAAGACTGCTTTCCAGAGTTGGAGGTCTGGCTCTCCGCCGGAGCAAGCCGTGTGTTGCCCTGCCCTCTGCATGCGCAGAATGGAGGCCAAACACCCAATTGGCTGCATGTTACTACTCTGAAGCCGCAGTTGACACTTTGGCTACAACGTGTTCTTCCTTGACCTGGGTCCAGGCGTGAGAGAGCCTGCAGTCCTGAGAGGCCTACCAGTGTTAAGGCAGTACCTTCACTAAGGCTTCTCAGAAAGATCTGCACTGCAACACTTTTCATGGCACACGCGGACCTTCCTTTGGCGGCATGGGGGCAGGTTTCCTAACCACTAGCCAAGAAGGCTTTGGGATGAGCTCCTAGTGAGGAACTGCACACACACCCTGGTTCTTTCGAGAAAACTCACTCTTCCTCCATTGCCTCCTAGGGAACTCCTACGGTGATTACAAAACAGGGAGCAGGACTTGGTTTCAGGCAGGTCTGAGCACGCAGCTCTCCGGACTGCCAACGGGACAGATTTTGCTTTTCTCGTCCAGCCCCCTTTTCACGGTTGCCACACAGCTCATGTAGCTGAAGTCCCCGGGCGGCCAAAAGAGACCCATGTCACATACTGTACCCATTCGCTGAAAGCACTTTGGAAAGCCAGGTTTCCTCCGGCAGGGAATTGTGCGAGCCAGTGTACGCCTTCGTTTCTCCTAGGTCATGGTACATCTTGCAACGGCCTAGCAGTCTTTGAAGGACGACGGCCTATTTCTCCCTCGAGAGGTGAAGTCCGGGTGCTGCTTCAGGGAGCAAGAGGTCAAGTATGGATTCCGAGAACTCGTGTAAGCACGGTGTTTTTCCAAAAGCAGCTCAGGGTTACAAAAGGAGGCCACCTCGCATTGCCCAGAAGCCCCGTTACAAACGTGTTCTTCAGGCATCCTCTAAGCTCTCCAAGTCGAGCTCTCCGATGGAGGAAAAACGTTGTTGCCCAGCCTCCTGCATACAAAACAGTAGAGTCCAAAGACCCTTGTGGCTGGGTGTTGCTCAGCAGGCTCAGATGCCACTTCTGCTCCACAGTGACCTTCCTCGGAATGCGGTGCAGATGCTCGCATCCTCATCCTTACAGAGTCTTGAAAGGCACACCAGCATTTACAGCAGTTCAGTCGGGAAGGCCTCTTTGAAACTGCTGACTGCGACTGTGCTGGTGGAAAGAAACACTGCACCTTACCTTGAGTCTGGCGCTCGTCTGAATTATGCCCTAGACAACGTCCTCTGCTGGATGTACTCCTAGCAAGCAATTGCCAGCATTCCGTTTCACTGGGCAAAGTCTCCGTTCCTCCCTGGGTATTCTCGCAGGGTTGAGAAGGTTGGCGACCGCAGGGCTTTTCATTAAGCACTCATCATGGAAAACACGGACCTTCCTTGCAACACGCGGGCAAGTTTCCTTCCCACTGGCCAAGAAGGCTTTGGGATGAGAACCTAGCAAGGAACTGCACGCACTCTGGTTCGTTCAAGAAAATTCACTCTGCCTCAGGTTGCCTCTCAGGGTAATCCAGGGGTGAATAGAAGACGGGCAACAGGACTGTTTCTCAGGCAGCTCTGAGGACGCAGCTCTCCGGTTGGTCACTGGGGCAAATTGTGCCCTTCCCGTCCCCCTCCACTTTCACGGTTGACACCTAGCTCGTGTACCTGAAGTTCACAAGCAGGCCACATAGACACATGCCACACACATGGGCCCTTCCATGACAACACTTTGGCTAGCAGGAGTCCTCCTGAGCTGAATGGCGTGAGCCGGTGAACGCCTTAGTGTCGCCTACCTCACCGTGGATCTTGCAAAGGCCTAACAGTCTTCAAAGGCTGAGAGCACATGTCTCCAGCTGGATCTGAAGTCGACGTGCTGCTTGCGAGGGGAAGACGTCAGCTAGGAATTCTGAGAACCCTTGCCATGGCGGTGTTGGTTCCAGTGCAGCTCAGGTTTACCAACTGGGGTCCCCTTGCCTTGCACAGCAGACCAGGGAGAAAACTCTTCCTGAGGATTCTTCCAAGCTGTGGCTATCTGGCTCTCCGACGGAAGACACACATTGCTGCCTGGCCTTCGGCACACCAACAGCAGCGCCCAAAGACCATCATGAGGCATGAGGTTGCTCAGAAGGCACAGACGACACTTTCGGTACACAGTGATTTTCCTCGGAAAAGGGTGCAGTCGCGAGCGTCCTCAGATATGTAAAAGGCACACCAGCATTACAGCACTTCAGTGGTGAAAGCCTCGGGTCTACTTGTGACCACCAAGTTTGCTGATGGAAACACTGCCCCTTATGTTGAGTATGCCACTCAGCCGACCTTCTCCTTAGCTGAAGTAGTCTGCTGCATGACCTCCTGGCAAGGAGTGGCAGGCACACTGTTTCTTTCGAGAACACGCACTCTTCCTCCCGAGGAATTCCTGCAGGGTGCCCAAGATGGGCGCCCGCCCGCCTCTGCCCCCGTGCTTTTCCTTCAGTTTCCTGGCCCCAAGCCTCCTGTTCCAAAGGGGCCAAACATGCTTTAGCCCTCAGGATCCGGTTTCTACGTGCAAACCCAGCCTGTGGAGCAGCCCCTTCTGCTCAGCTACAAGAGAGCCATGCGACACACCAGGCGCTCCTGTGAGGAGCCTTTTGTAAGCAGAGGTTCTCTGCAAGGTGACGTGCCTAGCCAAGACAGCGCTTCAGTCAGGCGTTGTCGACCCTGGAACTTTCAATCTCCCAGCAGTGCTTCGGGAAAAGTGTCCATCATTTTAGGCTGGTTGTAAAGTTACATTTCTGCTGGAGGTGAAGGGTCGTCAGCTTTGAGTTCGTAGAATCCATGTAACTCGCCGGGTATGATTCAGTGCAGCTAATAGCTAAGCCGGGAGTCTGACAGGCATTGCACGTGACACCGTTGCCCCACTCTGGTACCAAGACTGCTTTCCAGAGTTGGAGGTCTGGCTCTCCGCCGGAGCAAGCCGTGTGTTGCCCTGCCCTCTGCATGCGCAGAATGGAGGCCAAACACCCAATTGGCTGCATGTTACTACTCTGAAGCCGCAGTTGACACTTTGGCTACAACGTGTTCTTCCTTGACCTGGGTCCAGGCGTGAGAGAGCCTGCAGTCCTGAGAGGCCTACCAGTGTTAAGGCAGTACCTTCACTAAGGCTTCTCAGAAAGATCTGCACTGCAACACTTTTCATGGCACACGCGGACCTTCCTTTGGCGGCATGGGGGCAGGTTTCCTAACCACTAGCCAAGAAGGCTTTGGGATGAGCTCCTAGTGAGGAACTGCACACACACCCTGGTTCTTTCGAGAAAACTCACTCTTCCTCCATTGCCTCCTAGGGAACTCCTACGGTGATTACAAAACAGGGAGCAGGACTTGGTTTCAGGCAGGTCTGAGCACGCAGCTCTCCGGACTGCCAACGGGACAGATTTTGCTTTTCTCGTCCAGCCCCCTTTTCACGGTTGCCACACAGCTCATGTAGCTGAAGTCCCCGGGCAGCCAAAAGAGACCCATGTCACATACTGTACCCATTCGTTGAAAGCACTTTGGAAAGCCAGGTTTCCTCCGGCAGGGAATTGCGCGAGCCAGTGTACGCCTTCGTTTCTCCTAGGTCATGGTACATCTTGCAACGGCCTAGCAGTCTTTGAAGGACGACGGCCTATTTCTCCCTCGAGAGGTGAAGTCCGGGTGCTGCTTCAGGGAGCAAGAGGTCAAGTATGGATTCCGAGAACTCGTGTAAGCACGGTGTTTTTCCAAAAGCAGCTCAGGGTTACAAAAGGAGGCCACCTCGCATTGCCCAGAAGCCCCGTTACAAACGTGTTCTTCAGGCATCCTCTAAGCTCTCCAAGTCGAGCTCTCCGATGGAGGAAAAACGTTGTTGCCCAGCCTCCTGCATACAAAACAGTAGAGTCCAAAGACCCTTGTGGCTGGGTGTTGCTCAGCAGGCTCAGATGCCACTTCTGCTCCACAGTGACCTTCCTCGGAATACGGTGCAGACGCTCGCATCGCATCCTCATCCTTACAGAGTCTTGAAAGGCACACCAGCATTTACAGCAGTTCAGTCGGGAAGGCCTCTTTGAAACTGCTGACTGCGACTGTGCTGGTGGAAAGAAACACTGCACCTTACCTTGAGTCTGGCGCTCGTCTGAATTATGCCCTAGACAACGTCCTCTGCTGGATGTACTCCTAGCAAGCAATTGCCAGCATTCCGTTTCACTGGGCAAAGTCTCCGTTCCTCCCTGGGTATTCTCGCAGGGTTGAGAAGGTTGGCGACCGCAGGGCTTTTCATTAAGCACTCATCATGGAAAACACGGACCTTCCTTGCAACACGCGGGCAAGTTTCCTTCCCACTGGCCAAGAAGGCTTTGGGATGAGAACCTAGCAAGGAACTGCACGCACTCTGGTTCGTTCAAGAAAATTCACT
Source organism: Balaenoptera borealis (assembly GCF_965194805.1). Taxonomy (NCBI): domain Eukaryota; kingdom Metazoa; phylum Chordata; class Mammalia; order Artiodactyla; family Balaenopteridae; genus Balaenoptera; species Balaenoptera borealis. Next base: position 293,781 of record NW_028123678.1, on the reverse strand, counting down.
CTGCCTCAGGTTGCCTCTCAGGGTAATCCAGGGGTGAATAGAAGACGGGCAACAGGACTGTTTCTCAGGCAGCTCTGAGGACGCAGCTCTCCGGTTGGTCACTGGGGCAAATTGTGCCCTTCCCGTCCCCCTCCACTTTCACGGTTGACACCTAGCTCATGTACCTGAAGTTCACAAGCAGGCCACATAGACACATGCCACACACATGGGCCCTTCCATGACAACACTTTGGCTAGCAGGAGTCCTCCTGAGCTGAATGGCGTGAGCCGGTGAACGCCTTAGTGTCGCCTACCTCACCGTGGATCTTGCAAAGGCCTAACAGTCTTCAAAGGCTGAGAGCACATGTCTCCAGCTGGATCTGAAGTCGACGTGCTGCTTGCGAGGGGAAGACGTCAGCTAGGAATTCTGAGAACCCTTGCCATGGCGGTGTTGGTTCCAGTGCAGCTCAGGTTTACCAACTGGGGTCCCCTTGCATTGCACAGCAGACCAGGGAGAAAACTCTTCCTGAGGATTCTTCTAAGCTGTGGCTATCTGGCTCCCCGACGAAAGAAACACATTGCTGCCTGGCCTTCGGCACACCAACAGCAGCGCCCAAAGACCATCATGAGGCATGAGGTTGCTCAGAAGGCACAGACGACACTTTCGGTACACAGTGATTTTCCTCGGAAAAGGGTGCAGTCGCGAGCGTCCTCAGATATGTAAAAGGCACACCAGCATTACAGCACTTCAGTGGTGAAAGCCTCGGGTCTACTTGTGACCACCAAGTTTGCTGATGGAAACACTGCCCCTTATGTTGAGTATGCCACTCAGCCGACCTTCTCCTTAGCTGAAGTAGTCTGCTGCATGACCTCCTGGCAAGGAGTGGCAGGCACACTGTTTCTTTCGAGAACACTCACTCTTCCTCCCGAGGAATTCCTGCAGGGTGCCCAAGATGGGCGCCCGCCCGCCTCTGCCCCCGTGCTTTTCCTTCAGTTTCCTGGCCCCAAGCCTCCTGTTCCAAAGGGGCCAAACATGCTTTAGCCCTCAGGATCCGGTTTCTACGTGCAAACCCAGCCTGTGGAGCAGCCCCTTCTGCTCAGCTACAAGAGAGCCATGCGACACACCAGGCGCTCCTGTGAGGAGCCTTTTGTAAGCAGAGGTTCTCTGCAAGGTGACGTGCCTAGCCAAGACAGCGCTTCAGTCAGGCGTTGTCGACCCTGGAACTTTCAATCTCCCAGCAGTGCTTCGGGAAAAGTGTCCATCATTTTAGGCTGGTTGTAAAGTTACATTTCTGCTGGAGGTGAAGGGTCGTCAGCTTTGAGTTCGTAGAATCCATGTAACTCGCCGGGTATGATTCAGTGCAGCTAATAGCTAAGCCGGGAGTCTGACAGGCATTGCACGTGACACCGTTGCCCCACTCTGGTACCAAGACTGCTTTCCAGAGTTGGAGGTCTGGCTCTCCGCCGGAGCAAGCCGTGTGTTGCCCTGCCCTCTGCATGCGCAGAATGGAGGCCAAACACCCAATTGGCTGCATGTTACTACTCTGAAGCCGCAGTTGACACTTTGGCTACAACGTGTTCTTCCTTGACCTGGGTCCAGGCGTGAGAGAGCCTGCAGTCCTGAGAGGCCTACCAGTGTTAAGGCAGTACCTTCACTAAGGCTTCTCAGAAAGATCTGCACTGCAACACTTTTCATGGCACACGCGGACCTTCCTTTGGCGGCATGGGGGCAGGTTTCCTAACCACTAGCCAAGAAGGCTTTGGGATGAGCTCCTAGTGAGGAACTGCACACACACCCTGGTTCTTTCGAGAAAACTCACTCTTCCTCCATTGCCTCCTAGGGAACTCCTACGGTGATTACAAAACAGGGAGCAGGACTTGGTTTCAGGCAGGTCTGAGCACGCAGCTCTCCGGACTGCCAACGGGACAGATTTTGCTTTTCTCGTCCAGCCCCCTTTTCACGGTTGCCACACAGCTCATGTAGCTGAAGTCCCCGGGCGGCCAAAAGAGACCCATGTCACATACTGTACCCATTCGCTGAAAGCACTTTGGAAAGCCAGGTTTCCTCCGGCAGGGAATTGCGCGAGCCAGTGTACGCCTTCGTTTCTCCTAGGTCATGGTACATCTTGCAACGGCCTAGCAGTCTTTGAAGGACGACGGCCTATTTCTCCCTCGAGAGGTGAAGTCCGGGTGCTGCTTCAGGGAGCAAGAGGTCAAGTATGGATTCCGAGAACTCGTGTAAGCACGGTGTTTTTCCAAAAGCAGCTCAGGGTTACAAAAGGAGGCCACCTCGCATTGCCCAGAAGCCCCGTTACAAACGTGTTCTTCAGGCATCCTCTAAGCTCTCCAAGTCGAGCTCTCCGATGGAGGAAAAACGTTGTTGCCCAGCCTCCTGCATACAAAACAGTAGAGTCCAAAGACCCTTGTGGCTGGGTGTTGCTCAGCAGGCTCAGATGCCACTTCTGCTCCACAGTGACCTTCCTCGGAATACGGTGCAGACGCTCGCATCGCATCCTCATCCTTACAGAGTCTTGAAAGGCACACCAGCATTTACAGCAGTTCAGTCGGGAAGGCCTCTTTGAAACTGCTGACTGCGACTGTGCTGGTGGAAAGAAACACTGCACCTTACCTTGAGTCTGGCGCTCGTCTGAATTATGCCCTAGACAACGTCCTCTGCTGGATGTACTCCTAGCAAGCAATTGCCAGCATTCCGTTTCACTGGGCAAAGTCTCCGTTCCTCCCTGGGTATTCTCGCAGGGTTGAGAAGGTTGGCGACCGCAGGGCTTTTCATTAAGCACTCATCATGGAAAACACGGACCTTCCTTGCAACACGCGGGCAAGTTTCCTTCCCACTGGCCAAGAAGGCTTTGGGATGAGAACCTAGCAAGGAACTGCACGCACTCTGGTTCGTTCAAGAAAATTCACTCTGCCTCAGGTTGCCTCTCAGGGTAATCCAGGGGTGAATAGAAGACGGGCAACAGGACTGTTTCTCAGGCAGCTCTGAGGACGCAGCTCTCCGGTTGGTCACTGGGGCAAATTGTGCCCTTCCCGTCCCCCTCCACTTTCACGGTTGACACCTAGCTCGTGTACCTGAAGTTCACAAGCAGGCCACATAGACACATGCCACACACATGGGCCCTTCCATGACAACACTTTGGCTAGCAGGAGTCCTCCTGAGCTGAATGGCGTGAGCCGGTGAACGCCTTAGTGTCGCCTACCTCACCGTGGATCTTGCAAAGGCCTAACAGTCTTCAAAGGCTGAGAGCACATGTCTCCAGCTGGATCTGAAGTCGACGTGCTGCTTGCGAGGGGAAGACGTCAGCTAGGAATTCTGAGAACCCTTGCCATGGCGGTGTTGGTTCCAGTGCAGCTCAGGTTTACCAACTGGGGTCCCCTTGCATTGCACAGCAGACCAGGGAGAAAACTCTTCCTGAGGATTCTTCTAAGCTGTGGCTATCTGGCTCCCCGACGGAAGAAACACATTGCTGCCTGGCCTTCGGCACACCAACAGCAGCGCCCAAAGACCATCATGAGGCATGAGGTTGCTCAGAAGGCACAGACGACACTTTCGGTACACAGTGATTTTCCTCGGAAAAGGGTGCAGTCGCGAGCGTCCTCAGATATGTAAAAGGCACACCAGCATTACAGCACTTCAGTGGTGAAAGCCTCGGGTCTACTTGTGACCACCAAGTTTGCTGATGGAAACACTGCCCCTTATGTTGAGTATGCCACTCAGCCGACCTTCTCCTTAGCTGAAGTAGTCTGCTGCATGACCTCCTGGCAAGGAGTGGCAGGCACACTGTTTCTTTCGAGAACACTCACTCTTCCTCCCGAGGAATTCCTGCAGGGTGCCCAAGATGGGCGCCCGCCCGCCTCTGCCCCCGTGCTTTTCCTTCAGTTTCCTGGCCCCAAGCCTCCTGTTCCAAAGGGGCCAAACATGCTTTAGCCCTCAGGATCCGGTCTCTACGTGCAAACCCAGCCTGTGGAGCAGCCCCTTCTGCTCAGCTACAAGAGAGCCATGCGACACACCAGGCGCTCCTGTGAGGAGCCTTTTGTAAGCAGAGGTTCTCTGCAAGGTGACGTGCCTAGCCAAGACAGCGCTTCAGTCAGGCGTTGTCGACCCTGGAACTTTCAATCTCCCAGCAGTGCTTCGGGAAAAGTGTCCATCATTTTAGGCTGGTTGTAAAGTTACATTTCTGCTGGAGGTGAAGGGTCGTCAGCTTTGAGTTCGTAGAATCCATGTAACTCGCCGGGTATGATTCAGTGCAGCTAATAGCTAAGCCGGGAGTCTGACAGGCATTGCACGTGACACCGTTGCCCCACTCTGGTACCAAGACTGCTTTCCAGAGTTGGAGGTCTGGCTCTCCGCCGGAGCAAGCCGTGTGTTGCCCTGCCCTCTGCATGCGCAGAATGGAGGCCAAACACCCAATTGGCTGCATGTTACTACTCTGAAGCCGCAGTTGACACTTTGGCTACAACGTGTTCTTCCTTGACCTGGGTCCAGGCGTGAGAGAGCCTGCAGTCCTGAGAGGCCTACCAGTGTTAAGGCAGTACCTTCACTAAGGCTTCTCAGAAAGATCTGCACTGCAACACTTTTCATGGCACACGCGGACCTTCCTTTGGCGGCATGGGGGCAGGTTTCCTAACCACTAGCCAAGAAGGCTTTGGGATGAGCTCCTAGTGAGGAACTGCACACACACCCTGGTTCTTTCGAGAAAACTCACTCTTCCTCCATTGCCTCCTAGGGAACTCCTACGGTGATTACAAAACAGGGAGCAGGACTTGGTTTCAGGCAGGTCTGAGCACGCAGCTCTCCGGACTGCCAACGGGACAGATTTTGCTTTTCTCGTCCAGCCCCCTTTTCACGGTTGCCACACAGCTCATGTAGCTGAAGTCCCCGGGCGGCCAAAAGAGACCCATGTCACATACTGTACCCATTCGCTGAAAGCACTTTGGAAAGCCAGGTTTCCTCCGGCAGGGAATTGCGCGAGCCAGTGTACGCCTTCGTTTCTCCTAGGTCATGGTACATCTTGCAACGGCCTAGCAGTCTTTGAAGGACGACGGCCTATTTCTCCCTCGAGAGGTGAAGTCCGGGTGCTGCTTCAGGGAGCAAGAGGTCAAGTATGGATTCCGAGAACTCGTGTAAGCACGGTGTTTTTCCAAAAGCAGCTCAGGGTTACAAAAGGAGGCCACCTTGCATTGCCCAGAAGCCCCGTTACAAACGTGTTCTTCAGGCATCCTCTAAGCTCTCCAAGTCGAGCTCTCCGATGGAGGAAAAACGTTGTTGCCCAGCCTCCTGCATACAAAACAGTAGAGTCCAAAGACCCTTGTGGCTGGGTGTTGCTCAGCAGGCTCAGATGCCACTTCTGCTCCACAGTGACCTTCCTCGGAATACGGTGCAGACGCTCGCATCGCATCCTCATCCTTACAGAGTCTTGAAAGGCACACCAGCATTTACAGCAGTTCAGTCGGGAAGGCCTCTTTGAAACTGCTGACTGCGACTGTGCTGGTGGGAAGAAACACTGCACCTTACCTTGAGTCTGGCGCTCGTCTGAATTATGCCCTAGATAACGTCCTCTGCTGGATGTACTCCTAGCAAGCAATTGCCAGCATTCCGTTTCACTGGGCAAAGTCTCCGTTCCTCCCTGGGTATTCTCGCAGGGTTGAGAAGGTGGGCAACCGCAGGGCTTTTCATTAAGCACTCATCATGGAAAACACGGACCTTCCTTGCAACACGCGGGCAAGTTTCCTTCCCACTGGCCAAGAAGGCTTTGGGATGAGAACCTAGCAAGGAACTGCACGCACTCTGGTTCGTTCAAGAAAATTCACTCTGCCTCAGGTTGCCTCTCAGGGTAATCCAGGGGTGAATAGAAGACGGGCAACAGGACTGTTTCTCAGGCAGCTCTGAGGACGCAGCTCTCCGGTTGGTCACTGGGGCAAATTGTGCCCTTCCCGTCCCCCTCCACTTTCACGGTTGACACCTAGCTCATGTACCTGAAGTTCACAAGCAGGCCACATAGACACATGCCACACACATGGGCCCTTCCATGACAACACTTTGGCTAGCAGGAGTCCTCCTGAGCTGAATGGCGTGAGCCGATGAACGCCTTAGTGTCGCCTACCTCACCGTGGATCTTGCAAAGGCCTAACAGTCTTCAAAGGCTGAGAGCACATGTCTCCAGCTGGATCTGAAGTCGACGTGCTGCTTGCGAGGGGAAGACGTCAGCTAGGAATTCTGAGAACCCTTGCCATGGCGGTGTTGGTTCCAGTGCAGCTCAGGTTTACCAACTGGGGTCCCCTTGCCTTGCACAGCAGACCAGGGAGAAAACTCTTCCTGAGGATTCTTCCAAGCTGTGGCTATCTGGCTCTCCGACGGAAGACACACATTGCTGCCTGGCCTTCGGCACACCAACAGCAGCGCCCAAAGACCATCATGAGGCATGAGGTTGCTCAGAAGGCACAGACGACACTTTCGGTACACAGTGATTTTCCTCGGAAAAGGGTGCAGTCGCGAGCGTCCTCAGATATGTAAAAGGCACACCAGCATTACAGCACTTCAGTGGTGAAAGCCTCGGGTCTACTTGTGACCACCAAGTTTGCTGATGGAAACACTGCCCCTTATGTTGAGTATGCCACTCAGCCGACCTTCTCCTTAGCTGAAGTAGTCTGCTGCATGACCTCCTGGCAAGGAGTGGCAGGCACACTGTTTCTTTCGAGAACACGCACTCTTCCTCCCGAGGAATTCCTGCAGGGTGCCCAAGATGGGCGCCCGCCCGCCTCTGCCCCCGTGCTTTTCCTTCAGTTTCCTGGCCCCAAGCCTCCTGTTCCAAAGGGGCCAAACATGCTTTAGCCCTCAGGATCCGGTCTCTACGTGCAAACCCAGCCTGTGGAGCAGCCCCTTCTGCTCAGCTACAAGAGAGCCATGCGACACACCAGGCGCTCCTGTGAGGAGCCTTTTGTAAGCAGAGGTTCTCTGCAAGGTGACGTGCCTAGCCAAGACAGCGCTTCAGTCAGGCGTTGTCGACCCTGGAACTTTCAATCTCCCAGCAGTGCTTCGGGAAAAGTGTCCATCATTTTAGGCTGGTTGTAAAGTTACATTTCTGCTGGAGGTGAAGGGTCGTCAGCTTTGAGTTCGTAGAATCCATGTAACTCGCCGGGTATGATTCAGTGCAGCTAATAGCTAAGCCGGGAGTCTGACAGGCATTGCACGTGACACCGTTGCCCCACTCTGGTACCAAGACTGCTTTCCAGAGTTGGAGGTCTGGCTCTCCGCCGGAGCAAGCCGTGTGTTGCCCTGCCCTCTGCATGCGCAGAATGGAGGCCAAACACCCAATTGGCTGCATGTTACTACTCTGAAGCCGCAGTTGACACTTTGGCTACAACGTGTTCTTCCTTGACCTGGGTCCAGGCGTGAGAGAGCCTGCAGTCCTGAGAGGCCTACCAGTGTTAAGGCAGTACCTTCACTAAGGCTTCTCAGAAAGATCTGCACTGCAACACTTTTCATGGCACACGCGGACCTTCCTTTGGCGGCATGGGGGCAGGTTTCCTAACCACTAGCCAAGAAGGCTTTGGGATGAGCTCCTAGTGAGGAACTGCACACACACCCTGGTTCTTTCGAGAAAACTCACTCTTCCTCCATTGCCTCCTAGGGAACTCCTACGGTGATTACAAAACAGGGAGCAGGACTTGGTTTCAGGCAGGTCTGAGCACGCAGCTCTCCGGACTGCCAACGGGACAGATTTTGCTTTTCTCGTCCAGCCCCCTTTTCACGGTTGCCACACAGCTCATGTAGCTGAAGTCCCCGGGCGGCCAAAAGAGACCCATGTCACATACTGTACCCATTCGCTGAAAGCACTTTGGAAAGCCAGGTTTCCTCCGGCAGGGAATTGCGCGAGCCAGTGTACGCCTTCGTTTCTCCTAGGTCATGGTACATCTTGCAACGGCCTAGCAGTCTTTGAAGGACGACGGCCTATTTCTCCCTCGAGAGGTGAAGTCCGGGTGCTGCTTCAGGGAGCAAGAGGTCAAGTATGGATTCCGAGAACTCGTGTAAGCACGGTGTTTTTCCAAAAGCAGCTCAGGGTTACAAAAGGAGGCCACCTCGCATTGCCCAGAAGCCCCGTTACAAACGTGTTCTTCAGGCATCCTCTAAGCTCTCCAAGTCGAGCTCTCCGATGGAGGAAAAACGTTGTTGCCCAGCCTCCTGCATACAAAACAGTAGAGTCCAAAGACCCTTGTGGCTGGGTGTTGCTCAGCAGGCTCAGATGCCACTTCTGCTCCACAGTGACCTTCCTCGGAATGCGGTGCAGACGCTCGCATCCTCATCCTTACAGAGTCTTGAAAGGCACACCAGCATTTACAGCAGTTCAGTCGGGAAGGCCTCTTTGAAACTGCTGACTGCGACTGTGCTGGTGGAAAGAAACACTGCACCTTACCTTGAGTCTGGCGCTCGTCTGAATTATGCCCTAGACAACGTCCTCTGCTGGATGTACTCCTAGCAAGCAATTGCCAGCATTCCGTTTCACTGGGCAAAGTCTCCGTTCCTCCCTGGGTATTCTCGCAGGGTTGAGAAGGTTGGCGACCGCAGGGCTTTTCATTAAGCACTCATCATGGAAAACACGGACCTTCCTTGCAACACGCGGGCAAGTTTCCTTCCCACTGGCCAAGAAGGCTTTGGGATGAGAACCTAGCAAGGAACTGCACGCACTCTGGTTCGTTCAAGAAAATTCACTCTGCCTCAGGTTGCCTCTCAGGGTAATCCAGGGGTGAATAGAAGACGGGCAACAGGACTGTTTCTCAGGCAGCTCTGAGGACGCAGCTCTCCGGTTGGTCACTGGGGCAAATTGTGCCCTTCCCGTCCCCCTCCACTTTCACGGTTGACACCTAGCTCGTGTACCTGAAGTTCACAAGCAGGCCACATAGACACATGCCACACACATGGGCCCTTCCATGACAACACTTTGGCTAGCAGGAGTCCTCCTGAGCTGAATGGCGTGAGCCGGTGAACGCCTTAGTGTCGCCTACCTCACCGTGGATCTTGCAAAGGCCTAACAGTCTTCAAAGGCTGAGAGCACATGTCTCCAGCTGGATCTGAAGTCGACGTGCTGCTTGCGAGGGGAAGACGTCAGCTAGGAATTCTGAGAACCCTTGCCATGGCGGTGTTGGTTCCAGTGCAGCTCAGGTTTACCAACTGGGGTCCCCTTGCCTTGCACAGCAGACCAGGGAGAAAACTCTTCCTGAGGATTCTTCCAAGCTGTGGCTATCTGGCTCTCCGACGGAAGACACACATTGCTGCCTGGCCTTCGGCACACCAACAGCAGCGCCCAAAGACCATCATGAGGCATGAGGTTGCTCAGAAGGCACAGACGACACTTTCGGTACACAGTGATTTTCCTCGGAAAAGGGTGCAGTCGCGAGCGTCCTCAGATATGTAAAAGGCACACCAGCATTACAGCACTTCAGTGGTGAAAGCCTCGGGTCTACTTGTGACCACCAAGTTTGCTGATGGAAACACTGCCCCTTATGTTGAGTATGCCACTCAGCCGACCTTCTCCTTAGCTGAAGTAGTCTGCTGCATGACCTCCTGGCAAGGAGTGGCAGGCACACTGTTTCTTTCGAGAACACGCACTCTTCCTCCCGAGGAATTCCTGCAGGGTGCCCAAGATGGGCGCCCGCCCGCCTCTGCCCCCGTGCTTTTCCTTCAGTTTCCTGGCCCCAAGCCTCCTGTTCCAAAGGGGCCAAACATGCTTTAGCCCTCAGGATCCGGTTTCTACGTGCAAACCCAGCCTGTGGAGCAGCCCCTTCTGCTCAGCTACAAGAGAGCCATGCGACACACCAGGCGCTCCTGTGAGGAGCCTTTTGTAAGCAGAGGTTCTCTGCAAGGTGACGTGCCTAGCCAAGACAGCGCTTCAGTCAGGCGTTGTCGACCCTGGAACTTTCAATCTCCCAGCAGTGCTTCGGGAAAAGTGTCCATCATTTTAGGCTGGTTGTAAAGTTACATTTCTGCTGGAGGTGAAGGGTCGTCAGCTTTGAGTTCGTAGAATCCATGTAACTCGCCGGGTATGATTCAGTGCAGCTAATAGCTAAGCCGGGAGTCTGACAGGCATTGCACGTGACACCGTTGCCCCACTCTGGTACCAAGACTGCTTTCCAGAGTTGGAGGTCTGGCTCTCCGCCGGAGCAAGCCGTGTGTTGCCCTGCCCTCTGCATGCGCAGAATGGAGGCCAAACACCCAATTGGCTGCATGTTACTACTCTGAAGCCGCAGTTGACACTTTGGCTACAACGTGTTCTTCCTTGACCTGGGTCCAGGCGTGAGAGAGCCTGCAGTCCTGAGAGGCCTACCAGTGTTAAGGCAGTACCTTCACTAAGGCTTCTCAGAAAGATCTGCACTGCAACACTTTTCATGGCACACGCGGACCTTCCTTTGGCGGCATGGGGGCAGGTTTCCTAACCACTAGCCAAGAAGGCTTTGGGATGAGCTCCTAGTGAGGAACTGCACACACACCCTGGCTCTTTCGAGAAAACTCACTCTTCCTCCATTGCCTCCTAGGGAACTCCTACGGTGATTACAAAACAGGGAGCAGGACTTGGTTTCAGGCAGGTCTGAGCACGCAGCTCTCCGGACTGCCAACGGGACAGATTTTGCTTTTCTCGTCCAGCCCCCTTTTCACGGTTGCCACACAGCTCATGTAGCTGAAGTCCCCGGGCGGCCAAAAGAGACCCATGTCACATACTGTACCCATTCGCTGAAAGCACTTTGGAAAGCCAGGTTTCCTCCGGCAGGGAATTGCGCGAGCCAGTGTACGCCTTCGTTTCTCCTAGGTCATGGTACATCTTGCAACGGCCTAGCAGTCTTTGAAGGACGACGGCCTATTTCTCCCTCGAGAGGTGAAGTCCGGGTGCTGCTTCAGGGAGCAAGAGGTCAAGTATGGATTCCGAGAACTCGTGTAAGCACGGTGTTTTTCCAAAAGCAGCTCAGGGTTACAAAAGGAGGCCACCTCGCATTGCCCAGAAGCCCCGTTACAAACGTGTTCTTCAGGCATCCTCTAAGCTCTCCAAGTCGAGCTCTCCGATGGAGGAAAAACGTTGTTGCCCAGCCTCCTGCATACAAAACAGTAGAGTCCAAAGACCCTTGTGGCTGGGTGTTGCTCAGCAGGCTCAGATGCCACTTCTGCTCCACAGTGACCTTCCTCGGAATACGGTGCAGACGCTCGCATCGCATCCTCATCCTTACAGAGTCTTGAAAGGCACACCAGCATTTACAGCAGTTCAGTCGGGAAGGCCTCTTTGAAACTGCTGACTGCGACTGTGCTGGTGGAAAGAAACACTGCACCTTACCTTGAGTCTGGCGCTCGTCTGAATTATGCCCTAGACAACGTCCTCTGCTGGATGTACTCCTAGCAAGCAATTGCCAGCATTCCGTTTCACTGGGCAAAGTCTCCGTTCCTCCCTGGGTATTCTCGCAGGGTTGAGAAGGTTGGCGACCGCAGGGCTTTTCATTAAGCACTCATCATGGAAAACACGGACCTTCCTTGCAACACGCGGGCAAGTTTCCTTCCCACTGGCCAAGAAGGCTTTGGGATGAGAACCTAGCAAGGAACTGCACGCACTCTGGTTCGTTCAAGAAAATTCACTCTGCCTCAGGTTGCCTCTCAGGGTAATCCAGGGGTGAATAGAAGACGGGCAACAGGACTGTTTCTCAGGCAGCTCTGAGGACGCAGCTCTCCGGTTGGTCACTGGGGCAAATTGTGCCCTTCCCGTCCCCCTCCACTTTCACGGTTGACACCTAGCTCGTGTACCTGAAGTTCACAAGCAGGCCACATAGACACATGCCACACACATGGGCCCTTCCATGACAACACTTTGGCTAGCAGGAGTCCTCCTGAGCTGAATGGCGTGAGCCGGTGAACGCCTTAGTGTCGCCTACCTCACCGTGGATCTTGCAAAGGCCTAACAGTCTTCAAAGGCTGAGAGCACATGTCTCCAGCTGGATCTGAAGTCGACGTGCTGCTTGCGAGGGGAAGACGTCAGCTAGGAATTCTGAGAACCCTTGCCATGGCGGTGTTGGTTCCAGTGCAGCTCAGGTTTACCAACTGGGGTCCCCTTGCATTGCACAGCAGACCAGGGAGAAAACTCTTCCTGAGGATTCTTCTAAGCTGTGGCTATCTGGCTCCCCGACGGAAGAAACACATTGCTGCCTGGCCTTCGGCACACCAACAGCAGCGCCCAAAGACCATCATGAGGCATGAGGTTGCTCAGAAGGCACAGACGACACTTTCGGTACACAGTGATTTTCCTCGGAAAAGGGTGCAGTCGCGAGCGTCCTCAGATATGTAAAAGGCACACCAGCATTACAGCACTTCAGTGGTGAAAGCCTCGGGTCTACTTGTGACCACCAAGTTTGCTGATGGAAACACTGCCCCTTATGTTGAGTATGCCACTCAGCCGACCTTCTCCTTAGCTGAAGTAGTCTGCTGCATGACCTCCTGGCAAGGAGTGGCAGGCACACTGTTTCTTTCGAGAACACTCACTCTTCCTCCCGAGGAATTCCTGCAGGGTGCCCAAGATGGGCGCCCGCCCGCCTCTGCCCCCGTGCTTTTCCTTCAGTTTCCTGGCCCCAAGCCTCCTGTTCCAAAGGGGCCAAACATGCTTTAGCCCTCAGGATCCGGTCTCTACGTGCAAACCCAGCCTGTGGAGCAGCCCCTTCTGCTCAGCTACAAGAGAGCCATGCGACACACCAGGCGCTCCTGTGAGGAGCCTTTTGTAAGCAGAGGTTCTCTGCAAGGTGACGTGCCTAGCCAAGACAGCGCTTCAGTCAGGCGTTGTCGACCCTGGAACTTTCAATCTCCCAGCAGTGCTTCGGGAAAAGTGTCCATCATTTTAGGCTGGTTGTAAAGTTACATTTCTGCTGGAGGTGAAGGGTCGTCAGCTTTGAGTTCGTAGAATCCATGTAACTCGCCGGGTATGATTCAGTGCAGCTAATAGCTAAGCCGGGAGTCTGACAGGCATTGCACGTGACACCGTTGCCCCACTCTGGTACCAAGACTGCTTTCCAGAGTTGGAGGTCTGGCTCTCCGCCGGAGCAAGCCGTGTGTTGCCCTGCCCTCTGCATGCGCAGAATGGAGGCCAAACACCCAATTGGCTGCATGTTACTACTCTGAAGCCGCAGTTGACACTTTGGCTACAACGTGTTCTTCCTTGACCTGGGTCCAGGCGTGAGAGAGCCTGCAGTCCTGAGAGGCCTACCAGTGTTAAGGCAGTACCTTCACTAAGGCTTCTCAGAAAGATCTGCACTGCAACACTTTTCATGGCACACGCGGACCTTCCTTTGGCGGCATGGGGGCAGGTTTCCTAACCACTAGCCAAGAAGGCTTTGGGATGAGCTCCTAGTGAGGAACTGCACACACACCCTGGCTCTTTCGAGAAAACTCACTCTTCCTCCATTGCCTCCTAGGGAACTCCTACGGTGATTACAAAACAGGGAGCAGGACTTGGTTTCAGGCAGGTCTGAGCACGCAGCTCTCCGGACTGCCAACGGGACAGATTTTGCTTTTCTCGTCCAGCCCCCTTTTCACGGTTGCCACACAGCTCATGTAGCTGAAGTCCCCGGGCGGCCAAAAGAGACCCATGTCACATACTGTACCCATTCGCTGAAAGCACTTTGGAAAGCCAGGTTTCCTCCGGCAGGGAATTGCGCGAGCCAGTGTACGCCTTCGTTTCTCCTAGGTCATGGTACATCTTGCAACGGCCTAGCAGTCTTTGAAGGACGACGGCCTATTTCTCCCTCGAGAGGTGAAGTCCGGGTGCTGCTTCAGGGAGCAAGAGGTCAAGTATGGATTCCGAGAACTCGTGTAAGCACGGTGTTTTTCCAAAAGCAGCTCAGGGTTACAAAAGGAGGCCACCTCGCATTGCCCAGAAGCCCCGTTACAAACGTGTTCTTCAGGCATCCTCTAAGCTCTCCAAGTCGAGCTCTCCGATGGAGGAAAAACGTTGTTGCCCAGCCTCCTGCATACAAAACAGTAGAGTCCAAAGACCCTTGTGGCTGGGTGTTGCTCAGCAGGCTCAGATGCCACTTCTGCTCCACAGTGACCTTCCTCGGAATACGGTGCAGACGCTCGCATCGCATCCTCATCCTTACAGAGTCTTGAAAGGCACACCAGCATTTACAGCAGTTCAGTCGGGAAGGCCTCTTTGAAACTGCTGACTGCGACTGTGCTGGTGGAAAGAAACACTGCACCTTACCTTGAGTCTGGCGCTCGTCTGAATTATGCCCTAGACAACGTCCTCTGCTGGATGTACTCCTAGCAAGCAATTGCCAGCATTCCGTTTCACTGGGCAAAGTCTCCGTTCCTCCCTGGGTATTCTCGCAGGGTTGAGAAGGTTGGCGACCGCAGGGCTTTTCATTAAGCACTCATCATGGAAAACACGGACCTTCCTTGCAACACGCGGGCAAGTTTCCTTCCCACTGGCCAAGAAGGCTTTGGGATGAGAACCTAGCAAGGAACTGCACGCACTCTGGTTCGTTCAAGAAAATTCACTCTGCCTCAGGTTGCCTCTCAGGGTAATCCAGGGGTGAATAGAAGACGGGCAACAGGACTGTTTCTCAGGCAGCTCTGAGGACGCAGCTCTCCGGTTGGTCACTGGGGCAAATTGTGCCCTTCCCGTCCCCCTCCACTTTCACGGTTGACACCTAGCTCGTGTACCTGAAGTTCACAAGCAGGCCACATAGACACATGCCACACACATGGGCCCTTCCATGACAACACTTTGGCTAGCAGGAGTCCTCCTGAGCTGAATGGCGTGAGCCGGTGAACGCCTTAGTGTCGCCTACCTCACCGTGGATCTTGCAAAGGCCTAACAGTCTTCAAAGGCTGAGAGCACATGTCTCCAGCTGGATCTGAAGTCGACGTGCTGCTTGCGAGGGGAAGACGTCAGCTAGGAATTCTGAGAACCCTTGCCATGGCGGTGTTGGTTCCAGTGCAGCTCAGGTTTACCAACTGGGGTCCCCTTGCCTTGCACAGCAGACCAGGGAGAAAACTCTTCCTGAGGATTCTTCCAAGCTGTGGCTATCTGGCTCTCCGACGGAAAAAACACATTGCTGCCTGGCCTTCGGCACACCAACAGCAGCGCCCAAAGACCATCATGAGGCATGAGGTTGCTCAGAAGGCACAGACGACACTTTCGGTACACAGTGATTTTCCTCGGAAAAGGGTGCAGTCGCGAGCGTCCTCAGATATGTAAAAGGCACACCAGCATTACAGCACTTCAGTGGTGAAAGCCTCGGGTCTACTTGTGACCACCAAGTTTGCTGATGGAAACACTGCCCCTTATGTTGAGTATGCCACTCAGCCGACCTTCTCCTTAGCTGAAGTAGTCTGCTGCATGACCTCCTGGCAAGGAGTGGCAGGCACACTGTTTCTTTCGAGAACACTCACTCTTCCTCCCGAGGAATTCCTGCAGGGTGCCCAAGATGGGCGCCCGCCCGCCTCTGCCCCCGTGCTTTTCCTTCAGTTTCCTGGCCCCAAGCCTCCTGTTCCAAAGGGGCCAAACATGCTTTAGCCCTCAGGATCCGGTTTCTACGTGCAAACCCAGCCTGTGGAGCAGCCCCTTCTGCTCAGCTACAAGAGAGCCATGCGACACACCAGGCGCTCCTGTGAGGAGCCTTTTGTAAGCAGAGGTTCTCTGCAAGGTGACGTGCCTAGCCAAGACAGCGCTTCAGTCAGGCGTTGTCGACCCTGGAACTTTCAATCTCCCAGCAGTGCTTCGGGAAAAGTGTCCATCATTTTAGGCTGGTTGTAAAGTTACATTTCTGCTGGAGGTGAAGGGTCGTCAGCTTTGAGTTCGTAGAATCCATGTAACTCGCCGGGTATGATTCAGTGCAGCTAATAGCTAAGCCGGGAGTCTGACAGGCATTGCACGTGACACCGTTGCCCCACTCTGGTACCAAGACTGCTTTCCAGAGTTGGAGGTCTGGCTCTCCGCCGGAGCAAGCCGTGTGTTGCCCTGCCCTCTGCATGCGCAGAATGGAGGCCAAACACCCAATTGGCTGCATGTTACTACTCTGAAGCCGCAGTTGACACTTTGGCTACAACGTGTTCTTCCTTGACCTGGGTCCAGGCGTGAGAGAGCCTGCAGTCCTGAGAGGCCTACCAGTGTTAAGGCAGTACCTTCACTAAGGCTTCTCAGAAAGATCTGCACTGCAACACTTTTCATGGCACACGCGGACCTTCCTTTGGCGGCATGGGGGCAGGTTTCCTAACCACTAGCCAAGAAGGCTTTGGGATGAGCTCCTAGTGAGGAACTGCACACACACCCTGGTTCTTTCGAGAAAACTCACTCTTCCTCCATTGCCTCCTAGGGAACTCCTACGGTGATTACAAAACAGGGAGCAGGACTTGGTTTCAGGCAGGTCTGAGCACGCAGCTCTCCGGACTGCCAACGGGACAGATTTTGCTTTTCTCGTCCAGCCCCCTTTTCACGGTTGCCACACAGCTCATGTAGCTGAAGTCCCCGGGCGGCCAAAAGAGACCCATGTCACATACTGTACCCATTCGCTGAAAGCACTTTGGAAAGCCAGGTTTCCTCCGGCAGGGAATTGCGCGAGCCAGTGTACGCCTTCGTTTCTCCTAGGTCATGGTACATCTTGCAACGGCCTAGCAGTCTTTGAAGGACGACGGCCTATTTCTCCCTCGAGAGGTGAAGTCCGGGTGCTGCTTCAGGGAGCAAGAGGTCAAGTATGGATTCCGAGAACTCGTGTAAGCACGGTGTTTTTCCAAAAGCAGCTCAGGGTTACAAAAGGAGGCCACCTTGCATTGCCCAGAAGCCCCGTTACAAACGTGTTCTTCAGGCATCCTCTAAGCTCTCCAAGTCGAGCTCTCCGATGGAGGAAAAACGTTGTTGCCCAGCCTCCTGCATACAAAACAGTAGAGTCCAAAGACCCTTGTGGCTGGGTGTTGCTCAGCAGGCTCAGATGCCACTTCTGCTCCACAGTGACCTTCCTCGGAATACGGTGCAGACGCTCGCATCGCATCCTCATCCTTACAGAGTCTTGAAAG
The DNA here is from genome assembly GCF_965194805.1 of Balaenoptera borealis. Classification (NCBI taxonomy): domain Eukaryota; kingdom Metazoa; phylum Chordata; class Mammalia; order Artiodactyla; family Balaenopteridae; genus Balaenoptera; species Balaenoptera borealis. The sequence continues at coordinate 276,750 of NW_028123678.1, read as the reverse complement.
GCACACCAGCATTTACAGCAGTTCAGTCGGGAAGGCCTCTTTGAAACTGCTGACTGCGACTGTGCTGGTGGGAAGAAACACTGCACCTTACCTTGAGTCTGGCGCTCGTCTGAATTATGCCCTAGATAACGTCCTCTGCTGGATGTACTCCTAGCAAGCAATTGCCAGCATTCCGTTTCACTGGGCAAAGTCTCCGTTCCTCCCTGGGTATTCTCGCAGGGTTGAGAAGGTGGGCAACCGCAGGGCTTTTCATTAAGCACTCATCATGGAAAACACGGACCTTCCTTGCAACACGCGGGCAAGTTTCCTTCCCACTGGCCAAGAAGGCTTTGGGATGAGAACCTAGCAAGGAACTGCACGCACTCTGGTTCGTTCAAGAAAATTCACTCTGCCTCAGGTTGCCTCTCAGGGTAATCCAGGGGTGAATAGAAGACGGGCAACAGGACTGTTTCTCAGGCAGCTCTGAGGACGCAGCTCTCCGGTTGGTCACTGGGGCAAATTGTGCCCTTCCCGTCCCCCTCCACTTTCACGGTTGACACCTAGCTCATGTACCTGAAGTTCACAAGCAGGCCACATAGACACATGCCACACACATGGGCCCTTCCATGACAACACTTTGGCTAGCAGGAGTCCTCCTGAGCTGAATGGCGTGAGCCGATGAACGCCTTAGTGTCGCCTACCTCACCGTGGATCTTGCAAAGGCCTAACAGTCTTCAAAGGCTGAGAGCACATGTCTCCAGCTGGATCTGAAGTCGACGTGCTGCTTGCGAGGGGAAGACGTCAGCTAGGAATTCTGAGAACCCTTGCCATGGCGGTGTTGGTTCCAGTGCAGCTCAGGTTTACCAACTGGGGTCCCCTTGCCTTGCACAGCAGACCAGGGAGAAAACTCTTCCTGAGGATTCTTCCAAGCTGTGGCTATCTGGCTCTCCGACGGAAGACACACATTGCTGCCTGGCCTTCGGCACACCAACAGCAGCGCCCAAAGACCATCATGAGGCATGAGGTTGCTCAGAAGGCACAGACGACACTTTCGGTACACAGTGATTTTCCTCGGAAAAGGGTGCAGTCGCGAGCGTCCTCAGATATGTAAAAGGCACACCAGCATTACAGCACTTCAGTGGTGAAAGCCTCGGGTCTACTTGTGACCACCAAGTTTGCTGATGGAAACACTGCCCCTTATGTTGAGTATGCCACTCAGCCGACCTTCTCCTTAGCTGAAGTAGTCTGCTGCATGACCTCCTGGCAAGGAGTGGCAGGCACACTGTTTCTTTCGAGAACACGCACTCTTCCTCCCGAGGAATTCCTGCAGGGTGCCCAAGATGGGCGCCCGCCCGCCTCTGCCCCCGTGCTTTTCCTTCAGTTTCCTGGCCCCAAGCCTCCTGTTCCAAAGGGGCCAAACATGCTTTAGCCCTCAGGATCCGGTCTCTACGTGCAAACCCAGCCTGTGGAGCAGCCCCTTCTGCTCAGCTACAAGAGAGCCATGCGACACACCAGGCGCTCCTGTGAGGAGCCTTTTGTAAGCAGAGGTTCTCTGCAAGGTGACGTGCCTAGCCAAGACAGCGCTTCAGTCAGGCGTTGTCGACCCTGGAACTTTCAATCTCCCAGCAGTGCTTCGGGAAAAGTGTCCATCATTTTAGGCTGGTTGTAAAGTTACATTTCTGCTGGAGGTGAAGGGTCGTCAGCTTTGAGTTCGTAGAATCCATGTAACTCGCCGGGTATGATTCAGTGCAGCTAATAGCTAAGCCGGGAGTCTGACAGGCATTGCACGTGACACCGTTGCCCCACTCTGGTACCAAGACTGCTTTCCAGAGTTGGAGGTCTGGCTCTCCGCCGGAGCAAGCCGTGTGTTGCCCTGCCCTCTGCATGCGCAGAATGGAGGCCAAACACCCAATTGGCTGCATGTTACTACTCTGAAGCCGCAGTTGACACTTTGGCTACAACGTGTTCTTCCTTGACCTGGGTCCAGGCGTGAGAGAGCCTGCAGTCCTGAGAGGCCTACCAGTGTTAAGGCAGTACCTTCACTAAGGCTTCTCAGAAAGATCTGCACTGCAACACTTTTCATGGCACACGCGGACCTTCCTTTGGCGGCATGGGGGCAGGTTTCCTAACCACTAGCCAAGAAGGCTTTGGGATGAGCTCCTAGTGAGGAACTGCACACACACCCTGGTTCTTTCGAGAAAACTCACTCTTCCTCCATTGCCTCCTAGGGAACTCCTACGGTGATTACAAAACAGGGAGCAGGACTTGGTTTCAGGCAGGTCTGAGCACGCAGCTCTCCGGACTGCCAACGGGACAGATTTTGCTTTTCTCGTCCAGCCCCCTTTTCACGGTTGCCACACAGCTCATGTAGCTGAAGTCCCCGGGCGGCCAAAAGAGACCCATGTCACATACTGTACCCATTCGCTGAAAGCACTTTGGAAAGCCAGGTTTCCTCCGGCAGGGAATTGCGCGAGCCAGTGTACGCCTTCGTTTCTCCTAGGTCATGGTACATCTTGCAACGGCCTAGCAGTCTTTGAAGGACGACGGCCTATTTCTCCCTCGAGAGGTGAAGTCCGGGTGCTGCTTCAGGGAGCAAGAGGTCAAGTATGGATTCCGAGAACTCGTGTAAGCACGGTGTTTTTCCAAAAGCAGCTCAGGGTTACAAAAGGAGGCCACCTCGCATTGCCCAGAAGCCCCGTTACAAACGTGTTCTTCAGGCATCCTCTAAGCTCTCCAAGTCGAGCTCTCCGATGGAGGAAAAACGTTGTTGCCCAGCCTCCTGCATACAAAACAGTAGAGTCCAAAGACCCTTGTGGCTGGGTGTTGCTCAGCAGGCTCAGATGCCACTTCTGCTCCACAGTGACCTTCCTCGGAATGCGGTGCAGACGCTCGCATCCTCATCCTTACAGAGTCTTGAAAGGCACACCAGCATTTACAGCAGTTCAGTCGGGAAGGCCTCTTTGAAACTGCTGACTGCGACTGTGCTGGTGGAAAGAAACACTGCACCTTACCTTGAGTCTGGCGCTCGTCTGAATTATGCCCTAGACAACGTCCTCTGCTGGATGTACTCCTAGCAAGCAATTGCCAGCATTCCGTTTCACTGGGCAAAGTCTCCGTTCCTCCCTGGGTATTCTCGCAGGGTTGAGAAGGTTGGCGACCGCAGGGCTTTTCATTAAGCACTCATCATGGAAAACACGGACCTTCCTTGCAACACGCGGGCAAGTTTCCTTCCCACTGGCCAAGAAGGCTTTGGGATGAGAACCTAGCAAGGAACTGCACGCACTCTGGTTCGTTCAAGAAAATTCACTCTGCCTCAGGTTGCCTCTCAGGGTAATCCAGGGGTGAATAGAAGACGGGCAACAGGACTGTTTCTCAGGCAGCTCTGAGGACGCAGCTCTCCGGTTGGTCACTGGGGCAAATTGTGCCCTTCCCGTCCCCCTCCACTTTCACGGTTGACACCTAGCTCGTGTACCTGAAGTTCACAAGCAGGCCACATAGACACATGCCACACACATGGGCCCTTCCATGACAACACTTTGGCTAGCAGGAGTCCTCCTGAGCTGAATGGCGTGAGCCGGTGAACGCCTTAGTGTCGCCTACCTCACCGTGGATCTTGCAAAGGCCTAACAGTCTTCAAAGGCTGAGAGCACATGTCTCCAGCTGGATCTGAAGTCGACGTGCTGCTTGCGAGGGGAAGACGTCAGCTAGGAATTCTGAGAACCCTTGCCATGGCGGTGTTGGTTCCAGTGCAGCTCAGGTTTACCAACTGGGGTCCCCTTGCCTTGCACAGCAGACCAGGGAGAAAACTCTTCCTGAGGATTCTTCCAAGCTGTGGCTATCTGGCTCTCCGACGGAAGACACACATTGCTGCCTGGCCTTCGGCACACCAACAGCAGCGCCCAAAGACCATCATGAGGCATGAGGTTGCTCAGAAGGCACAGACGACACTTTCGGTACACAGTGATTTTCCTCGGAAAAGGGTGCAGTCGCGAGCGTCCTCAGATATGTAAAAGGCACACCAGCATTACAGCACTTCAGTGGTGAAAGCCTCGGGTCTACTTGTGACCACCAAGTTTGCTGATGGAAACACTGCCCCTTATGTTGAGTATGCCACTCAGCCGACCTTCTCCTTAGCTGAAGTAGTCTGCTGCATGACCTCCTGGCAAGGAGTGGCAGGCACACTGTTTCTTTCGAGAACACGCACTCTTCCTCCCGAGGAATTCCTGCAGGGTGCCCAAGATGGGCGCCCGCCCGCCTCTGCCCCCGTGCTTTTCCTTCAGTTTCCTGGCCCCAAGCCTCCTGTTCCAAAGGGGCCAAACATGCTTTAGCCCTCAGGATCCGGTTTCTACGTGCAAACCCAGCCTGTGGAGCAGCCCCTTCTGCTCAGCTACAAGAGAGCCATGCGACACACCAGGCGCTCCTGTGAGGAGCCTTTTGTAAGCAGAGGTTCTCTGCAAGGTGACGTGCCTAGCCAAGACAGCGCTTCAGTCAGGCGTTGTCGACCCTGGAACTTTCAATCTCCCAGCAGTGCTTCGGGAAAAGTGTCCATCATTTTAGGCTGGTTGTAAAGTTACATTTCTGCTGGAGGTGAAGGGTCGTCAGCTTTGAGTTCGTAGAATCCATGTAACTCGCCGGGTATGATTCAGTGCAGCTAATAGCTAAGCCGGGAGTCTGACAGGCATTGCACGTGACACCGTTGCCCCACTCTGGTACCAAGACTGCTTTCCAGAGTTGGAGGTCTGGCTCTCCGCCGGAGCAAGCCGTGTGTTGCCCTGCCCTCTGCATGCGCAGAATGGAGGCCAAACACCCAATTGGCTGCATGTTACTACTCTGAAGCCGCAGTTGACACTTTGGCTACAACGTGTTCTTCCTTGACCTGGGTCCAGGCGTGAGAGAGCCTGCAGTCCTGAGAGGCCTACCAGTGTTAAGGCAGTACCTTCACTAAGGCTTCTCAGAAAGATCTGCACTGCAACACTTTTCATGGCACACGCGGACCTTCCTTTGGCGGCATGGGGGCAGGTTTCCTAACCACTAGCCAAGAAGGCTTTGGGATGAGCTCCTAGTGAGGAACTGCACACACACCCTGGTTCTTTCGAGAAAACTCACTCTTCCTCCATTGCCTCCTAGGGAACTCCTACGGTGATTACAAAACAGGGAGCAGGACTTGGTTTCAGGCAGGTCCGAGCACGCAGCTCTCCGGACTGCCAACGGGACAGATTTTGCTTTTCTCGTCCAGCCCCCTTTTCACGGTTGCCACACAGCTCATGTAGCTGAAGTCCCCGGGCAGCCAAAAGAGACCCATGTCACATACTGTACCCATTCGCTGAAAGCACTTTGGAAAGCCAGGTTTCCTCCGGCAGGGAATTGCGCGAGCCAGTGTACGCCTTCGTTTCTCCTAGGTCATGGTACATCTTGCAACGGCCTAGCAGTCTTTGAAGGACGACGGCCTATTTCTCCCTCGAGAGGTGAAGTCCGGGTGCTGCTTCAGGGAGCAAGAGGTCAAGTATGGATTCCGAGAACTCGTGTAAGCACGGTGTTTTTCCAAAAGCAGCTCAGGGTTACAAAAGGAGGCCACCTCGCATTGCCCAGAAGCCCCGTTACAAACGTGTTCTTCAGGCATCCTCTAAGCTCTCCAAGTCGAGCTCTCCGATGGAGGAAAAACGTTGTTGCCCAGCCTCCTGCATACAAAACAGTAGAGTCCAAAGACCCTTGTGGCTGGGTGTTGCTCAGCAGGCTCAGATGCCACTTCTGCTCCACAGTGACCTTCCTCGGAATACGGTGCAGACGCTCGCATCGCATCCTCATCCTTACAGAGTCTTGAAAGGCACACCAGCATTTACAGCAGTTCAGTCGGGAAGGCCTCTTTGAAACTGCTGACTGCGACTGTGCTGGTGGAAAGAAACACTGCACCTTACCTTGAGTCTGGCGCTCGTCTGAATTATGCCCTAGACAACGTCCTCTGCTGGATGTACTCCTAGCAAGCAATTGCCAGCATTCCGTTTCACTGGGCAAAGTCTCCGTTCCTCCCTGGGTATTCTCGCAGGGTTGAGAAGGTTGGCAACCGCAGGGCTTTTCATTAAGCACTCATCATGGAAAACACGGACCTTCCTTGCAACACGCGGGCAAGTTTCCTTCCCACTGGCCAAGAAGGCTTTGGGATGAGAACCTAGCAAGGAACTGCACGCACTCTGGTTCGTTCAAGAAAATTCACTCTGCCTCAGGTTGCCTCTCAGGGTAATCCAGGGGTGAATAGAAGACGGGCAACAGGACTGTTTCTCAGGCAGCTCTGAGGACGCAGCTCTCCGGTTGGTCACTGGGGCAAATTGTGCCCTTCCCGTCCCCCTCCACTTTCACGGTTGACACCTAGCTCATGTACCTGAAGTTCACAAGCAGGCCACATAGACACATGCCACACACATGGGCCCTTCCGTGACAACACTTTGGCTAGCAGGAGTCCTCCTGAGCTGAATGGCGTGAGCCGGTGAACGCCTTAGTGTCGCCTACCTCACCGTGGATCTTGCAAAGGCCTAACAGTCTTCAAAGGCTGAGAGCACATGTCTCCAGCTGGATCTGAAGTCGACGTGCTGCTTGCGAGGGGAAGACGTCAGCTAGGAATTCTGAGAACCCTTGCCATGGCGGTGTTGGTTCCAGTGCAGCTCAGGTTTACCAACTGGGGTCCCCTTGCATTGCACAGCAGACCAGGGAGAAAACTCTTCCTGAGGATTCTTCCAAGCTGTGGCTATCTGGCTCTCCGACGGAAGACACACATTGCTGCCTGGCCTTCGGCACACCAACAGCAGCGCCCAAAGACCATCATGAGGCATGAGGTTGCTCAGAAGGCACAGACGACACTTTCGGTACACAGTGATTTTCCTCGGAAAAGGGTGCAGTCGCGAGCGTCCTCAGATATGTAAAAGGCACACCAGCATTACAGCACTTCAGTGGTGAAAGCCTCGGGTCTACTTGTGACCACCAAGTTTGCTGATGGAAACACTGCCCCTTATGTTGAGTATGCCACTCAGCCGACCTTCTCCTTAGCTGAAGTAGTCTGCTGCATGACCTCCTGGCAAGGAGTGGCAGGCACACTGTTTCTTTCGAGAACACTCACTCTTCCTCCCGAGGAATTCCTGCAGGGTGCCCAAGATGGGCGCCCGCCCGCCTCTGCCCCCGTGCTTTTCCTTCAGTTTCCTGGCCCCAAGCCTCCTGTTCCAAAGGGGCCAAACATGCTTTAGCCCTCAGGATCCGGTTTCTACGTGCAAACCCAGCCTGTGGAGCAGCCCCTTCTGCTCAGCTACAAGAGAGCCATGCGACACACCAGGCGCTCCTGTGAGGAGCCTTTTGTAAGCAGAGGTTCTCTGCAAGGTGACGTGCCTAGCCAAGACAGCGCTTCAGTCAGGCGTTGTCGACCCTGGAACTTTCAATCTCCCAGCAGTGCTTCGGGAAAAGTGTCCATCATTTTAGGCTGGTTGTAAAGTTACATTTCTGCTGGAGGTGAAGGGTCGTCAGCTTTGAGTTCGTAGAATCCATGTAACTCGCCGGGTATGATTCAGTGCAGCTAATAGCTAAGCCGGGAGTCTGACAGGCATTGCACGTGACACCGTTGCCCCACTCTGGTACCAAGACTGCTTTCCAGAGTTGGAGGTCTGGCTCTCCGCCGGAGCAAGCCGTGTGTTGCCCTGCCCTCTGCATGCGCAGAATGGAGGCCAAACACCCAATTGGCTGCATGTTACTACTCTGAAGCCGCAGTTGACACTTTGGCTACAACGTGTTCTTCCTTGACCTGGGTCCAGGCGTGAGAGAGCCTGCAGTCCTGAGAGGCCTACCAGTGTTAAGGCAGTACCTTCACTAAGGCTTCTCAGAAAGATCTGCACTGCAACACTTTTCATGGCACACGCGGACCTTCCTTTGGCGGCATGGGGGCAGGTTTCCTAACCACTAGCCAAGAAGGCTTTGGGATGAGCTCCTAGTGAGGAACTGCACACACACCCTGGCTCTTTCGAGAAAACTCACTCTTCCTCCATTGCCTCCTAGGGAACTCCTACGGTGATTACAAAACAGGGAGCAGGACTTGGTTTCAGGCAGGTCTGAGCACGCAGCTCTCCGGACTGCCAACGGGACAGATTTTGCTTTTCTCGTCCAGCCCCCTTTTCACGGTTGCCACACAGCTCATGTAGCTGAAGTCCCCGGGCGGCCAAAAGAGACCCATGTCACATACTGTACCCATTCGCTGAAAGCACTTTGGAAAGCCAGGTTTCCTCCGGCAGGGAATTGCGCGAGCCAGTGTACGCCTTCGTTTCTCCTAGGTCATGGTACATCTTGCAACGGCCTAGCAGTCTTTGAAGGACGACGGCCTATTTCTCCCTCGAGAGGTGAAGTCCGGGTGCTGCTTCAGGGAGCAAGAGGTCAAGTATGGATTCCGAGAACTCGTGTAAGCACGGTGTTTTTCCAAAAGCAGCTCAGGGTTACAAAAGGAGGCCACCTCGCATTGCCCAGAAGCCCCGTTACAAACGTGTTCTTCAGGCATCCTCTAAGCTCTCCAAGTCGAGCTCTCCGATGGAGGAAAAACGTTGTTGCCCAGCCTCCTGCATACAAAACAGTAGAGTCCAAAGACCCTTGTGGCTGGGTGTTGCTCAGCAGGCTCAGATGCCACTTCTGCTCCACAGTGACCTTCCTCGGAATACGGTGCAGACGCTCGCATCGCATCCTCATCCTTACAGAGTCTTGAAAGGCACACCAGCATTTACAGCAGTTCAGTCGGGAAGGCCTCTTTGAAACTGCTGACTGCGACTGTGCTGGTGGAAAGAAACACTGCACCTTACCTTGAGTCTGGCGCTCGTCTGAATTATGCCCTAGACAACGTCCTCTGCTGGATGTACTCCTAGCAAGCAATTGCCAGCATTCCGTTTCACTGGGCAAAGTCTCCGTTCCTCCCTGGGTATTCTCGCAGGGTTGAGAAGGTTGGCGACCGCAGGGCTTTTCATTAAGCACTCATCATGGAAAACACGGACCTTCCTTGCAACACGCGGGCAAGTTTCCTTCCCACTGGCCAAGAAGGCTTTGGGATGAGAACCTAGCAAGGAACTGCACGCACTCTGGTTCGTTCAAGAAAATTCACTCTGCCTCAGGTTGCCTCTCAGGGTAATCCAGGGGTGAATAGAAGACGGGCAACAGGACTGTTTCTCAGGCAGCTCTGAGGACGCAGCTCTCCGGTTGGTCACTGGGGCAAATTGTGCCCTTCCCGTCCCCCTCCACTTTCACGGTTGACACCTAGCTCGTGTACCTGAAGTTCACAAGCAGGCCACATAGACACATGCCACACACATGGGCCCTTCCATGACAACACTTTGGCTAGCAGGAGTCCTCCTGAGCTGAATGGCGTGAGCCGGTGAACGCCTTAGTGTCGCCTACCTCACCGTGGATCTTGCAAAGGCCTAACAGTCTTCAAAGGCTGAGAGCACATGTCTCCAGCTGGATCTGAAGTCGACGTGCTGCTTGCGAGGGGAAGACGTCAGCTAGGAATTCTGAGAACCCTTGCCATGGCGGTGTTGGTTCCAGTGCAGCTCAGGTTTACCAACTGGGGTCCCCTTGCATTGCACAGCAGACCAGGGAGAAAACTCTTCCTGAGGATTCTTCTAAGCTGTGGCTATCTGGCTCCCCGACGGAAGAAACACATTGCTGCCTGGCCTTCGGCACACCAACAGCAGCGCCCAAAGACCATCATGAGGCATGAGGTTGCTCAGAAGGCACAGACGACACTTTCGGTACACAGTGATTTTCCTCGGAAAAGGGTGCAGTCGCGAGCGTCCTCAGATATGTAAAAGGCACACCAGCATTACAGCACTTCAGTGGTGAAAGCCTCGGGTCTACTTGTGACCACCAAGTTTGCTGATGGAAACACTGCCCCTTATGTTGAGTATGCCACTCAGCCGACCTTCTCCTTAGCTGAAGTAGTCTGCTGCATGACCTCCTGGCAAGGAGTGGCAGGCACACTGTTTCTTTCGAGAACACTCACTCTTCCTCCCGAGGAATTCCTGCAGGGTGCCCAAGATGGGCGCCCGCCCGCCTCTGCCCCCGTGCTTTTCCTTCAGTTTCCTGGCCCCAAGCCTCCTGTTCCAAAGGGGCCAAACATGCTTTAGCCCTCAGGATCCGGTCTCTACGTGCAAACCCAGCCTGTGGAGCAGCCCCTTCTGCTCAGCTACAAGAGAGCCATGCGACACACCAGGCGCTCCTGTGAGGAGCCTTTTGTAAGCAGAGGTTCTCTGCAAGGTGACGTGCCTAGCCAAGACAGCGCTTCAGTCAGGCGTTGTCGACCCTGGAACTTTCAATCTCCCAGCAGTGCTTCGGGAAAAGTGTCCATCATTTTAGGCTGGTTGTAAAGTTACATTTCTGCTGGAGGTGAAGGGTCGTCAGCTTTGAGTTCGTAGAATCCATGTAACTCGCCGGGTATGATTCAGTGCAGCTAATAGCTAAGCCGGGAGTCTGACAGGCATTGCACGTGACACCGTTGCCCCACTCTGGTACCAAGACTGCTTTCCAGAATTGGAGGTCTGGCTCTCCGCCGGAGCAAGCCGTGTGTTGCCCTGCCCTCTGCATGCGCAGAATGGAGGCCAAACACCCAATTGGCTGCATGTTACTACTCTGAAGCCGCAGTTGACACTTTGGCTACAACGTGTTCTTCCTTGACCTGGGTCCAGGCGTGAGAGAGCCTGCAGTCCTGAGAGGCCTACCAGTGTTAAGGCAGTACCTTCACTAAGGCTTCTCAGAAAGATCTGCACTGCAACACTTTTCATGGCACACGCGGACCTTCCTTTGGCGGCATGGGGGCAGGTTTCCTAACCACTAGCCAAGAAGGCTTTGGGATGAGCTCCTAGTGAGGAACTGCACACACACCCTGGCTCTTTCGAGAAAACTCACTCTTCCTCCATTGCCTCCTAGGGAACTCCTACGGTGATTACAAAACAGGGAGCAGGACTTGGTTTCAGGCAGGTCTGAGCACGCAGCTCTCCGGACTGCCAACGGGACAGATTTTGCTTTTCTCGTCCAGCCCCCTTTTCACGGTTGCCACACAGCTCATGTAGCTGAAGTCCCCGGGCGGCCAAAAGAGACCCATGTCACATACTGTACCCATTCGCTGAAAGCACTTTGGAAAGCCAGGTTTCCTCCGGCAGGGAATTGCGCGAGCCAGTGTACGCCTTCGTTTCTCCTAGGTCATGGTACATCTTGCAACGGCCTAGCAGTCTTTGAAGGACGACGGCCTATTTCTCCCTCGAGAGGTGAAGTCCGGGTGCTGCTTCAGGGAGCAAGAGGTCAAGTATGGATTCCGAGAACTCGTGTAAGCACGGTGTTTTTCCAAAAGCAGCTCAGGGTTACAAAAGGAGGCCACCTCGCATTGCCCAGAAGCCCCGTTACAAACGTGTTCTTCAGGCATCCTCTAAGCTCTCCAAGTCGAGCTCTCCGATGGAGGAAAAACGTTGTTGCCCAGCCTCCTGCATACAAAACAGTAGAGTCCAAAGACCCTTGTGGCTGGGTGTTGCTCAGCAGGCTCAGATGCCACTTCTGCTCCACAGTGACCTTCCTCGGAATACGGTGCAGACGCTCGCATCGCATCCTCATCCTTACAGAGTCTTGAAAGGCACACCAGCATTTACAGCAGTTCAGTCGGGAAGGCCTCTTTGAAACTGCTGACTGCGACTGTGCTGGTGGAAAGAAACACTGCACCTTACCTTGAGTCTGGCGCTCGTCTGAATTATGCCCTAGACAACGTCCTCTGCTGGATGTACTCCTAGCAAGCAATTGCCAGCATTCCGTTTCACTGGGCAAAGTCTCCGTTCCTCCCTGGGTATTCTCGCAGGGTTGAGAAGGTTGGCGACCGCAGGGCTTTTCATTAAGCACTCATCATGGAAAACACGGACCTTCCTTGCAACACGCGGGCAAGTTTCCTTCCCACTGGCCAAGAAGGCTTTGGGATGAGAACCTAGCAAGGAACTGCACGCACTCTGGTTCGTTCAAGAAAATTCACTCTGCCTCAGGTTGCCTCTCAGGGTAATCCAGGGGTGAATAGAAGACGGGCAACAGGACTGTTTCTCAGGCAGCTCTGAGGACGCAGCTCTCCGGTTGGTCACTGGGGCAAATTGTGCCCTTCCCGTCCCCCTCCACTTTCACGGTTGACACCTAGCTCGTGTACCTGAAGTTCACAAGCAGGCCACATAGACACATGCCACACACATGGGCCCTTCCATGACAACACTTTGGCTAGCAGGAGTCCTCCTGAGCTGAATGGCGTGAGCCGGTGAACGCCTTAGTGTCGCCTACCTCACCGTGGATCTTGCAAAGGCCTAACAGTCTTCAAAGGCTGAGAGCACATGTCTCCAGCTGGATCTGAAGTCGACGTGCTGCTTGCGAGGGGAAGACGTCAGCTAGGAATTCTGAGAACCCTTGCCATGGTGGTGTTGGTTCCAGTGCAGCTCAGGTTTACCAACTGGGGTCCCCTTGCCTTGCACAGCAGACCAGGGAGAAAACTCTTCCTGAGGATTCTTCCAAGCTGTGGCTATCTGGCTCTCCGACGGAAAAAACACATTGCTGCCTGGCCTTCGGCACACCAACAGCAGCGCCCAAAGACCATCATGAGGCATGAGGTTGCTCAGAAGGCACAGACGACACTTTCGGTACACAGTGATTTTCCTCGGAAAAGGGTGCAGTCGCGAGCGTCCTCAGATATGTAAAAGGCACACCAGCATTACAGCACTTCAGTGGTGAAAGCCTCGGGTCTACTTGTGACCACCAAGTTTGCTGATGGAAACACTGCCCCTTATGTTGAGTATGCCACTCAGCCGACCTTCTCCTTAGCTGAAGTAGTCTGCTGCATGACCTCCTGGCAAGGAGTGGCAGGCACACTGTTTCTTTCGAGAACACTCACTCTTCCTCCCGAGGAATTCCTGCAGGGTGCCCAAGATGGGCGCCCGCCCGCCTCTGCCCCCGTGCTTTTCCTTCAGTTTCCTGGCCCCAAGCCTCCTGTTCCAAAGGGGCCAAACATGCTTTAACCCTCAGGATCCGGTCTCTACGTGCAAACCCAGCCTGTGGAGCAGCCCCTTCTGCTCAGCTACAAGAGAGCCATGCGACACACCAGGCGCTCCTGTGAGGAGCCTTTTGTAAGCAGAGGTTCTCTGCAAGGTGACGTGCCTAGCCAAGACAGCGCTTCAGTCAGGCGTTGTCGACCCTGGAACTTTCAATCTCCCAGCAGTGCTTCGGGAAAAGTGTCCATCATTTTAGGCTGGTTGTAAAGTTACATTTCTGCTGGAGGTGAAGGGTCGTCAGCTTTGAGTTCGTAGAATCCATGTAACTCGCCGGGTATGATTCAGTGCAGCTAATAGCGAAGCCGGGAGTCTGACAGGCATTGCACGTGACACCGTTGCCCCACTCTGGTACCAAGACTGCTTTCCAGAGTTGGAGGTCTGGCTCTCCGCCGGAGCAAGCCGTGTGTTGCCCTGCCCTCTGCATGCGCAGAATGGAGGCCAAACACCCAATTGGCTGCATGTTACTACTCTGAAGCCGCAGTTGACACTTTGGCTACAACGTGTTCTTCCTTGACCTGGGTCCAGGCGTGAGAGAGCCTGCAGTCCTGAGAGGCCTACCAGTGTTAAGGCAGTACCTTCACTAAGGCTTCTCAGAAAGATCTGCACTGCAACACTTTTCATGGCACACGCGGACCTTCCTTTGGCGGCATGGGGGCAGGTTTCCTAACCACTAGCCAAGAAGGCTTTGGGATGAGCTCCTAGTGAGGAACTGCACACACACCCTGGTTCTTTCGAGAAAACTCACTCTTCCTCCATTGCCTCCTAGGGAACTCCTACGGTGATTACAAAACAGGGAGCAGGACTTGGTTTCAGGCAGGTCTGAGCACGCAGCTCTCCGGACTGCCAACGGGACAGATTTTGCTTTTCTCGTCCAGCCCCCTTTTCACGGTTGCCACACAGCTCATGTAGCTGAAGTCCCCGGGCGGCCAAAAGAGACCCATGTCACATACTGTACCCATTCGCTGAAAGCACTTTGGAAAGCCAGGTTTCCTCCGGCAGTGAATTGCGCGAGCCAGTGTACGCCTTCGTTTCTCCTAGGTCATGGTACATCTTGCAACGGCCTAGCAGTCTTTGAAGGACGACGGCCTATTTCTCCCTCGAGAGGTGAAGTCCGGGTGCTGCTTCAGGGAGCAAGAGGTCAAGTATGGATTCCGAGAACTCGTGTAAGCACGGTGTTTTTCCAAAAGCAGCTCAGGGTTACAAAAGGAGGCCACCTCGCATTGCCCAGAAGCCCCGTTACAAACGTGTTCTTCAGGCATCCTCTAAGCTCTCCAAGTCGAGCTCTCCGATGGAGGAAAAACGTTGTTGCCCAGCCTCCTGCATACAAAACAGTAGAGTCCAAAGACCCTTGTGGCTGGGTGTTGCTCAGCAGGCTCAGATGCCACTTCTGCTCCACAGTGACCTTCCTCGGAATACGGTGCAGACGCTCGCATCGCATCCTCATCCTTACAGAGTCTTGAAAGGCACACCAGCATTTACAGCAGTTCAGTCGGGAAGGCCTCTTTGAAACTGCTGACTGCGACTGTGCTGGTGGAAAGAAACACTGCACCTTACCTTGAGTCTGGCGCTCGTCTGAATTATGCCCTAGACAACGTCCTCTGCTGGATGTACTCCTAGCAAGCAATTGCCAGCATTCCGTTTCACTGGGCAAAGTCTCCGTTCCTCCCTGGGTATTCTCGCAGGGTTGAGAAGGTTGGCGACCGCAGGGCTTTTCATTAAGCACTCATCATGGAAAACACGGACCTTCCTTGCAACACGCGGGCAAGTTTCCTTCCCACTGGCCAAGAAGGCTTTGGGATGAGAACCTAGCAAGGAACTGCACGCACTCTGGTTCGTTCAAGAAAATTCACTCTGCCTCAGGTTGCCTCTCAGGGTAATCCAGGGGTGAATAGAAGACGGGCAACAGGACTGTTTCTCAGGCAGCTCTGAGGACGCAGCTCTCCGGTTGGTCACTGGGGCAAATTGTGCCCTTCCCGTCCCCCTCCACTTTCACGGTTGACACCTAGCTCATGTACCTGAAGTTCACAAGCAGGCCACATAGACACATGCCACACACATGGGCCCTTCCATGACAACACTTTGGCTAGCAGGAGTCCTCCTGAGCTGAATGGCGTGAGCCGGTGAACGCCTTAGTGTCGCCTACCTCACCGTGGATCTTGCAAAGGCCTAACAGTCTTCAAAGGCTGAGAGCACATGTCTCCAGCTGGATCTGAAGTCGACGTGCTGCTTGCGAGGGGAAGACGTCAGCTAGGAATTCTGAGAACCCTTGCCATGGCGGTGTTGGTTCCAGTGCAGCTCAGGTTTACCAACTGGGGTCCCCTTGCCTTGCACAGCAGACCAGGGAGAAAACTCTTCCTGAGGATTCTTCCAAGCTGTGGCTATCTGGCTCTCCGACGGAAGACACACATTGCTGCCTGGCCTTCGGCACACCAACAGCAGCGCCCAAAGACCATCATGAGGCATGAGGTTGCTCAGAAGGCACAGACGACACTTTCGGTACACAGTGATTTTCCTCGGAAAAGGGTGCAGTCGCGAGCGTCCTCAGATATGTAAAAGGCACACCAGCATTACAGCACTTCAGTGGTGAAAGCCTCGGGTCTACTTGTGACCACCAAGTTTGCTGATGGAAACACTGCCCCTTATGTTGAGTATGCCACTCAGCCGACCTTCTCCTTAGCTGAAGTAGTCTGCTGCATGACCTCCTGGCAAGGAGTGGCAGGCACACTGTTTCTTTCGAGAACACGCACTCTTCCTCCCGAGGAATTCCTGCAGGGTGCCCAAGATGGGCGCCCGCCCGCCTCTGCCCCCGTGCTTTTCCTTCAGTTTCCTGGCCCCAAGCCTCCTGTTCCAAAGGGGCCAAACATGCTTTAGCCCTCAGGATCCGGTTTCTACGTGCAAACCCAGCCTGTGGAGCAGCCCCTTCTGCTCAGCTACAAGAGAGCCATGCGACACACCAGGCGCTCCTGTGAGGAGCCTTTTGTAAGCAGAGGTTCTCTGCAAGGTGACGTGCCTAGCCAAGACAGCGCTTCAGTCAGGCGTTGTCGACCCTGGAACTTTCAATCTCCCAGCAGTGCTTCGGGAAAAGTGTCCATCATTTTAGGCTGGTTGTAAAGTTACATTTCTGCTGGAGGTGAAGGGTCGTCAGCTTTGAGTTCGTAGAATCCATGTAACTCGCCGGGTATGATTCAGTGCAGCTAATAGCTAAGCCGGGAGTCTGACAGGCATTGCACGTGACACCGTTGCCCCACTCTGGTACCAAGACTGCTTTCCAGAGTTGGAGGTCTGGCTCTCCGCCGGAGCAAGCCGTGTGTTGCCCTGCCCTCTGCATGCGCAGAATGGAGGCCAAACACCCAATTGGCTGCATGTTACTACTCTGAAGCCGCAGTTGACACTTTGGCTACAACGTGTTCTTCCTTGACCTGGGTCCAGGCGTGAGAGAGCCTGCAGTCCTGAGAGGCCTACCAGTGTTAAGGCAGTACCTTCACTAAGGCTTCTCAGAAAGATCTGCACTGCAACACTTTTCATGGCACACGCGGACCTTCCTTTGGCGGCATGGGGGCAGGTTTCCTAACCACTAGCCAAGAAGGCTTTGGGATGAGCTCCTAGTGAGGAACTGCACACACACCCTGGTTCTTTCGAGAAAACTCACTCTTCCTCCATTGCCTCCTAGGGAACTCCTACGGTGATTACAAAACAGGGAGCAGGACTTGGTTTCAGGCAGGTCTGAGCACGCAGCTCTCCGGACTGCCAACGGGACAGATTTTGCTTTTCTCGTCCAGCCCCCTTTTCACGGTTGCCACACAGCTCATGTAGCTGAAGTCCCCGGGCGGCCAAAAGAGACCCATGTCACATACTGTACCCATTCGCTGAAAGCACTTTGGAAAGCCAGGTTTCCTCCGGCAGGGAATTGCGCGAGCCAGTGTACGCCTTCGTTTCTCCTAGGTCATGGTACATCTTGCAACGGCCTAGCAGTCTTTGAAGGACGACGGCCTATTTCTCCCTCGAGAGGTGAAGTCCGGGTGCTGCTTCAGGGAGCAAGAGGTCAAGTATGGATTCCGAGAACTCGTGTAAGCACGGTGTTTTTCCAAAAGCAGCTCAGGGTTACAAAAGGAGGCCACCTCGCATTGCCCAGAAGCCCCGTTACAAACGTGTTCTTCAGGCATCCTCTAAGCTCTCCAAGTCGAGCTCTCCGATGGAGGAAAAACGTTGTTGCCCAGCCTCCTGCATACAAAACAGTAGAGTCCAAAGACCCTTGTGGCTGGGTGTTGCTCAGCAGGCTCAGATGCCACTTCTGCTCCACAGTGACCTTCCTCGGAATACGGTGCAGACGCTCGCATCGCATCCTCATCCTTACAGAGTCTTGAAAGGCACACCAGCATTTACAGCAGTTCAGTCGGGAAGGCCTCTTTGAAACTGCTGACTGCGACTGTGCTGGTGGAAAGAAACACTGCACCTTACCTTGAGTCTGGCGCTCGTCTGAATTATGCCCTAGACAACGTCCTCTGCTGGATGTACTCCTAGCAAGCAATTGCCAGCATTCCGTTTCACTGGGCAAAGTCTCCGTTCCTCCCTGGGTATTCTCGCAGGGTTGAGAAGGTTGGCGACCGCAGGGCTTTTCATTAAGCACTCATCATGGAAAACACGGACCTTCCTTGCAACACGCGGGCAAGTTTCCTTCCCACTGGCCAAGAAGGCTTTGGGATGAGAACCTAGCAAGGAACTGCACGCACTCTGGTTCGTTCAAGAAAATTCACTCTGCCTCAGGTTGCCTCTCAGGGTAATCCAGGGGTGAATAGAAGACGGGCAACAGGACTGTTTCTCAGGCAGCTCTGAGGACGCAGCTCTCCGGTTGGTCACTGGGGCAAATTGTGCCCTTCCCGTCCCCCTCCACTTTCACGGTTGACACCTAGCTCGTGTACCTGAAGTTCACAAGCAGGCCACATAGACACATGCCACACACATGGGCCCTTCCATGACAACACTTTGGCTAGCAGGAGTCCTCCTGAGCTGAATGGCGTGAGCCGGTGAACGCCTTAGTGTCGCCTACCTCACCGTGGATCTTGCAAAGGCCTAACAGTCTTCAAAGGCTGAGAGCACATGTCTCCAGCTGGATCTGAAGTCGACGTGCTGCTTGCGAGGGGAAGACGTCAGCTAGGAATTCTGAGAACCCTTGCCATGGCGGTGTTGGTTCCAGTGCAGCTCAGGTTTACCAACTGGGGTCCCCTTGCCTTGCACAGCAGACCAGGGAGAAAACTCTTCCTGAGGATTCTTCCAAGCTGTGGCTATCTGGCTCTCCGACGGAAGACACACATTGCTGCCTGGCCTTCGGCACACCAACAGCAGCGCCCAAAGACCATCATGAGGCATGAGGTTGCTCAGAAGGCACAGACGACACTTTCGGTACACAGTGATTTTCCTCGGAAAAGGGTGCAGTCGCGAGCGTCCTCAGATATGTAAAAGGCACACCAGCATTACAGCACTTCAGTGGTGAAAGCCTCGGGTCTACTTGTGACCACCAAGTTTGCTGATGGAAACACTGCCCCTTATGTTGAGTATGCCACTCAGCCGACCTTCTCCTTAGCTGAAGTAGTCTGCTGCATGACCTCCTGGCAAGGAGTGGCAGGCACACTGTTTCTTTCGAGAACACTCACTCTTCCTCCCGAGGAATTCCTGCAGGGTGCCCAAGATGGGCGCCCGCCCGCCTCTGCCCCCGTGCTTTTCCTTCAGTTTCCTGGCCCCAAGCCTCCTGTTCCAAAGGGGCCAAACATGCTTTAGCCCTCAGGATCCGGTTTCTACGTGCAAACCCAGCCTGTGGAGCAGCCCCTTCTGCTCAGCTACAAGAGAGCCATGCGACACACCAGGCGCTCCTGTGAGGAGCCTTTTGTAAGCAGAGGTTCTCTGCAAGGTGACGTGCCTAGCCAAGACAGCGCTTCAGTCAGGCGTTGTCGACCCTGGAACTTTCAATCTCCCAGCAGTGCTTCGGGAAAAGTGTCCATCATTTTAGGCTGGTTGTAAAGTTACATTTCTGCTGGAGGTGAAGGGTCGTCAGCTTTGAGTTCGTAGAATCCATGTAACTCGCCGGGTATGATTCAGTGCAGCTAATAGCTAAGCCGGGAGTCTGACAGGCATTGCACGTGACACCGTTGCCCCACTCTGGTACCAAGACTGCTTTCCAGAGTTGGAGGTCTGGCTCTCCGCCGGAGCAAGCCGTGTGTTGCCCTGCCCTCTGCATGCGCAGAATGGAGGCCAAACACCCAATTGGCTGCATGTTACTACTCTGAAGCCGCAGTTGACACTTTGGCTACAACGTGTTCTTCCTTGACCTGGGTCCAGGCGTGAGAGAGCCTGCAGTCCTGAGAGGCCTACCAGTGTTAAGGCAGTACCTTCACTAAGGCTTCTCAGAAAGATCTGCACTGCAACACTTTTCATGGCACACGCGGACCTTCCTTTGGCGGCATGGGGGCAGGTTTCCTAACCACTAGCCAAGAAGGCTTTGGGATGAGCTCCTAGTGAGGAACTGCACACACACCCTGGTTCTTTCGAGAAAACTCACTCTTCCTCCATTGCCTCCTAGGGAACTCCTACGGTGATTACAAAACAGGGAGCAGGACTTGGTTTCAGGCAGGTCTGAGCACGCAGCTCTCCGGACTGCCAACGGGACAGATTTTGCTTTTCTCGTCCAGCCCCCTTTTCACGGTTGCCACACAGCTCATGTAGCTGAAGTCCCCGGGCGGCCAAAAGAGACCCATGTCACATACTGTACCCATTCGCTGAAAGCACTTTGGAAAGCCAGGTTTCCTCCGGCAGGGAATTGCGCGAGCCAGTGTACGCCTTCGTTTCTCCTAGGTCATGGTACATCTTGCAACGGCCTAGCAGTCTTTGAAGGACGACGGCCTATTTCTCCCTCGAGAGGTGAAGTCCGGGTGCTGCTTCAGGGAGCAAGAGGTCAAGTATGGATTCCGAGAACTCGTGTAAGCACGGTGTTTTTCCAAAAGCAGCTCAGGGTTACAAAAGGAGGCCACCTCGCATTGCCCAGAAGCCCCGTTACAAACGTGTTCTTCAGGCATCCTCTAAGCTCTCCAAGTCGAGCTCTCCGATGGAGGAAAAACGTTGTTGCCCAGCCTCCTGCATACAAAACAGTAGAGTCCAAAGACCCTTGTGGCTGGGTGTTGCTCAGCAGGCTCAGATGCCACTTCTGCTCCACAGTGACCTTCCTCGGAATACGGTGCAGACGCTCGCATCGCATCCTCATCCTTACAGAGTCTTGAAAGGCACACCAGCATTTACAGCAGTTCAGTCGGGAAGGCCTCTTTGAAACTGCTGACTGCGACTGTGCTGGTGGAAAGAAACACTGCACCTTACCTTGAGTCTGGCGCTCGTCTGAATTATGCCCTAGACAACGTCCTCTGCTGGATGTACTCCTAGCAAGCAATTGCCAGCATTCCGTTTCACTGGGCAAAGTCTCCGTTCCTCCCTGGGTATTCTCGCAGGGTTGAGAAGGTTGGCGACCGCAGGGCTTTTCATTAAGCACTCATCATGGAAAACACGGACCTTCCTTGCAACACGCGGGCAAGTTTCCTTCCCACTGGCCAAGAAGGCTTTGGGATGAGAACCTAGCAAGGAACTGCACGCACTCTGGTTCGTTCAAGAAAATTCACTCTGCCTCAGGTTGCCTCTCAGGGTAATCCAGGGGTGAATAGAAGACGGGCAACAGGACTGTTTCTCAGGCAGCTCTGAGGACGCAGCTCTCCGGTTGGTCACTGGGGCAAATTGTGCCCTTCCCGTCCCCCTCCACTTTCACGGTTGACACCTAGCTCGTGTACCTGAAGTTCACAAGCAGGCCACATAGACACATGCCACACACATGGGCCCTTCCATGACAACACTTTGGCTAGCAGGAGTCCTCCTGAGCTGAATGGCGTGAGCCGGTGAACGCCTTAGTGTCGCCTACCTCACCGTGGATCTTGCAAAGGCCTAACAGTCTTCAAAGGCTGAGAGCACATGTCTCCAGCTGGATCTGAAGTCGACGTGCTGCTTGCGAGGGGAAGACGTCAGCTAGGAATTCTGAGAACCCTTGCCATGGCGGTGTTGGTTCCAGTGCAGCTCAGGTTTACCAACTGGGGTCCCCTTGCCTTGCACAGCAGACCAGGGAGAAAACTCTTCCTGAGGATTCTTCCAAGCTGTGGCTATCTGGCTCCCCGACGGAAAAAACACATTGCTGCCTGGCCTTCGGCACACCAACAGCAGCGCCCAAAGACCATCATGAGGCATGAGGTTGCTCAGAAGGCACAGACGACACTTTCGGTACACAGTGATTTTCCTCGGAAAAGGGTGCAGTCGCGAGCGTCCTCAGATATGTAAAAGGCACACCAGCATTACAGCACTTCAGTGGTGAAAGCCTCGGGTCTACTTGTGACCACCAAGTTTGCTGATGGAAACACTGCCCCTTATGTTGAGTATGCCACTCAGCCGACCTTCTCCTTAGCTGAAGTAGTCTGCTGCATGACCTCCTGGCAAGGAGTGGCAGGCACACTGTTTCTTTCGAGAACACTCACTCTTCCTCCCGAGGAATTCCTGCAGGGTGCCCAAGATGGGCGCCCGCCCGCCTCTGCCCCCGTGCTTTTCCTTCAGTTTCCTGGCCCCAAGCCTCCTGTTCCAAAGGGGCCAAACATGCTTTAGCCCTCAGGATCCGGTTTCTACGTGCAAACCCAGCCTGTGGAGCAGCCCCTTCTGCTCAGCTACAAGAGAGCCATGCGACACACCAGGCGCTCCTGTGAGGAGCCTTTTGTAAGCAGAGGTTCTCTGCAAGGTGACGTGCCTAGCCAAGACAGCGCTTCAGTCAGGCGTTGTCGACCCTGGAACTTTCAATCTCCCAGCAGTGCTTCGGGAAAAGTGTCCATCATTTTAGGCTGGTTGTAAAGTTACATTTCTGCTGGAGGTGAAGGGTCGTCAGCTTTGAGTTCGTAGAATCCATGTAACTCGCCGGGTATGATTCAGTGCAGCTAATAGCTAAGCCGGGAGTCTGACAGGCATTGCACGTGACACCGTTGCCCCACTCTGGTACCAAGACTGCTTTCCAGAGTTGGAGGTCTGGCTCTCCGCCGGAGCAAGCCGTGTGTTGCCCTGCCCTCTGCATGCGCAGAATGGAGGCCAAACACCCAATTGGCTGCATGTTACTACTCTGAAGCCGCAGTTGACACTTTGGCTACAACGTGTTCTTCCTTGACCTGGGTCCAGGCGTGAGAGAGCCTGCAGTCCTGAGAGGCCTACCAGTGTTAAGGCAGTACCTTCACTAAGGCTTCTCAGAAAGATCTGCACTGCAACACTTTTCATGGCACACGCGGACCTTCCTTTGGCGGCATGGGGGCAGGTTTCCTAACCACTAGCCAAGAAGGCTTTGGGATGAGCTCCTAGTGAGGAACTGCACACACACCCTGGTTCTTTCGAGAAAACTCACTCTTCCTCCATTGCCTCCTAGGGAACTCCTACGGTGATTACAAAACAGGGAGCAGGACTTGGTTTCAGGCAGGTCTGAGCACGCAGCTCTCCGGACTGCCAACGGGACAGATTTTGCTTTTCTCGTCCAGCCCCCTTTTCACGGTTGCCACACAGCTCATGTAGCTGAAGTCCCCGGGCGGCCAAAAGAGACCCATGTCACATACTGTACCCATTCGCTGAAAGCACTTTGGAAAGCCAGGTTTCCTCCGGCAGGGAATTGCGCGAGCCAGTGTACGCCTTCGTTTCTCCTAGGTCATGGTACATCTTGCAACGGCCTAGCAGTCTTTGAAGGACGACGGCCTATTTCTCCCTCGAGAGGTGAAGTCCGGGTGCTGCTTCAGGGAGCAAGAGGTCAAGTATGGATTCCGAGAACTCGTGTAAGCACGGTGTTTTTCCAAAAGCAGCTCAGGGTTACAAAAGGAGGCCACCTCGCATTGCCCAGAAGCCCCGTTACAAACGTGTTCTTCAGGCATCCTCTAAGCTCTCCAAGTCGAGCTCTCCGATGGAGGAAAAACGTTGTTGCCCAGCCTCCTGCATACAAAACAGTAGAGTCCAAAGACCCTTGTGGCTGGGTGTTGCTCAGCAGGCTCAGATGCCACTTCTGCTCCACAGTGACCTTCCTCGGAATACGGTGCAGACGCTCGCATCGCATCCTCATCCTTACAGAGTCTTGAAAGGCACACCAGCATTTACAGCAGTTCAGTCGGGAAGGCCTCTTTGAAACTGCTGACTGCGACTGTGCTGGTGGAAAGAAACACTGCACCTTACCTTGAGTCTGGCGCTCGTCTGAATTATGCCCTAGACAACGTCCTCTGCTGGATGTACTCCTAGCAAGCAATTGCCAGCATTCCGTTTCACTGGGCAAAGTCTCCGTTCCTCCCTGGGTATTCTCGCAGGGTTGAGAAGGTTGGCGACCGCAGGGCTTTTCATTAAGCACTCATCATGGAAAACACGGACCTTCCTTGCAACACGCGGGCAAGTTTCCTTCCCACTGGCCAAGAAGGCTTTGGGATGAGAACCTAGCAAGGAACTGCACGCACTCTGGTTCGTTCAAGAAAATTCACTCTGCCTCAGGTTGCCTCTCAGGGTAATCCAGGGGTGAATAGAAGACGGGCAACAGGACTGTTTCTCAGGCAGCTCTGAGGACGCAGCTCTCCGGTTGGTCACTGGGGCAAATTGTGCCCTTCCCGTCCCCCTCCACTTTCACGGTTGACACCTAGCTCGTGTACCTGAAGTTCACAAGCAGGCCACATAGACACATGCCACACACATGGGCCCTTCCATGACAACACTTTGGCTAGCAGGAGTCCTCCTGAGCTGAATGGCGTGAGCCGGTGAACGCCTTAGTGTCGCCTACCTCACCGTGGATCTTGCAAAGGCCTAACAGTCTTCAAAGGCTGAGAGCACATGTCTCCAGCTGGATCTGAAGTCGACGTGCTGCTTGCGAGGGGAAGACGTCAGCTAGGAATTCTGAGAACCCTTGCCATGGCGGTGTTGGTTCCAGTGCAGCTCAGGTTTACCAACTGGGGTCCCCTTGCCTTGCACAGCAGACCAGGGAGAAAACTCTTCCTGAGGATTCTTCCAAGCTGTGGCTATCTGGCTCTCCGACGGAAGACACACATTGCTGCCTGGCCTTCGGCACACCAACAGCAGCGCCCAAAGACCATCATGAGGCATGAGGTTGCTCAGAAGGCACAGACGACACTTTCGGTACACAGTGATTTTCCTCGGAAAAGGGTGCAGTCGCGAGCGTCCTCAGATATGTAAAAGGCACACCAGCATTACAGCACTTCAGTGGTGAAAGCCTCGGGTCTACTTGTGACCACCAAGTTTGCTGATGGAAACACTGCCCCTTATGTTGAGTATGCCACTCAGCCGACCTTCTCCTTAGCTGAAGTAGTCTGCTGCATGACCTCCTGGCAAGGAGTGGCAGGCACACTGTTTCTTTCGAGAACACGCACTCTTCCTCCCGAGGAATTCCTGCAGGGTGCCCAAGATGGGCGCCCGCCCGCCTCTGCCCCCGTGCTTTTCCTTCAGTTTCCTGGCCCCAAGCCTCCTGTTCCAAAGGGGCCAAACATGCTTTAGCCCTCAGGATCCGGTTTCTACGTGCAAACCCAGCCTGTGGAGCAGCCCCTTCTGCTCAGCTACAAGAGAGCCATGCGACACACCAGGCGCTCCTGTGAGGAGCCTTTTGTAAGCAGAGGTTCTCTGCAAGGTGACGTGCCTAGCCAAGACAGCGCTTCAGTCAGGCGTTGTCGACCCTGGAACTTTCAATCTCCCAGCAGTGCTTCGGGAAAAGTGTCCATCATTTTAGGCTGGTTGTAAAGTTACATTTCTGCTGGAGGTGAAGGGTCGTCAGCTTTGAGTTCGTAGAATCCATGTAACTCGCCGGGTATGATTCAGTGCAGCTAATAGCTAAGCCGGGAGTCTGACAGGCATTGCACGTGACACCGTTGCCCCACTCTGGTACCAAGACTGCTTTCCAGAGTTGGAGGTCTGGCTCTCCGCCGGAGCAAGCCGTGTGTTGCCCTGCCCTCTGCATGCGCAGAATGGAGGCCAAACACCCAATTGGCTGCATGTTACTACTCTGAAGCCGCAGTTGACACTTTGGCTACAACGTGTTCTTCCTTGACCTGGGTCCAGGCGTGAGAGAGCCTGCAGTCCTGAGAGGCCTACCAGTGTTAAGGCAGTACCTTCACTAAGGCTTCTCTGAAAGATCTGCACTGCAACACTTTTCATGGCACACGCGGACCTTCCTTTGGCGGCATGGGGGCAGGTTTCCTAACCACTAGCCAAGAAGGCTTTGGGATGAGCTCCTAGTGAGGAACTGCACACACACCCTGGTTCTTTCGAGAAAACTCACTCTTCCTCCATTGCCTCCTAGGGAACTCCTACGGTGATTACAAAACAGGGAGCAGGACTTGGTTTCAGGCAGGTCTGAGCACGCAGCTCTCCGGACTGCCAACGGGACAGATTTTGCTTTTCTCGTCCAGCCCCCTTTTCACGGTTGCCACACAGCTCATGTAGCTGAAGTCCCCGGGCGGCCAAAAGAGACCCATGTCACATACTGTACCCATTCGCTGAAAGCACTTTGGAAAGCCAGGTTTCCTCCGGCAGGGAATTGCGTGAGCCAGTGTACGCCTTCGTTTCTCCTAGGTCATGGTACATCTTGCAACGGCCTAGCAGTCTTTGAAGGACGACGGCCTATTTCTCCCTCGAGAGGTGAAGTCCGGGTGCTGCTTCAGGGAGCAAGAGGTCAAGTATGGATTCCGAGAACTCGTGTAAGCACGGTGTTTTTCCAAAAGCAGCTCAGGGTTACAAAAGGAGGCCACCTCGCATTGCCCAGAAGCCCCGTTACAAACGTGTTCTTCAGGCATCCTCTAAGCTCTCCAAGTCGAGCTCTCCGATGGAGGAAAAACGTTGTTGCCCAGCCTCCTGCATACAAAACAGTAGAGTCCAAAGACCCTTGTGGCTGGGTGTTGCTCAGCAGGCTCAGATGCCACTTCTGCTCCACAGTGACCTTCCTCGGAATACGGTGCAGACGCTCGCATCGCATCCTCATCCTTACAGAGTCTTGAAAGGCACACCAGCATTTACAGCAGTTCAGTCGGGAAGGCCTCTTTGAAACTGCTGACTGCGACTGTGCTGGTGGAAAGAAACACTGCACCTTACCTTGAGTCTGGCGCTCGTCTGAATTATGCCCTAGACAACGTCCTCTGCTGGATGTACTCCTAGCAAGCAATTGCCAGCATTCCGTTTCACTGGGCAAAGTCTCCGTTCCTCCCTGGGTATTCTCACAGGGTTGAGAAGGTTGGCGACCGCAGGGCTTTTCATTAAGCACTCATCATGGAAAACACGGACCTTCCTTGCAACACGCGGGCAAGTTTCCTTCCCACTGGCCAAGAAGGCTTTGGGATGAGAACCTAGCAAGGAACTGCACGCACTCTGGTTCGTTCAAGAAAATTCACTCTGCCTCAGGTTGCCTCTCAGGGTAATCCAGGGGTGAATAGAAGACGGGCAACAGGACTGTTTCTCAGGCAGCTCTGAGGACGCAGCTCTCCGGTTGGTCACTGGGGCAAATTGTGCCCTTCCCGTCCCCCTCCACTTTCACGGTTGACACCTAGCTCGTGTACCTGAAGTTCACAAGCAGGCCACATAGACACATGCCACACACATGGGCCCTTCCATGACAACACTTTGGCTAGCAGGAGTCCTCCTGAGCTGAATGGCGTGAGCCGGTGAACGCCTTAGTGTCGCCTACCTCACCGTGGATCTTGCAAAGGCCTAACAGTCTTCAAAGGCTGAGAGCACATGTCTCCAGCTGGATCTGAAGTCGACGTGCTGCTTGCGAGGGGAAGACGTCAGCTAGGAATTCTGAGAACCCTTGCCATGGCGGTGTTGGTTCCAGTGCAGCTCAGGTTTACCAACTGGGGTCCCCTTGCCTTGCACAGCAGACCAGGGAGAAAACTCTTCCTGAGGATTCTTCCAAGCTGTGGCTATCTGGCTCTCCGACGGAAGACACACATTGCTGCCTGGCCTTCGGCACACCAACAGCAGCGCCCAAAGACCATCATGAGGCATGAGGTTGCTCAGAAGGCACAGACGACACTTTCGGTACACAGTGATTTTCCTCGGAAAAGGGTGCAGTCGCGAGCGTCCTCAGATATGTAAAAGGCACACCAGCATTACAGCACTTCAGTGGTGAAAGCCTCGGGTCTACTTGTGACCACCAAGTTTGCTGATGGAAACACTGCCCCTTATGTTGAGTATGCCACTCAGCCGACCTTCTCCTTAGCTGAAGTAGTCTGCTGCATGACCTCCTGGCAAGGAGTGGCAGGCACACTGTTTCTTTCGAGAACACTCACTCTTCCTCCCGAGGAATTCCTGCAGGGTGCCCAAGATGGGCGCCCGCCCGCCTCTGCCCCCGTGCTTTTCCTTCAGTTTCCTGGCCCCAAGCCTCCTGTTCCAAAGGGGCCAAACATGCTTTAGCCCTCAGGATCCGGTTTCTACGTGCAAACCCAGCCTGTGGAGCAGCCCCTTCTGCTCAGCTACAAGAGAGCCATGCGACACACCAGGCGCTCCTGTGAGGAGCCTTTTGTAAGCAGAGGTTCTCTGCAAGGTGACGTGCCTAGCCAAGACAGCGCTTCAGTCAGGCGTTGTCGACCCTGGAACTTTCAATCTCCCAGCAGTGCTTCGGGAAAAGTGTCCATCATTTTAGGCTGGTTGTAAAGTTACATTTCTGCTGGAGGTGAAGGGTCGTCAGCTTTGAGTTCGTAGAATCCATGTAACTCGCCGGGTATGATTCAGTGCAGCTAATAGCTAAGCCGGGAGTCTGACAGGCATTGCACGTGACACCGTTGCCCCACTCTGGTACCAAGACTGCTTTCCAGAGTTGGAGGTCTGGCTCTCCGCCGGAGCAAGCCGTGTGTTGCCCTGCCCTCTGCATGCGCAGAATGGAGGCCAAACACCCAATTGGCTGCATGTTACTACTCTGAAGCCGCAGTTGACACTTTGGCTACAACGTGTTCTTCCTTGACCTGGGTCCAGGCGTGAGAGAGCCTGCAGTCCTGAGAGGCCTACCAGTGTTAAGGCAGTACCTTCACTAAGGCTTCTCAGAAAGATCTGCACTGCAACACTTTTCATGGCACACGCGGACCTTCCTTTGGCGGCATGGGGGCAGGTTTCCTAACCACTAGCCAAGAAGGCTTTGGGATGAGCTCCTAGTGAGGAACTGCACACACACCCTGGTTCTTTCGAGAAAACTCACTCTTCCTCCATTGCCTCCTAGGGAACTCCTACGGTGATTACAAAACAGGGAGCAGGACTTGGTTTCAGGCAGGTCTGAGCACGCAGCTCTCCGGACTGCCAACGGGACAGATTTTGCTTTTCTCGTCCAGCCCCCTTTTCACGGTTGCCACACAGCTCATGTAGCTGAAGTCCCCGGGCGGCCAAAAGAGACCCATGTCACATACTGTACCCATTCGCTGAAAGCACTTTGGAAAGCCAGGTTTCCTCCGGCAGGGAATTGCGCGAGCCAGTGTACGCCTTCGTTTCTCCTAGGTCATGGTACATCTTGCAACGGCCTAGCAGTCTTTGAAGGACGACGGCCTATTTCTCCCTCGAGAGGTGAAGTCCGGGTGCTGCTTCAGGGAGCAAGAGGTCAAGTATGGATTCCGAGAACTCGTGTAAGCACGGTGTTTTTCCAAAAGCAGCTCAGGGTTACAAAAGGAGGCCACCTCGCATTGCCCAGAAGCCCCGTTACAAACGTGTTCTTCAGGCATCCTCTAAGCTCTCCAAGTCGAGCTCTCCGATGGAGGAAAAACGTTGTTGCCCAGCCTCCTGCATACAAAACAGTAGAGTCCAAAGACCCTTGTGGCTGGGTGTTGCTCAGCAGGCTCAGATGCCACTTCTGCTCCACAGTGACCTTCCTCGGAATACGGTGCAGACGCTCGCATCGCATCCTCATCCTTACAGAGTCTTGAAAGGCACACCAGCATTTACAGCAGTTCAGTCGGGAAGGCCTCTTTGAAACTGCTGACTGCGACTGTGCTGGTGGAAAGAAACACTGCACCTTACCTTGAGTCTGGCGCTCGTCTGAATTATGCCCTAGACAACGTCCTCTGCTGGATGTACTCCTAGCAAGCAATTGCCAGCATTCCGTTTCACTGGGCAAAATCTCCGTTCCTCCCTGGGTATTCTCGCAGGGTTGAGAAGGTTGGCGACCGCAGGGCTTTTCATTAAGCACTCATCATGGAAAACACGGACCTTCCTTGCAACACGCGGGCAAGTTTCCTTCCCACTGGCCAAGAAGGCTTTGGGATGAGAACCTAGCAAGGAACTGCACGCACTCTGGTTCGTTCAAGAAAATTCACTCTGCCTCAGGTTGCCTCTCAGGGTAATCCAGGGGTGAATAGAAGACGGGCAACAGGACTGTTTCTCAGGCAGCTCTGAGGACGCAGCTCTCCGGTTGGTCACTGGGGCAAATTGTGCCCTTCCCGTCCCCCTCCACTTTCACGGTTGACACCTAGCTCGTGTACCTGAAGTTCACAAGCAGGCCACATAGACACATGCCACACACATGGGCCCTTCCATGACAACACTTTGGCTAGCAGGAGTCCTCCTGAGCTGAATGGCGTGAGCCGGTGAACGCCTTAGTGTCGCCTACCTCACCGTGGATCTTGCAAAGGCCTAACAGTCTTCAAAGGCTGAGAGCACATGTCTCCAGCTGGATCTGAAGTCGACGTGCTGCTTGTGAGGGGAAGACGTCAGCTAGGAATTCTGAGAACCCTTGCCATGGCGGTGTTGGTTCCAGTGCAGCTCAGGTTTACCAACTGGGGTCCCCTTGCCTTGCACAGCAGACCAGGGAGAAAACTCTTCCTGAGGATTCTTCCAAGCTGTGGCTATCTGGCTCTCCGACGGAAGACACACATTGCTGCCTGGCCTTCGGCACACCAACAGCAGCGCCCAAAGACCATCATGAGGCATGAGGTTGCTCAGAAGGCACAGACGACACTTTCGGTACACAGTGATTTTCCTCGGAAAAGGGTGCAGTCGCGAGCGTCCTCAGATATGTAAAAGGCACACCAGCATTACAGCACTTCAGTGGTGAAAGCCTCGGGTCTACTTGTGACCACCAAGTTTGCTGATGGAAACACTGCCCCTTATGTTGAGTATGCCACTCAGCCGACCTTCTCCTTAGCTGAAGTAGTCTGCTGCATGACCTCCTGGCAAGGAGTGGCAGGCACACTGTTTCTTTCGAGAACACTCACTCTTCCTCCCGAGGAATTCCTGCAGGGTGCCCAAGATGGGCGCCCGCCCGCCTCTGCCCCCGTGCTTTTCCTTCAGTTTCCTGGCCCCAAGCCTCCTGTTCCAAAGGGGCCAAACATGCTTTAGCCCTCAGGATCCGGTTTCTACGTGCAAACCCAGCCTGTGGAGCAGCCCCTTCTGCTCAGCTACAAGAGAGCCATGCGACACACCAGGCGCTCCTGTGAGGAGCCTTTTGTAAGCAGAGGTTCTCTGCAAGGTGACGTGCCTAGCCAAGACAGCGCTTCAGTCAGGCGTTGTCGACCCTGGAACTTTCAATCTCCCAGCAGTGCTTCGGGAAAAGTGTCCATCATTTTAGGCTGGTTGTAAAGTTACATTTCTGCTGGAGGTGAAGGGTCGTCAGCTTTGAGTTCGTAGAATCCATGTAACTCGCCGGGTATGATTCAGTGCAGCTAATAGCTAAGCCGGGAGTCTGACAGGCATTGCACGTGACACCGTTGCCCCACTCTGGTACCAAGACTGCTTTCCAGAGTTGGAGGTCTGGCTCTCCGCCAGAGCAAGCCGTGTGTTGCCCTGCCCTCTGCATGCGCAGAATGGAGGCCAAACACCCAATTGGCTGCATGTTACTACTCTGAAGCCGCAGTTGACACTTTGGCTACAACGTGTTCTTCCTTGACCTGGGTCCAGGCGTGAGAGAGCCTGCAGTCCTGAGAGGCCTACCAGTGTTAAGGCAGTACCTTCACTAAGGCTTCTCAGAAAGATCTGCACTGCAACACTTTTCATGGCACACGCGGACCTTCCTTTGGCGGCATGGGGGCAGGTTTCCTAACCACTAGCCAAGAAGGCTTTGGGATGAGCTCCTAGTGAGGAACTGCACACACACCCTGGTTCTTTCGAGAAAACTCACTCTTCCTCCATTGCCTCCTAGGGAACTCCTACGGTGATTACAAAACAGGGAGCAGGACTTGGTTTCAGGCAGGTCTGAGCACGCAGCTCTCCGGACTGCCAACGGGACAGATTTTGCTTTTCTCGTCCAGCCCCCTTTTCACGGTTGCCACACAGCTCATGTAGCTGAAGTCCCCGGGCAGCCAAAAGAGACCCATGTCACATACTGTACCCATTCGCTGAAAGCACTTTGGAAAGCCAGGTTTCCTCCGGCAGGGAATTGCGCGAGCCAGTGTACGCCTTCGTTTCTCCTAGGTCATGGTACATCTTGCAACGGCCTAGCAGTCTTTGAAGGACGACGGCCTATTTCTCCCTCGAGAGGTGAAGTCCGGGTGCTGCTTCAGGGAGCAAGAGGTCAAGTATGGATTCCGAGAACTCGTGTAAGCACGGTGTTTTTCCAAAAGCAGCTCAGGGTTACAAAAGGAGGCCACCTCGCATTGCCCAGAAGCCCCGTTACAAACGTGTTCTTCAGGCATCCTCTAAGCTCTCCAAGTCGAGCTCTCCGATGGAGGAAAAACGTTGTTGCCCAGCCTCCTGCATACAAAACAGTAGAGTCCAAAGACCCTTGTGGCTGGGTGTTGCTCAGCAGGCTCAGATGCCACTTCTGCTCCACAGTGACCTTCCTCGGAATACGGTGCAGACGCTCGCATCGCATCCTCATCCTTACAGAGTCTTGAAAGGCACACCAGCATTTACAGCAGTTCAGTCGGGAAGGCCTCTTTGAAACTGCTGACTGCGACTGTGCTGGTGGAAAGAAACACTGCACCTTACCTTGAGTCTGGCGCTCGTCTGAATTATGCCCTAGACAACGTCCTCTGCTGGATGTACTCCTAGCAAGCAATTGCCAGCATTCCGTTTCACTGGGCAAAGTCTCCGTTCCTCCCTGGGTATTCTCGCAGGGTTGAGAAGGTTGGCGACCGCAGGGCTTTTCATTAAGCACTCATCATGGAAAACACGGACCTTCCTTGCAACACGCGGGCAAGTTTCCTTCCCACTGGCCAAGAAGGCTTTGGGATGAGAACCTAGCAAGGAACTGCACGCACTCTGGTTCGTTCAAGAAAATTCACTCTGCCTCAGGTTGCCTCTCAGGGTAATCCAGGGGTGAATAGAAGACGGGCAACAGGACTGTTTCTCAGGCAGCTCTGAGGACGCAGCTCTCCGGTTGGTCACTGGGGCAAATTGTGCCCTTCCCGTCCCCCTCCACTTTCACGGTTGACACCTAGCTCGTGTACCTGAAGTTCACAAGCAGGCCACATAGACACATGCCACACACATGGGCCCTTCCATGACAACACTTTGGCTAGCAGGAGTCCTCCTGAGCTGAATGGCGTGAGCCGGTGAACGCCTTAGTGTCGCCTACCTCACCGTGGATCTTGCAAAGGCCTAACAGTCTTCAAAGGCTGAGAGCACATGTCTCCAGCTGGATCTGAAGTCGACGTGCTGCTTGCGAGGGGAAGACGTCAGCTAGGAATTCTGAGAACCCTTGCCATGGCGGTGTTGGTTCCAGTGCAGCTCAGGTTTACCAACTGGGGTCCCCTTGCCTTGCACAGCAGACCAGGGAGAAAACTCTTCCTGAGGATTCTTCCAAGCTGTGGCTATCTGGCTCTCCGACGGAAAAAACACATTGCTGCCTGGCCTTCGGCACACCAACAGCAGCGCCCAAAGACCATCATGAGGCATGAGGTTGCTCAGAAGGCACAGACGACACTTTCGGTACACAGTGATTTTCCTCGGAAAAGGGTGCAGTCGCGAGCGTCCTCAGATATGTAAAAGGCACACCAGCATTACAGCACTTCAGTGGTGAAAGCCTCGGGTCTACTTGTGACCACCAAGTTTGCTGATGGAAACACTGCCCCTTATGTTGAGTATGCCACTCAGCCGACCTTCTCCTTAGCTGAAGTAGTCTGCTGCATGACCTCCTGGCAAGGAGTGGCAGGCACACTGTTTCTTTCGAGAACATGCACTCTTCCTCCCGAGGAATTCCTGCAGGGTGCCCAAGATGGGCGCCCGCCCGCCTCTGCCCCCGTGCTTTTCCTTCAGTTTCCTGGCCCCAAGCCTCCTGTTCCAAAGGGGCCAAACATGCTTTAGCCCTCAGGATCCGGTTTCTACGTGCAAACCCAGCCTGTGGAGCAGCCCCTTCTGCTCAGCTACAAGAGAGCCATGCGACACACCAGGCGCTCCTGTGAGGAGCCTTTTGTAAGCAGAGGTTCTCTGCAAGGTGACGTGCCTAGCCAAGACAGCGCTTCAGTCAGGCGTTGTCGACCCTGGAACTTTCAATCTCCCAGCAGTGCTTCGGGAAAAGTGTCCATCATTTTAGGCTGGTTGTAAAGTTACATTTCTGCTGGAGGTGAAGGGTCGTCAGCTTTGAGTTCGTAGAATCCATGTAACTCGCCGGGTATGATTCAGTGCAGCTAATAGCTAAGCCGGGAGTCTGACAGGCATTGCACGTGACACCGTTGCCCCACTCTGGTACCAAGACTGCTTTCCAGAGTTGGAGGTCTGGCTCTCCGCCGGAGCAAGCCGTGTGTTGCCCTGCCCTCTGCATGCGCAGAATGGAGGCCAAACACCCAATTGGCTGCATGTTACTACTCTGAAGCCGCAGTTGACACTTTGGCTACAACGTGTTCTTCCTTGACCTGGGTCCAGGCGTGAGAGAGCCTGCAGTCCTGAGAGGCCTACCAGTGTTAAGGCAGTACCTTCACTAAGGCTTCTCAGAAAGATCTGCACTGCAACACTTTTCATGGCACACGCGGACCTTCCTTTGGCGGCATGGGGGCAGGTTTCCTAACCACTAGCCAAGAAGGCTTTGGGATGAGCTCCTAGTGAGGAACTGCACACACACCCTGGTTCTTTCGAGAAAACTCACTCTTCCTCCATTGCCTCCTAGGGAACTCCTACGGTGATTACAAAACAGGGAGCAGGACTTGGTTTCAGGCAGGTCTGAGCACGCAGCTCTCCGGACTGCCAACGGGACAGATTTTGCTTTTCTCGTCCAGCCCCCTTTTCACGGTTGCCACACAGCTCATGTAGCTGAAGTCCCCGGGCGGCCAAAAGAGACCCATGTCACATACTGTACCCATTCGCTGAAAGCACTTTGGAAAGCCAGGTTTCCTCCGGCAGGGAATTGCGCGAGCCAGTGTACGCCTTCGTTTCTCCTAGGTCATGGTACATCTTGCAACGGCCTAGCAGTCTTTGAAGGACGACGGCCTATTTCTCCCTCGAGAGGTGAAGTCCGGGTGCTGCTTCAGGGAGCAAGAGGTCAAGTATGGATTCCGAGAACTCGTGTAAGCACGGTGTTTTTCCAAAAGCAGCTCAGGGTTACAAAAGGAGGCCACCTCGCATTGCCCAGAAGCCCCGTTACAAACGTGTTCTTCAGGCATCCTCTAAGCTCTCCAAGTCGAGCTCTCTGATGGAGGAAAAACGTTGTTGCCCAGCCTCCTGCATACAAAACAGTAGAGTCCAAAGACCCTTGTGGCTGGGTGTTGCTCAGCAGGCTCAGATGCCACTTCTGCTCCACAGTGACCTTCCTCGGAATACGGTGCAGACGCTCGCATCGCATCCTCATCCTTACAGAGTCTTGAAAGGCACACCAGCATTTACAGCAGTTCAGTCGGGAAGGCCTCTTTGAAACTGCTGACTGCGACTGTGCTGGTGGAAAGAAACACTGCACCTTACCTTGAGTCTGGCGCTCGTCTGAATTATGCCCTAGACAACGTCCTCTGCTGGATGTACTCCTAGCAAGCAATTGCCAGCATTCCGTTTCACTGGGCAAAGTCTCCGTTCCTCCCTGGGTATTCTCGCAGGGTTGAGAAGGTTGGCGACCGCAGGGCTTTTCATTAAGCACTCATCATGGAAAACACGGACCTTCCTTGCAACACGCGGGCAAGTTTCCTTCCCACTGGCCAAGAAGGCTTTGGGATGAGAACCTAGCAAGGAACTGCACGCACTCTGGTTCGTTCAAGAAAATTCACTCTGCCTCAGGTTGCCTCTCAGGGTAATCCAGGGGTGAATAGAAGACGGGCAACAGGACTGTTTCTCAGGCAGCTCTGAGGACGCAGCTCTCCGGTTGGTCACTGGGGCAAATTGTGCCCTTCCCGTCCCCCTCCACTTTCACGGTTGACACCTAGCTCGTGTACCTGAAGTTCACAAGCAGGCCACATAGACACATGCCACACACATGGGCCCTTCCATGACAACACTTTGGCTAGCAGGAGTCCTCCTGAGCTGAATGGCGTGAGCCGGTGAACGCCTTAGTGTCGCCTACCTCACCGTGGATCTTGCAAAGGCCTAACAGTCTTCAAAGGCTGAGAGCACATGTCTCCAGCTGGATCTGAAGTCGACGTGCTGCTTGCGAGGGGAAGACGTCAGCTAGGAATTCTGAGAACCCTTGCCATGGCGGTGTTGGTTCCAGTGCAGCTCAGGTTTACCAACTGGGGTCCCCTTGCCTTGCACAGCAGACCAGGGAGAAAACTCTTCCTGAGGATTCTTCCAAGCTGTGGCTATCTGGCTCTCCGACGGAAGACACACATTGCTGCCTGGCCTTCGGCACACCAACAGCAGCGCCCAAAGACCATCATGAGGCATGAGGTTGCTCAGAAGGCACAGACGACACTTTCGGTACACAGTGATTTTCCTCGGAAAAGGGTGCAGTCGCGAGCGTCCTCAGATATGTAAAAGGCACACCAGCATTACAGCACTTCAGTGGTGAAAGCCTCGGGTCTACTTGTGACCACCAAGTTTGCTGATGGAAACACTGCCCCTTATGTTGAGTATGCCACTCAGCCGACCTTCTCCTTAGCTGAAGTAGTCTGCTGCATGACCTCCTGGCAAGGAGTGGCAGGCACACTGTTTCTTTCGAGAACACTCACTCTTCCTCCCGAGGAATTCCTGCAGGGTGCCCAAGATGGGCGCCCGCCCGCCTCTGCCCCCGTGCTTTTCCTTCAGTTTCCTGGCCCCAAGCCTCCTGTTCCAAAGGGGCCAAACATGCTTTAGCCCTCAGGATCCGGTTTCTACGTGCAAACCCAGCCTGTGGAGCAGCCCCTTCTGCTCAGCTACAAGAGAGCCATGCGACACACCAGGCGCTCCTGTGAGGAGCCTTTTGTAAGCAGAGGTTCTCTGCAAGGTGACGTGCCTAGCCAAGACAGCGCTTCAGTCAGGCGTTGTCGACCCTGGAACTTTCAATCTCCCAGCAGTGCTTCGGGAAAAGTGTCCATCATTTTAGGCTGGTTGTAAAGTTACATTTCTGCTGGAGGTGAAGGGTCGTCAGCTTTGAGTTCGTAGAATCCATGTAACTCGCCGGGTATGATTCAGTGCAGCTAATAGCTAAGCCGGGAGTCTGACAGGCATTGCACGTGACACCGTTGCCCCACTCTGGTACCAAGACTGCTTTCCAGAGTTGGAGGTCTGGCTCTCCGCCGGAGCAAGCCGTGTGTTGCCCTGCCCTCTGCATGCGCAGAATGGAGGCCAAACACCCAATTGGCTGCATGTTACTACTCTGAAGCCGCAGTTGACACTTTGGCTACAACGTGTTCTTCCTTGACCTGGGTCCAGGCGTGAGAGAGCCTGCAGTCCTGAGAGGCCTACCAGTGTTAAGGCAGTACCTTCACTAAGGCTTCTCAGAAAGATCTGCACTGCAACACTTTTCATGGCACACGCGGACCTTCCTTTGGCGGCATGGGGGCAGGTTTCCTAACCACTAGCCAAGAAGGCTTTGGGATGAGCTCCTAGTGAGGAACTGCACACACACCCTGGTTCTTTCGAGAAAACTCACTCTTCCTCCATTGCCTCCTAGGGAACTCCTACGGTGATTACAAAACAGGGAGCAGGACTTGGTTTCAGGCAGGTCTGAGCACGCAGCTCTCCGGACTGCCAACGGGACAGATTTTGCTTTTCTCGTCCAGCCCCCTTTTCACGGTTGCCACACAGCTCATGTAGCTGAAGTCCCCGGGCAGCCAAAAGAGACCCATGTCACATACTGTACCCATTCGCTGAAAGCACTTTGGAAAGCCAGGTTTCCTCCGGCAGGGAATTGCGCGAGCCAGTGTACGCCTTCGTTTCTCCTAGGTCATGGTACATCTTGCAACGGCCTAGCAGTCTTTGAAGGACGACGGCCTATTTCTCCCTCGAGAGGTGAAGTCCGGGTGCTGCTTCAGGGAGCAAGAGGTCAAGTATGGATTCCGAGAACTCGTGTAAGCACGGTGTTTTTCCAAAAGCAGCTCAGGGTTACAAAAGGAGGCCACCTCGCATTGCCCAGAAGCCCCGTTACAAACGTGTTCTTCAGGCATCCTCTAAGCTCTCCAAGTCGAGCTCTCCGATGGAGGAAAAACGTTGTTGCCCAGCCTCCTGCATACAAAACAGTAGAGTCCAAAGACCCTTGTGGCTGGGTGTTGCTCAGCAGGCTCAGATGCCACTTCTGCTCCACAGTGACCTTCCTCGGAATACGGTGCAGACGCTCGCATCGCATCCTCATCCTTACAGAGTCTTGAAAGGCACACCAGCATTTACAGCAGTTCAGTCGGGAAGGCCTCTTTGAAACTGCTGACTGCGACTGTGCTGGTGGAAAGAAACACTGCACCTTACCTTGAGTCTGGCGCTCGTCTGAATTATGCCCTAGACAACGTCCTCTGCTGGATGTACTCCTAGCAAGCAATTGCCAGCATTCCGTTTCACTGGGCAAAGTCTCCGTTCCTCCCTGGGTATTCTCGCAGGGTTGAGAAGGTTGGCGACCGCAGGGCTTTTCATTAAGCACTCATCATGGAAAACACGGACCTTCCTTGCAACACGCGGGCAAGTTTCCTTCCCACTGGCCAAGAAGGCTTTGGGATGAGAACCTAGCAAGGAACTGCACGCACTCTGGTTCGTTCAAGAAAATTCACTCTGCCTCAGGTTGCCTCTCAGGGTAATCCAGGGGTGAATAGAAGACGGGCAACAGGACTGTTTCTCAGGCAGCTCTGAGGACGCAGCTCTCCGGTTGGTCACTGGGGCAAATTGTGCCCTTCCCGTCCCCCTCCACTTTCACGGTTGACACCTAGCTCGTGTACCTGAAGTTCACAAGCAGGCCACATAGACACATGCCACACACATGGGCCCTTCCATGACAACACTTTGGCTAGCAGGAGTCCTCCTGAGCTGAATGGCGTGAGCCGGTGAACGCCTTAGTGTCGCCTACCTCACCGTGGATCTTGCAAAGGCCTAACAGTCTTCAAAGGCTGAGAGCACATGTCTCCAGCTGGATCTGAAGTCGACGTGCTGCTTGCGAGGGGAAGACGTCAGCTAGGAATTCTGAGAACCCTTGCCATGGCGGTGTTGGTTCCAGTGCAGCTCAGGTTTACCAACTGGGGTCCCCTTGCCTTGCACAGCAGACCAGGGAGAAAACTCTTCCTGAGGATTCTTCCAAGCTGTGGCTATCTGGCTCTCCGACGGAAAAAACACATTGCTGCCTGGCCTTCGGCACACCAACAGCAGCGCCCAAAGACCATCATGAGGCATGAGGTTGCTCAGAAGGCACAGACGACACTTTCGGTACACAGTGATTTTCCTCGGAAAAGGGTGCAGTCGCGAGCGTCCTCAGATATGTAAAAGGCACACCAGCATTACAGCACTTCAGTGGTGAAAGCCTCGGGTCTACTTGTGACCACCAAGTTTGCTGATGGAAACACTGCCCCTTATGTTGAGTATGCCACTCAGCCGACCTTCTCCTTAGCTGAAGTAGTCTGCTGCATGACCTCCTGGCAAGGAGTGGCAGGCACACTGTTTCTTTCGAGAACACTCACTCTTCCTCCCGAGGAATTCCTGCAGGGTGCCCAAGATGGGCGCCCGCCCGCCTCTGCCCCCGTGCTTTTCCTTCAGTTTCCTGGCCCCAAGCCTCCTGTTCCAAAGGGGCCAAACATGCTTTAGCCCTCAGGATCCGGTTTCTACGTGCAAACCCAGCCTGTGGAGCAGCCCCTTCTGCTCAGCTACAAGAGAGCCATGCGACACACCAGGCGCTCCTGTGAGGAGCCTTTTGTAAGCAGAGGTTCTCTGCAAGGTGACGTGCCTAGCCAAGACAGCGCTTCAGTCAGGCGTTGTCGACCCTGGAACTTTCAATCTCCCAGCAGTGCTTCGGGAAAAGTGTCCATCATTTTAGGCTGGTTGTAAAGTTACATTTCTGCTGGAGGTGAAGGGTCGTCAGCTTTGAGTTCGTAGAATCCATGTAACTCGCCGGGTATGATTCAGTGCAGCTAATAGCTAAGCCGGGAGTCTGACAGGCATTGCACGTGACACCGTTGCCCCACTCTGGTACCAAGACTGCTTTCCAGAGTTGGAGGTCTGGCTCTCCGCCGGAGCAAGCCGTGTGTTGCCCTGCCCTCTGCATGCGCAGAATGGAGGCCAAACACCCAATTGGCTGCATGTTACTACTCTGAAGCCGCAGTTGACACTTTGGCTACAACGTGTTCTTCCTTGACCTGGGTCCAGGCGTGAGAGAGCCTGCAGTCCTGAGAGGCCTACCAGTGTTAAGGCAGTACCTTCACTAAGGCTTCTCAGAAAGATCTGCACTGCAACACTTTTCATGGCACACGCGGACCTTCCTTTGGCGGCATGGGGGCAGGTTTCCTAACCACTAGCCAAGAAGGCTTTGGGATGAGCTCCTAGTGAGGAACTGCACACACACCCTGGTTCTTTCGAGAAAACTCACTCTTCCTCCATTGCCTCCTAGGGAACTCCTACGGTGATTACAAAACAGGGAGCAGGACTTGGTTTCAGGCAGGTCTGAGCACGCAGCTCTCCGGACTGCCAACGGGACAGATTTTGCTTTTCTCGTCCAGCCCCCTTTTCACGGTTGCCACACAGCTCATGTAGCTGAAGTCCCCGGGCGGCCAAAAGAGACCCATGTCACATACTGTACCCATTCGCTGAAAGCACTTTGGAAAGCCAGGTTTCCTCCGGCAGGGAATTGCGCGAGCCAGTGTACGCCTTCGTTTCTCCTAGGTCATGGTACATCTTGCAACGGCCTAGCAGTCTTTGAAGGACGACGGCCTATTTCTCCCTCGAGAGGTGAAGTCCGGGTGCTGCTTCAGGGAGCAAGAGGTCAAGTATGGATTCCGAGAACTCGTGTAAGCACGGTGTTTTTCCAAAAGCAGCTCAGGGTTACAAAAGGAGGCCACCTCGCATTGCCCAGAAGCCCCGTTACAAACGTGTTCTTCAGGCATCCTCTAAGCTCTCCAAGTCGAGCTCTCCGATGGAGGAAAAACGTTGTTGCCCAGCCTCCTGCATACAAAACAGTAGAGTCCAAAGACCCTTGTGGCTGGGTGTTGCTCAGCAGGCTCAGATGCCACTTCTGCTCCACAGTGACCTTCCTCGGAATACGGTGCAGACGCTCGCATCGCATCCTCATCCTTA
The DNA here is from genome assembly GCF_965194805.1 of Balaenoptera borealis. Lineage (NCBI taxonomy): Eukaryota > Metazoa > Chordata > Mammalia > Artiodactyla > Balaenopteridae > Balaenoptera > Balaenoptera borealis. The sequence continues at coordinate 236,113 of NW_028123678.1, read as the reverse complement.
CAGAGTCTTGAAAGGCACACCAGCATTTACAGCAGTTCAGTCGGGAAGGCCTCTTTGAAACTGCTGACTGCGACTGTGCTGGTGGAAAGAAACACTGCACCTTACCTTGAGTCTGGCGCTCGTCTGAATTATGCCCTAGACAACGTCCTCTGCTGGATGTACTCCTAGCAAGCAATTGCCAGCATTCCGTTTCACTGGGCAAAGTCTCCGTTCCTCCCTGGGTATTCTCGCAGGGTTGAGAAGGTTGGCGACCGCAGGGCTTTTCATTAAGCACTCATCATGGAAAACACGGACCTTCCTTGCAACACGCGGGCAAGTTTCCTTCCCACTGGCCAAGAAGGCTTTGGGATGAGAACCTAGCAAGGAACTGCACGCACTCTGGTTCGTTCAAGAAAATTCACTCTGCCTCAGGTTGCCTCTCAGGGTAATCCAGGGGTGAATAGAAGACGGGCAACAGGACTGTTTCTCAGGCAGCTCTGAGGACGCAGCTCTCCGGTTGGTCACTGGGGCAAATTGTGCCCTTCCCGTCCCCCTCCACTTTCACGGTTGACACCTAGCTCGTGTACCTGAAGTTCACAAGCAGGCCACATAGACACATGCCACACACATGGGCCCTTCCATGACAACACTTTGGCTAGCAGGAGTCCTCCTGAGCTGAATGGCGTGAGCCGGTGAACGCCTTAGTGTCGCCTACCTCACCGTGGATCTTGCAAAGGCCTAACAGTCTTCAAAGGCTGAGAGCACATGTCTCCAGCTGGATCTGAAGTCGACGTGCTGCTTGCGAGGGGAAGACGTCAGCTAGGAATTCTGAGAACCCTTGCCATGGCGGTGTTGGTTCCAGTGCAGCTCAGGTTTACCAACTGGGGTCCCCTTGCCTTGCACAGCAGACCAGGGAGAAAACTCTTCCTGAGGATTCTTCCAAGCTGTGGCTATCTGGCTCTCCGACGGAAGACACACATTGCTGCCTGGCCTTCGGCACACCAACAGCAGCGCCCAAAGACCATCATGAGGCATGAGGTTGCTCAGAAGGCACAGACGACACTTTCGGTACACAGTGATTTTCCTCGGAAAAGGGTGCAGTCGCGAGCGTCCTCAGATATGTAAAAGGCACACCAGCATTACAGCACTTCAGTGGTGAAAGCCTCGGGTCTACTTGTGACCACCAAGTTTGCTGATGGAAACACTGCCCCTTATGTTGAGTATGCCACTCAGCCGACCTTCTCCTTAGCTGAAGTAGTCTGCTGCATGACCTCCTGGCAAGGAGTGGCAGGCACACTGTTTCTTTCGAGAACACTCACTCTTCCTCCCGAGGAATTCCTGCAGGGTGCCCAAGATGGGCGCCCGCCCGCCTCTGCCCCCGTGCTTTTCCTTCAGTTTCCTGGCCCCAAGCCTCCTGTTCCAAAGGGGCCAAACATGCTTTAGCCCTCAGGATCCGGTTTCTACGTGCAAACCCAGCCTGTGGAGCAGCCCCTTCTGCTCAGCTACAAGAGAGCCATGCGACACACCAGGCGCTCCTGTGAGGAGCCTTTTGTAAGCAGAGGTTCTCTGCAAGGTGACGTGCCTAGCCAAGACAGCGCTTCAGTCAGGCGTTGTCGACCCTGGAACTTTCAATCTCCCAGCAGTGCTTCGGGAAAAGTGTCCATCATTTTAGGCTGGTTGTAAAGTTACATTTCTGCTGGAGGTGAAGGGTCGTCAGCTTTGAGTTCGTAGAATCCATGTAACTCGCCGGGTATGATTCAGTGCAGCTAATAGCTAAGCCGGGAGTCTGACAGGCATTGCACGTGACACCGTTGCCCCACTCTGGTACCAAGACTGCTTTCCAGAGTTGGAGGTCTGGCTCTCCGCCGGAGCAAGCCGTGTGTTGCCCTGCCCTCTGCATGCGCAGAATGGAGGCCAAACACCCAATTGGCTGCATGTTACTACTCTGAAGCCGCAGTTGACACTTTGGCTACAACGTGTTCTTCCTTGACCTGGGTCCAGGCGTGAGAGAGCCTGCAGTCCTGAGAGGCCTACCAGTGTTAAGGCAGTACCTTCACTAAGGCTTCTCAGAAAGATCTGCACTGCAACACTTTTCATGGCACACGCGGACCTTCCTTTGGCGGCATGGGGGCAGGTTTCCTAACCACTAGCCAAGAAGGCTTTGGGATGAGCTCCTAGTGAGGAACTGCACACACACCCTGGTTCTTTCGAGAAAACTCACTCTTCCTCCATTGCCTCCTAGGGAACTCCTACGGTGATTACAAAACAGGGAGCAGGACTTGGTTTCAGGCAGGTCTGAGCACGCAGCTCTCCGGACTGCCAACGGGACAGATTTTGCTTTTCTCGTCCAGCCCCCTTTTCACGGTTGCCACACAGCTCATGTAGCTGAAGTCCCCGGGCGGCCAAAAGAGACCCATGTCACATACTGTACCCATTCGCTGAAAGCACTTTGGAAAGCCAGGTTTCCTCCGGCAGGGAATTGCGCGAGCCAGTGTACGCCTTCGTTTCTCCTAGGTCATGGTACATCTTGCAACGGCCTAGCAGTCTTTGAAGGACGACGGCCTATTTCTCCCTCGAGAGGTGAAGTCCGGGTGCTGCTTCAGGGAGCAAGAGGTCAAGTATGGATTCCGAGAACTCGTGTAAGCACGGTGTTTTTCCAAAAGCAGCTCAGGGTTACAAAAGGAGGCCACCTCGCATTGCCCAGAAGCCCCGTTACAAACGTGTTCTTCAGGCATCCTCTAAGCTCTCCAAGTCGAGCTCTCCGATGGAGGAAAAACGTTGTTGCCCAGCCTCCTGCATACAAAACAGTAGAGTCCAAAGACCCTTGTGGCTGGGTGTTGCTCAGCAGGCTCAGATGCCACTTCTGCTCCACAGTGACCTTCCTCGGAATACGGTGCAGACGCTCGCATCGCATCCTCATCCTTACAGAGTCTTGAAAGGCACACCAGCATTTACAGCAGTTCAGTCGGGAAGGCCTCTTTGAAACTGCTGACTGCGACTGTGCTGGTGGAAAGAAACACTGCACCTTACCTTGAGTCTGGCGCTCGTCTGAATTATGCCCTAGACAACGTCCTCTGCTGGATGTACTCCTAGCAAGCAATTGCCAGCATTCCGTTTCACTGGGCAAAGTCTCCGTTCCTCCCTGGGTATTCTCGCAGGGTTGAGAAGGTTGGCGACCGCAGGGCTTTTCATTAAGCACTCATCATGGAAAACACGGACCTTCCTTGCAACACGCGGGCAAGTTTCCTTCCCACTGGCCAAGAAGGCTTTGGGATGAGAACCTAGCAAGGAACTGCACGCACTCTGGTTCGTTCAAGAAAATTCACTCTGCCTCAGGTTGCCTCTCAGGGTAATCCAGGGGTGAATAGAAGACGGGCAACAGGACTGTTTCTCAGGCAGCTCTGAGGACGCAGCTCTCCGGTTGGTCACTGGGGCAAATTGTGCCCTTCCCGTCCCCCTCCACTTTCACGGTTGACACCTAGCTCGTGTACCTGAAGTTCACAAGCAGGCCACATAGACACATGCCACACACATGGGCCCTTCCATGACAACACTTTGGCTAGCAGGAGTCCTCCTGAGCTGAATGGCGTGAGCCGGTGAACGCCTTAGTGTCGCCTACCTCACCGTGGATCTTGCAAAGGCCTAACAGTCTTCAAAGGCTGAGAGCACATGTCTCCAGCTGGATCTGAAGTCGACGTGCTGCTTGCGAGGGGAAGACGTCAGCTAGGAATTCTGAGAACCCTTGCCATGGCGGTGTTGGTTCCAGTGCAGCTCAGGTTTACCAACTGGGGTCCCCTTGCCTTGCACAGCAGACCAGGGAGAAAACTCTTCCTGAGGATTCTTCCAAGCTGTGGCTATCTGGCTCTCCGACGGAAAAAACACATTGCTGCCTGGCCTTCGGCACACCAACAGCAGCGCCCAAAGACCATCATGAGGCATGAGGTTGCTCAGAAGGCACAGACGACACTTTCGGTACACAGTGATTTTCCTCGGAAAAGGGTGCAGTCGCGAGCGTCCTCAGATATGTAAAAGGCACACCAGCATTACAGCACTTCAGTGGTGAAAGCCTCGGGTCTACTTGTGACCACCAAGTTTGCTGATGGAAACACTGCCCCTTATGTTGAGTATGCCACTCAGCCGACCTTCTCCTTAGCTGAAGTAGTCTGCTGCATGACCTCCTGGCAAGGAGTGGCAGGCACACTGTTTCTTTCGAGAACACTCACTCTTCCTCCCGAGGAATTCCTGCAGGGTGCCCAAGATGGGCGCCCGCCCGCCTCTGCCCCCGTGCTTTTCCTTCAGTTTCCTGGCCCCAAGCCTCCTGTTCCAAAGGGGCCAAACATGCTTTAGCCCTCAGGATCCGGTTTCTACGTGCAAACCCAGCCTGTGGAGCAGCCCCTTCTGCTCAGCTACAAGAGAGCCATGCGACACACCAGGCGCTCCTGTGAGGAGCCTTTTGTAAGCAGAGGTTCTCTGCAAGGTGACGTGCCTAGCCAAGACAGCGCTTCAGTCAGGCGTTGTCGACCCTGGAACTTTCAATCTCCCAGCAGTGCTTCGGGAAAAGTGTCCATCATTTTAGGCTGGTTGTAAAGTTACATTTCTGCTGGAGGTGAAGGGTCGTCAGCTTTGAGTTCGTAGAATCCATGTAACTCGCCGGGTATGATTCAGTGCAGCTAATAGCTAAGCCGGGAGTCTGACAGGCATTGCACGTGACACCGTTGCCCCACTCTGGTACCAAGACTGCTTTCCAGAGTTGGAGGTCTGGCTCTCCGCCGGAGCAAGCCGTGTGTTGCCCTGCCCTCTGCATGCGCAGAATGGAGGCCAAACACCCAATTGGCTGCATGTTACTACTCTGAAGCCGCAGTTGACACTTTGGCTACAACGTGTTCTTCCTTGACCTGGGTCCAGGCGTGAGAGAGCCTGCAGTCCTGAGAGGCCTACCAGTGTTAAGGCAGTACCTTCACTAAGGCTTCTCAGAAAGATCTGCACTGCAACACTTTTCATGGCACACGCGGACCTTCCTTTGGCGGCATGGGGGCAGGTTTCCTAACCACTAGCCAAGAAGGCTTTGGGATGAGCTCCTAGTGAGGAACTGCACACACACCCTGGTTCTTTCGAGAAAACTCACTCTTCCTCCATTGCCTCCTAGGGAACTCCTACGGTGATTACAAAACAGGGAGCAGGACTTGGTTTCAGGCAGGTCTGAGCACGCAGCTCTCCGGACTGCCAACGGGACAGATTTTGCTTTTCTCGTCCAGCCCCCTTTTCACGGTTGCCACACAGCTCATGTAGCTGAAGTCCCCGGGCGGCCAAAAGAGACCCATGTCACATACTGTACCCATTCGCTGAAAGCACTTTGGAAAGCCAGGTTTCCTCCGGCAGGGAATTGCGCGAGCCAGTGTACGCCTTCGTTTCTCCTAGGTCATGGTACATCTTGCAACGGCCTAGCAGTCTTTGAAGGACGACGGCCTATTTCTCCCTCGAGAGGTGAAGTCCGGGTGCTGCTTCAGGGAGCAAGAGGTCAAGTATGGATTCCGAGAACTCGTGTAAGCACGGTGTTTTTCCAAAAGCAGCTCAGGGTTACAAAAGGAGGCCACCTCGCATTGCCCAGAAGCCCCGTTACAAACGTGTTCTTCAGGCATCCTCTAAGCTCTCCAAGTCGAGCTCTCCGATGGAGGAAAAACGTTGTTGCCCAGCCTCCTGCATACAAAACAGTAGAGTCCAAAGACCCTTGTGGCTGGGTGTTGCTCAGCAGGCTCAGATGCCACTTCTGCTCCACAGTGACCTTCCTCGGAATACGGTGCAGACGCTCGCATCGCATCCTCATCCTTACAGAGTCTTGAAAGGCACACCAGCATTTACAGCAGTTCAGTCGGGAAGGCCTCTTTGAAACTGCTGACTGCGACTGTGCTGGTGGAAAGAAACACTGCACCTTACCTTGAGTCTGGCGCTCGTCTGAATTATGCCCTAGACAACGTCCTCTGCTGGATGTACTCCTAGCAAGCAATTGCCAGCATTCCGTTTCACTGGGCAAAGTCTCCGTTCCTCCCTGGGTATTCTCGCAGGGTTGAGAAGGTTGGCGACCGCAGGGCTTTTCATTAAGCACTCATCATGGAAAACACGGACCTTCCTTGCAACACGCGGGCAAGTTTCCTTCCCACTGGCCAAGAAGGCTTTGGGATGAGAACCTAGCAAGGAACTGCACGCACTCTGGTTCGTTCAAGAAAATTCACTCTGCCTCAGGTTGCCTCTCAGGGTAATCCAGGGGTGAATAGAAGACGGGCAACAGGACTGTTTCTCAGGCAGCTCTGAGGACGCAGCTCTCCGGTTGGTCACTGGGGCAAATTGTGCCCTTCCCGTCCCCCTCCACTTTCACGGTTGACACCTAGCTCGTGTACCTGAAGTTCACAAGCAGGCCACATAGACACATGCCACACACATGGGCCCTTCCATGACAACACTTTGGCTAGCAGGAGTCCTCCTGAGCTGAATGGCGTGAGCCGGTGAACGCCTTAGTGTCGCCTACCTCACCGTGGATCTTGCAAAGGCCTAACAGTCTTCAAAGGCTGAGAGCACATGTCTCCAGCTGGATCTGAAGTCGACGTGCTGCTTGCGAGGGGAAGACGTCAGCTAGGAATTCTGAGAACCCTTGCCATGGCGGTGTTGGTTCCAGTGCAGCTCAGGTTTACCAACTGGGGTCCCCTTGCCTTGCACAGCAGACCAGGGAGAAAACTCTTCCTGAGGATTCTTCCAAGCTGTGGCTATCTGGCTCTCCGACGGAAAAAACACATTGCTGCCTGGCCTTCGGCACACCAACAGCAGCGCCCAAAGACCATCATGAGGCATGAGGTTGCTCAGAAGGCACAGACGACACTTTCGGTACACAGTGATTTTCCTCGGAAAAGGGTGCAGTCGCGAGCGTCCTCAGATATGTAAAAGGCACACCAGCATTACAGCACTTCAGTGGTGAAAGCCTCGGGTCTACTTGTGACCACCAAGTTTGCTGATGGAAACACTGCCCCTTATGTTGAGTATGCCACTCAGCCGACCTTCTCCTTAGCTGAAGTAGTCTGCTGCATGACCTCCTGGCAAGGAGTGGCAGGCACACTGTTTCTTTCGAGAACACTCACTCTTCCTCCCGAGGAATTCCTGCAGGGTGCCCAAGATGGGCGCCCGCCCGCCTCTGCCCCCGTGCTTTTCCTTCAGTTTCCTGGCCCCAAGCCTCCTGTTCCAAAGGGGCCAAACATGCTTTAGCCCTCAGGATCCGGTTTCTACGTGCAAACCCAGCCTGTGGAGCAGCCCCTTCTGCTCAGCTACAAGAGAGCCATGCGACACACCAGGCGCTCCTGTGAGGAGCCTTTTGTAAGCAGAGGTTCTCTGCAAGGTGACGTGCCTAGCCAAGACAGCGCTTCAGTCAGGCGTTGTCGACCCTGGAACTTTCAATCTCCCAGCAGTGCTTCGGGAAAAGTGTCCATCATTTTAGGCTGGTTGTAAAGTTACATTTCTGCTGGAGGTGAAGGGTCGTCAGCTTTGAGTTCGTAGAATCCATGTAACTCGCCGGGTATGATTCAGTGCAGCTAATAGCTAAGCCGGGAGTCTGACAGGCATTGCACGTGACACCGTTGCCCCACTCTGGTACCAAGACTGCTTTCCAGAGTTGGAGGTCTGGCTCTCCGCCGGAGCAAGCCGTGTGTTGCCCTGCCCTCTGCATGCGCAGAATGGAGGCCAAACACCCAATTGGCTGCATGTTACTACTCTGAAGCCGCAGTTGACACTTTGGCTACAACGTGTTCTTCCTTGACCTGGGTCCAGGCGTGAGAGAGCCTGCAGTCCTGAGAGGCCTACCAGTGTTAAGGCAGTACCTTCACTAAGGCTTCTCAGAAAGATCTGCACTGCAACACTTTTCATGGCACACGCGGACCTTCCTTTGGCGGCATGGGGGCAGGTTTCCTAACCACTAGCCAAGAAGGCTTTGGGATGAGCTCCTAGTGAGGAACTGCACACACACCCTGGTTCTTTCGAGAAAACTCACTCTTCCTCCATTGCCTCCTAGGGAACTCCTACGGTGATTACAAAACAGGGAGCAGGACTTGGTTTCAGGCAGGTCTGAGCACGCAGCTCTCCGGACTGCCAACGGGACAGATTTTGCTTTTCTCGTCCAGCCCCCTTTTCACGGTTGCCACACAGCTCATGTAGCTGAAGTCCCCGGGCAGCCAAAAGAGACCCATGTCACATACTGTACCCATTCGCTGAAAGCACTTTGGAAAGCCAGGTTTCCTCCGGCAGGGAATTGCGCGAGCCAGTGTACGCCTTCGTTTCTCCTAGGTCATGGTACATCTTGCAACGGCCTAGCAGTCTTTGAAGGACGACGGCCTATTTCTCCCTCGAGAGGTGAAGTCCGGGTGCTGCTTCAGGGAGCAAGAGGTCAAGTATGGATTCCGAGAACTCGTGTAAGCACGGTGTTTTTCCAAAAGCAGCTCAGGGTTACAAAAGGAGGCCACCTCGCATTGCCCAGAAGCCCCGTTACAAACGTGTTCTTCAGGCATCCTCTAAGCTCTCCAAGTCGAGCTCTCCGATGGAGGAAAAACGTTGTTGCCCAGCCTCCTGCATACAAAACAGTAGAGTCCAAAGACCCTTGTGGCTGGGTGTTGCTCAGCAGGCTCAGATGCCACTTCTGCTCCACAGTGACCTTCCTCGGAATACGGTGCAGACGCTCGCATCGCATCCTCATCCTTACAGAGTCTTGAAAGGCACACCAGCATTTACAGCAGTTCAGTCGGGAAGGCCTCTTTGAAACTGCTGACTGCGACTGTGCTGGTGGAAAGAAACACTGCACCTTACCTTGAGTCTGGCGCTCGTCTGAATTATGCCCTAGACAACGTCCTCTGCTGGATGTACTCCTAGCAAGCAATTGCCAGCATTCCGTTTCACTGGGCAAAGTCTCCGTTCCTCCCTGGGTATTCTCGCAGGGTTGAGAAGGTTGGCGACCGCAGGGCTTTTCATTAAGCACTCATCATGGAAAACACGGACCTTCCTTGCAACACGCGGGCAAGTTTCCTTCCCACTGGCCAAGAAGGCTTTGGGATGAGAACCTAGCAAGGAACTGCACGCACTCTGGTTCGTTCAAGAAAATTCACTCTGCCTCAGGTTGCCTCTCAGGGTAATCCAGGGGTGAATAGAAGACGGGCAACAGGACTGTTTCTCAGGCAGCTCTGAGGACGCAGCTCTCCGGTTGGTCACTGGGGCAAATTGTGCCCTTCCCGTCCCCCTCCACTTTCACGGTTGACACCTAGCTCGTGTACCTGAAGTTCACAAGCAGGCCACATAGACACATGCCACACACATGGGCCCTTCCATGACAACACTTTGGCTAGCAGGAGTCCTCCTGAGCTGAATGGCGTGAGCCGGTGAACGCCTTAGTGTCGCCTACCTCACCGTGGATCTTGCAAAGGCCTAACAGTCTTCAAAGGCTGAGAGCACATGTCTCCAGCTGGATCTGAAGTCGACGTGCTGCTTGCGAGGGGAAGACGTCAGCTAGGAATTCTGAGAACCCTTGCCATGGCGGTGTTGGTTCCAGTGCAGCTCAGGTTTACCAACTGGGGTCCCCTTGCCTTGCACAGCAGACCAGGGAGAAAACTCTTCCTGAGGATTCTTCCAAGCTGTGGCTATCTGGCTCTCCGACGGAAAAAACACATTGCTGCCTGGCCTTCGGCACACCAACAGCAGCGCCCAAAGACCATCATGAGGCATGAGGTTGCTCAGAAGGCACAGACGACACTTTCGGTACACAGTGATTTTCCTCGGAAAAGGGTGCAGTCGCGAGCGTCCTCAGATATGTAAAAGGCACACCAGCATTACAGCACTTCAGTGGTGAAAGCCTCGGGTCTACTTGTGACCACCAAGTTTGCTGATGGAAACACTGCCCCTTATGTTGAGTATGCCACTCAGCCGACCTTCTCCTTAGCTGAAGTAGTCTGCTGCATGACCTCCTGGCAAGGAGTGGCAGGCACACTGTTTCTTTCGAGAACACTCACTCTTCCTCCCGAGGAATTCCTGCAGGGTGCCCAAGATGGGCGCCCGCCCGCCTCTGCCCCCGTGCTTTTCCTTCAGTTTCCTGGCCCCAAGCCTCCTGTTCCAAAGGGGCCAAACATGCTTTAGCCCTCAGGATCCGGTTTCTACGTGCAAACCCAGCCTGTGGAGCAGCCCCTTCTGCTCAGCTACAAGAGAGCCATGCGACACACCAGGCGCTCCTGTGAGGAGCCTTTTGTAAGCAGAGGTTCTCTGCAAGGTGACGTGCCTAGCCAAGACAGCGCTTCAGTCAGGCGTTGTCGACCCTGGAACTTTCAATCTCCCAGCAGTGCTTCGGGAAAAGTGTCCATCATTTTAGGCTGGTTGTAAAGTTACATTTCTGCTGGAGGTGAAGGGTCGTCAGCTTTGAGTTCGTAGAATCCATGTAACTCGCCGGGTATGATTCAGTGCAGCTAATAGCTAAGCCGGGAGTCTGACAGGCATTGCACGTGACACCGTTGCCCCACTCTGGTACCAAGACTGCTTTCCAGAGTTGGAGGTCTGGCTCTCCGCCGGAGCAAGCCGTGTGTTGCCCTGCCCTCTGCATGCGCAGAATGGAGGCCAAACACCCAATTGGCTGCATGTTACTACTCTGAAGCCGCAGTTGACACTTTGGCTACAACGTGTTCTTCCTTGACCTGGGTCCAGGCGTGAGAGAGCCTGCAGTCCTGAGAGGCCTACCAGTGTTAAGGCAGTACCTTCACTAAGGCTTCTCAGAAAGATCTGCACTGCAACACTTTTCATGGCACACGCGGACCTTCCTTTGGCGGCATGGGGGCAGGTTTCCTAACCACTAGCCAAGAAGGCTTTGGGATGAGCTCCTAGTGAGGAACTGCACACACACCCTGGTTCTTTCGAGAAAACTCACTCTTCCTCCATTGCCTCCTAGGGAACTCCTACGGTGATTACAAAACAGGGAGCAGGACTTGGTTTCAGGCAGGTCTGAGCACGCAGCTCTCCGGACTGCCAACGGGACAGATTTTGCTTTTCTCGTCCAGCCCCCTTTTCACGGTTGCCACACAGCTCATGTAGCTGAAGTCCCCGGGCAGCCAAAAGAGACCCATGTCACATACTGTACCCATTCGCTGAAAGCACTTTGGAAAGCCAGGTTTCCTCCGGCAGGGAATTGCGCGAGCCAGTGTACGCCTTCGTTTCTCCTAGGTCATGGTACATCTTGCAACGGCCTAGCAGTCTTTGAAGGACGACGGCCTATTTCTCCCTCGAGAGGTGAAGTCCGGGTGCTGCTTCAGGGAGCAAGAGGTCAAGTATGGATTCCGAGAACTCGTGTAAGCACGGTGTTTTTCCAAAAGCAGCTCAGGGTTACAAAAGGAGGCCACCTCGCATTGCCCAGAAGCCCCGTTACAAACGTGTTCTTCAGGCATCCTCTAAGCTCTCCAAGTCGAGCTCTCCGATGGAGGAAAAACGTTGTTGCCCAGCCTCCTGCATACAAAACAGTAGAGTCCAAAGACCCTTGTGGCTGGGTGTTGCTCAGCAGGCTCAGATGCCACTTCTGCTCCACAGTGACCTTCCTCGGAATACGGTGCAGACGCTCGCATCGCATCCTCATCCTTACAGAGTCTTGAAAGGCACACCAGCATTTACAGCAGTTCAGTCGGGAAGGCCTCTTTGAAACTGCTGACTGCGACTGTGCTGGTGGAAAGAAACACTGCACCTTACCTTGAGTCTGGCGCTCGTCTGAATTATGCCCTAGACAACGTCCTCTGCTGGATGTACTCCTAGCAAGCAATTGCCAGCATTCCGTTTCACTGGGCAAAGTCTCCGTTCCTCCCTGGGTATTCTCGCAGGGTTGAGAAGGTTGGCGACCGCAGGGCTTTTCATTAAGCACTCATCATGGAAAACACGGACCTTCCTTGCAACACGCGGGCAAGTTTCCTTCCCACTGGCCAAGAAGGCTTTGGGATGAGAACCTAGCAAGGAACTGCACGCACTCTGGTTCGTTCAAGAAAATTCACTCTGCCTCAGGTTGCCTCTCAGGGTAATCCAGGGGTGAATAGAAGACGGGCAACAGGACTGTTTCTCAGGCAGCTCTGAGGACGCAGCTCTCCGGTTGGTCACTGGGGCAAATTGTGCCCTTCCCGTCCCCCTCCACTTTCACGGTTGACACCTAGCTCGTGTACCTGAAGTTCACAAGCAGGCCACATAGACACATGCCACACACATGGGCCCTTCCATGACAACACTTTGGCTAGCAGGAGTCCTCCTGAGCTGAATGGCGTGAGCCGGTGAACGCCTTAGTGTCGCCTACCTCACCGTGGATCTTGCAAAGGCCTAACAGTCTTCAAAGGCTGAGAGCACATGTCTCCAGCTGGATCTGAAGTCGACGTGCTGCTTGCGAGGGGAAGACGTCAGCTAGGAATTCTGAGAACCCTTGCCATGGCGGTGTTGGTTCCAGTGCAGCTCAGGTTTACCAACTGGGGTCCCCTTGCCTTGCACAGCAGACCAGGGAGAAAACTCTTCCTGAGGATTCTTCCAAGCTGTGGCTATCTGGCTCTCCGACGGAAGACACACATTGCTGCCTGGCCTTCGGCACACCAACAGCAGCGCCCAAAGACCATCATGAGGCATGAGGTTGCTCAGAAGGCACAGACGACACTTTCGGTACACAGTGATTTTCCTCGGAAAAGGGTGCAGTCGCGAGCGTCCTCAGATATGTAAAAGGCACACCAGCATTACAGCACTTCAGTGGTGAAAGCCTCGGGTCTACTTGTGACCACCAAGTTTGCTGATGGAAACACTGCCCCTTATGTTGAGTATGCCACTCAGCCGACCTTCTCCTTAGCTGAAGTAGTCTGCTGCATGACCTCCTGGCAAGGAGTGGCAGGCACACTGTTTCTTTCGAGAACACTCACTCTTCCTCCCGAGGAATTCCTGCAGGGTGCCCAAGATGGGCGCCCGCCCGCCTCTGCCCCCGTGCTTTTCCTTCAGTTTCCTGGCCCCAAGCCTCCTGTTCCAAAGGGGCCAAACATGCTTTAGCCCTCAGGATCCGGTTTCTACGTGCAAACCCAGCCTGTGGAGCAGCCCCTTCTGCTCAGCTACAAGAGAGCCATGCGACACACCAGGCGCTCCTGTGAGGAGCCTTTTGTAAGCAGAGGTTCTCTGCAAGGTGACGTGCCTAGCCAAGACAGCGCTTCAGTCAGGCGTTGTCGACCCTGGAACTTTCAATCTCCCAGCAGTGCTTCGGGAAAAGTGTCCATCATTTTAGGCTGGTTGTAAAGTTACATTTCTGCTGGAGGTGAAGGGTCGTCAGCTTTGAGTTCGTAGAATCCATGTAACTCGCTGGGTATGATTCAGTGCAGCTAATAGCTAAGCCGGGAGTCTGACAGGCATTGCACGTGACACCGTTGCCCCACTCTGGTACCAAGACTGCTTTCCAGAGTTGGAGGTCTGGCTCTCCGCCGGAGCAAGCCGTGTGTTGCCCTGCCCTCTGCATGCGCAGAATGGAGGCCAAACACCCAATTGGCTGCATGTTACTACTCTGAAGCCGCAGTTGACACTTTGGCTACAACGTGTTCTTCCTTGACCTGGGTCCAGGCGTGAGAGAGCCTGCAGTCCTGAGAGGCCTACCAGTGTTAAGGCAGTACCTTCACTAAGGCTTCTCAGAAAGATCTGCACTGCAACACTTTTCATGGCACACGCGGACCTTCCTTTGGCGGCATGGGGGCAGGTTTCCTAACCACTAGCCAAGAAGGCTTTGGGATGAGCTCCTAGTGAGGAACTGCACACACACCCTGGTTCTTTCGAGAAAACTCACTCTTCCTCCATTGCCTCCTAGGGAACTCCTACGGTGATTACAAAACAGGGAGCAGGACTTGGTTTCAGGCAGGTCTGAGCACGCAGCTCTCCGGACTGCCAACGGGACAGATTTTGCTTTTCTCGTCCAGCCCCCTTTTCACGGTTGCCACACAGCTCATGTAGCTGAAGTCCCCGGGCGGCCAAAAGAGACCCATGTCACATACTGTACCCATTCGCTGAAAGCACTTTGGAAAGCCAGGTTTCCTCCGGCAGGGAATTGCGCGAGCCAGTGTACGCCTTCGTTTCTCCTAGGTCATGGTACATCTTGCAACGGCCTAGCAGTCTTTGAAGGACGACGGCCTATTTCTCCCTCGAGAGGTGAAGTCCGGGTGCTGCTTCAGGGAGCAAGAGGTCAAGTATGGATTCCGAGAACTCGTGTAAGCACGGTGTTTTTCCAAAAGCAGCTCAGGGTTACAAAAGGAGGCCACCTCGCATTGCCCAGAAGCCCCGTTACAAACGTGTTCTTCAGGCATCCTCTAAGCTCTCCAAGTCGAGCTCTCCGATGGAGGAAAAACGTTGTTGCCCAGCCTCCTGCATACAAAACAGTAGAGTCCAAAGACCCTTGTGGCTGGGTGTTGCTCAGCAGGCTCAGATGCCACTTCTGCTCCACAGTGACCTTCCTCGGAATACGGTGCAGACGCTCGCATCGCATCCTCATCCTTACAGAGTCTTGAAAGGCACACCAGCATTTACAGCAGTTCAGTCGGGAAGGCCTCTTTGAAACTGCTGACTGCGACTGTGCTGGTGGAAAGAAACACTGCACCTTACCTTGAGTCTGGCGCTCGTCTGAATTATGCCCTAGACAACGTCCTCTGCTGGATGTACTCCTAGCAAGCAATTGCCAGCATTCCGTTTCACTGGGCAAAGTCTCCGTTCCTCCCTGGGTATTCTCGCAGGGTTGAGAAGGTTGGCGACCGCAGGGCTTTTCATTAAGCACTCATCATGGAAAACACGGACCTTCCTTGCAACACGCGGGCAAGTTTCCTTCCCACTGGCCAAGAAGGCTTTGGGATGAGAACCTAGCAAGGAACTGCACGCACTCTGGTTCGTTCAAGAAAATTCACTCTGCCTCAGGTTGCCTCTCAGGGTAATCCAGGGGTGAATAGAAGACGGGCAACAGGACTGTTTCTCAGGCAGCTCTGAGGACGCAGCTCTCCGGTTGGTCACTGGGGCAAATTGTGCCCTTCCCGTCCCCCTCCACTTTCACGGTTGACACCTAGCTCGTGTACCTGAAGTTCACAAGCAGGCCACATAGACACATGCCACACACATGGGCCCTTCCATGACAACACTTTGGCTAGCAGGAGTCCTCCTGAGCTGAATGGCGTGAGCCGGTGAACGCCTTAGTGTCGCCTACCTCACCGTGGATCTTGCAAAGGCCTAACAGTCTTCAAAGGCTGAGAGCACATGTCTCCAGCTGGATCTGAAGTCGACGTGCTGCTTGCGAGGGGAAGACGTCAGCTAGGAATTCTGAGAACCCTTGCCATGGCGGTGTTGGTTCCAGTGCAGCTCAGGTTTACCAACTGGGGTCCCCTTGCCTTGCACAGCAGACCAGGGAGAAAACTCTTCCTGAGGATTCTTCCAAGCTGTGGCTATCTGGCTCTCCGACGGAAGACACACATTGCTGCCTGGCCTTCGGCACACCAACAGCAGCGCCCAAAGACCATCATGAGGCATGAGGTTGCTCAGAAGGCACAGACGACACTTTCGGTACACAGTGATTTTCCTCGGAAAAGGGTGCAGTCGCGAGCGTCCTCAGATATGTAAAAGGCACACCAGCATTACAGCACTTCAGTGGTGAAAGCCTCGGGTCTACTTGTGACCACCAAGTTTGCTGATGGAAACACTGCCCCTTATGTTGAGTATGCCACTCAGCCGACCTTCTCCTTAGCTGAAGTAGTCTGCTGCATGACCTCCTGGCAAGGAGTGGCAGGCACACTGTTTCTTTCGAGAACACTCACTCTTCCTCCCGAGGAATTCCTGCAGGGTGCCCAAGATGGGCGCCCGCCCGCCTCTGCCCCCGTGCTTTTCCTTCAGTTTCCTGGCCCCAAGCCTCCTGTTCCAAAGGGGCCAAACATGCTTTAGCCCTCAGGATCCGGTTTCTACGTGCAAACCCAGCCTGTGGAGCAGCCCCTTCTGCTCAGCTACAAGAGAGCCATGCGACACACCAGGCGCTCCTGTGAGGAGCCTTTTGTAAGCAGAGGTTCTCTGCAAGGTGACGTGCCTAGCCAAGACAGCGCTTCAGTCAGGCGTTGTCGACCCTGGAACTTTCAATCTCCCAGCAGTGCTTCGGGAAAAGTGTCCATCATTTTAGGCTGGTTGTAAAGTTACATTTCTGCTGGAGGTGAAGGGTCGTCAGCTTTGAGTTCGTAGAATCCATGTAACTCGCCGGGTATGATTCAGTGCAGCTAATAGCTAAGCCGGGAGTCTGACAGGCATTGCACGTGACACCGTTGCCCCACTCTGGTACCAAGACTGCTTTCCAGAGTTGGAGGTCTGGCTCTCCGCCGGAGCAAGCCGTGTGTTGCCCTGCCCTCTGCATGCGCAGAATGGAGGCCAAACACCCAATTGGCTGCATGTTACTACTCTGAAGCCGCAGTTGACACTTTGGCTACAACGTGTTCTTCCTTGACCTGGGTCCAGGCGTGAGAGAGCCTGCAGTCCTGAGAGGCCTACCAGTGTTAAGGCAGTACCTTCACTAAGGCTTCTCAGAAAGATCTGCACTGCAACACTTTTCATGGCACACGCGGACCTTCCTTTGGCGGCATGGGGGCAGGTTTCCTAACCACTAGCCAAGAAGGCTTTGGGATGAGCTCCTAGTGAGGAACTGCACACACACCCTGGTTCTTTCGAGAAAACTCACTCTTCCTCCATTGCCTCCTAGGGAACTCCTACGGTGATTACAAAACAGGGAGCAGGACTTGGTTTCAGGCAGGTCTGAGCACGCAGCTCTCCGGACTGCCAACGGGACAGATTTTGCTTTTCTCGTCCAGCCCCCTTTTCACGGTTGCCACACAGCTCATGTAGCTGAAGTCCCCGGGCGGCCAAAAGAGACCCATGTCACATACTGTACCCATTCGCTGAAAGCACTTTGGAAAGCCAGGTTTCCTCCGGCAGGGAATTGCGCGAGCCAGTGTACGCCTTCGTTTCTCCTAGGTCATGGTACATCTTGCAACGGCCTAGCAGTCTTTGAAGGACGACGGCCTATTTCTCCCTCGAGAGGTGAAGTCCGGGTGCTGCTTCAGGGAGCAAGAGGTCAAGTATGGATTCCGAGAACTCGTGTAAGCACGGTGTTTTTCCAAAAGCAGCTCAGGGTTACAAAAGGAGGCCACCTCGCATTGCCCAGAAGCCCCGTTACAAACGTGTTCTTCAGGCATCCTCTAAGCTCTCCAAGTCGAGCTCTCCGATGGAGGAAAAACGTTGTTGCCCAGCCTCCTGCATACAAAACAGTAGAGTCCAAAGACCCTTGTGGCTGGGTGTTGCTCAGCAGGCTCAGATGCCACTTCTGCTCCACAGTGACCTTCCTCGGAATACGGTGCAGACGCTCGCATCGCATCCTCATCCTTACAGAGTCTTGAAAGGCACACCAGCATTTACAGCAGTTCAGTCGGGAAGGCCTCTTTGAAACTGCTGACTGCGACTGTGCTGGTGGAAAGAAACACTGCACCTTACCTTGAGTCTGGCGCTCGTCTGAATTATGCCCTAGACAACGTCCTCTGCTGGATGTACTCCTAGCAAGCAATTGCCAGCATTCCGTTTCACTGGGCAAAGTCTCCGTTCCTCCCTGGGTATTCTCGCAGGGTTGAGAAGGTTGGCGACCGCAGGGCTTTTCATTAAGCACTCATCATGGAAAACACGGACCTTCCTTGCAACACGCGGGCAAGTTTCCTTCCCACTGGCCAAGAAGGCTTTGGGATGAGAACCTAGCAAGGAACTGCACGCACTCTGGTTCGTTCAAGAAAATTCACTCTGCCTCAGGTTGCCTCTCAGGGTAATCCAGGGGTGAATAGAAGACGGGCAACAGGACTGTTTCTCAGGCAGCTCTGAGGACGCAGCTCTCCGGTTGGTCACTGGGGCAAATTGTGCCCTTCCCGTCCCCCTCCACTTTCACGGTTGACACCTAGCTCGTGTACCTGAAGTTCACAAGCAGGCCACATAGACACATGCCACACACATGGGCCCTTCCATGACAACACTTTGGCTAGCAGGAGTCCTCCTGAGCTGAATGGCGTGAGCCGGTGAACGCCTTAGTGTCGCCTACCTCACCGTGGATCTTGCAAAGGCCTAACAGTCTTCAAAGGCTGAGAGCACATGTCTCCAGCTGGATCTGAAGTCGACGTGCTGCTTGCGAGGGGAAGACGTCAGCTAGGAATTCTGAGAACCCTTGCCATGGCGGTGTTGGTTCCAGTGCAGCTCAGGTTTACCAACTGGGGTCCCCTTGCCTTGCACAGCAGACCAGGGAGAAAACTCTTCCTGAGGATTCTTCCAAGCTGTGGCTATCTGGCTCTCCGACGGAAGACACACATTGCTGCCTGGCCTTCGGCACACCAACAGCAGCGCCCAAAGACCATCATGAGGCATGAGGTTGCTCAGAAGGCACAGACGACACTTTCGGTACACAGTGATTTTCCTCGGAAAAGGGTGCAGTCGCGAGCGTCCTCAGATATGTAAAAGGCACACCAGCATTACAGCACTTCAGTGGTGAAAGCCTCGGGTCTACTTGTGACCACCAAGTTTGCTGATGGAAACACTGCCCCTTATGTTGAGTATGCCACTCAGCCGACCTTCTCCTTAGCTGAAGTAGTCTGCTGCATGACCTCCTGGCAAGGAGTGGCAGGCACACTGTTTCTTTCGAGAACACTCACTCTTCCTCCCGAGGAATTCCTGCAGGGTGCCCAAGATGGGCGCCCGCCCGCCTCTGCCCCCGTGCTTTTCCTTCAGTTTCCTGGCCCCAAGCCTCCTGTTCCAAAGGGGCCAAACATGCTTTAGCCCTCAGGATCCGGTTTCTACGTGCAAACCCAGCCTGTGGAGCAGCCCCTTCTGCTCAGCTACAAGAGAGCCATGCGACACACCAGGCGCTCCTGTGAGGAGCCTTTTGTAAGCAGAGGTTCTCTGCAAGGTGACGTGCCTAGCCAAGACAGCGCTTCAGTCAGGCGTTGTCGACCCTGGAACTTTCAATCTCCCAGCAGTGCTTCGGGAAAAGTGTCCATCATTTTAGGCTGGTTGTAAAGTTACATTTCTGCTGGAGGTGAAGGGTCGTCAGCTTTGAGTTCGTAGAATCCATGTAACTCGCCGGGTATGATTCAGTGCAGCTAATAGCTAAGCCGGGAGTCTGACAGGCATTGCACGTGACACCGTTGCCCCACTCTGGTACCAAGACTGCTTTCCAGAGTTGGAGGTCTGGCTCTCCGCCGGAGCAAGCCGTGTGTTGCCCTGCCCTCTGCATGCGCAGAATGGAGGCCAAACACCCAATTGGCTGCATGTTACTACTCTGAAGCCGCAGTTGACACTTTGGCTACAACGTGTTCTTCCTTGACCTGGGTCCAGGCGTGAGAGAGCCTGCAGTCCTGAGAGGCCTACCAGTGTTAAGGCAGTACCTTCACTAAGGCTTCTCAGAAAGATCTGCACTGCAACACTTTTCATGGCACACGCGGACCTTCCTTTGGCGGCATGGGGGCAGGTTTCCTAACCACTAGCCAAGAAGGCTTTGGGATGAGCTCCTAGTGAGGAACTGCACACACACCCTGGTTCTTTCGAGAAAACTCACTCTTCCTCCATTGCCTCCTAGGGAACTCCTACGGTGATTACAAAACAGGGAGCAGGACTTGGTTTCAGGCAGGTCTGAGCACGCAGCTCTCCGGACTGCCAACGGGACAGATTTTGCTTTTCTCGTCCAGCCCCCTTTTCACGGTTGCCACACAGCTCATGTAGCTGAAGTCCCCGGGCGGCCAAAAGAGACCCATGTCACATACTGTACCCATTCGCTGAAAGCACTTTGGAAAGCCAGGTTTCCTCCGGCAGGGAATTGCGCGAGCCAGTGTACGCCTTCGTTTCTCCTAGGTCATGGTACATCTTGCAACGGCCTAGCAGTCTTTGAAGGACGACGGCCTATTTCTCCCTCGAGAGGTGAAGTCCGGGTGCTGCTTCAGGGAGCAAGAGGTCAAGTATGGATTCCGAGAACTCGTGTAAGCACGGTGTTTTTCCAAAAGCAGCTCAGGGTTACAAAAGGAGGCCACCTCGCATTGCCCAGAAGCCCCGTTACAAACGTGTTCTTCAGGCATCCTCTAAGCTCTCCAAGTCGAGCTCTCCGATGGAGGAAAAACGTTGTTGCCCAGCCTCCTGCATACAAAACAGTAGAGTCCAAAGACCCTTGTGGCTGGGTGTTGCTCAGCAGGCTCAGATGCCACTTCTGCTCCACAGTGACCTTCCTCGGAATACGGTGCAGACGCTCGCATCGCATCCTCATCCTTACAGAGTCTTGAAAGGCACACCAGCATTTACAGCAGTTCAGTCGGGAAGGCCTCTTTGAAACTGCTGACTGCGACTGTGCTGGTGGAAAGAAACACTGCACCTTACCTTGAGTCTGGCGCTCGTCTGAATTATGCCCTAGACAACGTCCTCTGCTGGATGTACTCCTAGCAAGCAATTGCCAGCATTCCGTTTCACTGGGCAAAGTCTCCGTTCCTCCCTGGGTATTCTCGCAGGGTTGAGAAGGTTGGCGACCGCAGGGCTTTTCATTAAGCACTCATCATGGAAAACACGGACCTTCCTTGCAACACGCGGGCAAGTTTCCTTCCCACTGGCCAAGAAGGCTTTGGGATGAGAACCTAGCAAGGAACTGCACGCACTCTGGTTCGTTCAAGAAAATTCACTCTGCCTCAGGTTGCCTCTCAGGGTAATCCAGGGGTGAATAGAAGACGGGCAACAGGACTGTTTCTCAGGCAGCTCTGAGGACGCAGCTCTCCGGTTGGTCACTGGGGCAAATTGTGCCCTTCCCGTCCCCCTCCACTTTCACGGTTGACACCTAGCTCGTGTACCTGAAGTTCACAAGCAGGCCACATAGACACATGCCACACACATGGGCCCTTCCATGACAACACTTTGGCTAGCAGGAGTCCTCCTGAGCTGAATGGCGTGAGCCGGTGAACGCCTTAGTGTCGCCTACCTCACCGTGGATCTTGCAAAGGCCTAACAGTCTTCAAAGGCTGAGAGCACATGTCTCCAGCTGGATCTGAAGTCGACGTGCTGCTTGCGAGGGGAAGACGTCAGCTAGGAATTCTGAGAACCCTTGCCATGGCGGTGTTGGTTCCAGTGCAGCTCAGGTTTACCAACTGGGGTCCCCTTGCCTTGCACAGCAGACCAGGGAGAAAACTCTTCCTGAGGATTCTTCCAAGCTGTGGCTATCTGGCTCTCCGACGGAAAAAACACATTGCTGCCTGGCCTTCGGCACACCAACAGCAGCGCCCAAAGACCATCATGAGGCATGAGGTTGCTCAGAAGGCACAGACGACACTTTCGGTACACAGTGATTTTCCTCGGAAAAGGGTGCAGTCGCGAGCGTCCTCAGATATGTAAAAGGCACACCAGCATTACAGCACTTCAGTGGTGAAAGCCTCGGGTCTACTTGTGACCACCAAGTTTGCTGATGGAAACACTGCCCCTTATGTTGAGTATGCCACTCAGCCGACCTTCTCCTTAGCTGAAGTAGTCTGCTGCATGACCTCCTGGCAAGGAGTGGCAGGCACACTGTTTCTTTCGAGAACACTCACTCTTCCTCCCGAGGAATTCCTGCAGGGTGCCCAAGATGGGCGCCCGCCCGCCTCTGCCCCCGTGCTTTTCCTTCAGTTTCCTGGCCCCAAGCCTCCTGTTCCAAAGGGGCCAAACATGCTTTAGCCCTCAGGATCCGGTTTCTACGTGCAAACCCAGCCTGTGGAGCAGCCCCTTCTGCTCAGCTACAAGAGAGCCATGCGACACACCAGGCGCTCCTGTGAGGAGCCTTTTGTAAGCAGAGGTTCTCTGCAAGGTGACGTGCCTAGCCAAGACAGCGCTTCAGTCAGGCGTTGTCGACCCTGGAACTTTCAATCTCCCAGCAGTGCTTCGGGAAAAGTGTCCATCATTTTAGGCTGGTTGTAAAGTTACATTTCTGCTGGAGGTGAAGGGTCGTCAGCTTTGAGTTCGTAGAATCCATGTAACTCGCCGGGTATGATTCAGTGCAGCTAATAGCTAAGCCGGGAGTCTGACAGGCATTGCACGTGACACCGTTGCCCCACTCTGGTACCAAGACTGCTTTCCAGAGTTGGAGGTCTGGCTCTCCGCCGGAGCAAGCCGTGTGTTGCCCTGCCCTCTGCATGCGCAGAATGGAGGCCAAACACCCAATTGGCTGCATGTTACTACTCTGAAGCCGCAGTTGACACTTTGGCTACAACGTGTTCTTCCTTGACCTGGGTCCAGGCGTGAGAGAGCCTGCAGTCCTGAGAGGCCTACCAGTGTTAAGGCAGTACCTTCACTAAGGCTTCTCAGAAAGATCTGCACTGCAACACTTTTCATGGCACACGCGGACCTTCCTTTGGCGGCATGGGGGCAGGTTTCCTAACCACTAGCCAAGAAGGCTTTGGGATGAGCTCCTAGTGAGGAACTGCACACACACCCTGGTTCTTTCGAGAAAACTCACTCTTCCTCCATTGCCTCCTAGGGAACTCCTACGGTGATTACAAAACAGGGAGCAGGACTTGGTTTCAGGCAGGTCTGAGCACGCAGCTCTCCGGACTGCCAACGGGACAGATTTTGCTTTTCTCGTCCAGCCCCCTTTTCACGGTTGCCACACAGCTCATGTAGCTGAAGTCCCCGGGCAGCCAAAAGAGACCCATGTCACATACTGTACCCATTCGCTGAAAGCACTTTGGAAAGCCAGGTTTCCTCCGGCAGGGAATTGCGCGAGCCAGTGTACGCCTTCGTTTCTCCTAGGTCATGGTACATCTTGCAACGGCCTAGCAGTCTTTGAAGGACGACGGCCTATTTCTCCCTCGAGAGGTGAAGTCCGGGTGCTGCTTCAGGGAGCAAGAGGTCAAGTATGGATTCCGAGAACTCGTGTAAGCACGGTGTTTTTCCAAAAGCAGCTCAGGGTTACAAAAGGAGGCCACCTCGCATTGCCCAGAAGCCCCGTTACAAACGTGTTCTTCAGGCATCCTCTAAGCTCTCCAAGTCGAGCTCTCCGATGGAGGAAAAACGTTGTTGCCCAGCCTCCTGCATACAAAACAGTAGAGTCCAAAGACCCTTGTGGCTGGGTGTTGCTCAGCAGGCTCAGATGCCACTTCTGCTCCACAGTGACCTTCCTCGGAATACGGTGCAGACGCTCGCATCGCATCCTCATCCTTACAGAGTCTTGAAAGGCACACCAGCATTTACAGCAGTTCAGTCGGGAAGGCCTCTTTGAAACTGCTGACTGCGACTGTGCTGGTGGAAAGAAACACTGCACCTTACCTTGAGTCTGGCGCTCGTCTGAATTATGCCCTAGACAACGTCCTCTGCTGGATGTACTCCTAGCAAGCAATTGCCAGCATTCCGTTTCACTGGGCAAAGTCTCCGTTCCTCCCTGGGTATTCTCGCAGGGTTGAGAAGGTTGGCGACCGCAGGGCTTTTCATTAAGCACTCATCATGGAAAACACGGACCTTCCTTGCAACACGCGGGCAAGTTTCCTTCCCACTGGCCAAGAAGGCTTTGGGATGAGAACCTAGCAAGGAACTGCACGCACTCTGGTTCGTTCAAGAAAATTCACTCTGCCTCAGGTTGCCTCTCAGGGTAATCCAGGGGTGAATAGAAGACGGGCAACAGGACTGTTTCTCAGGCAGCTCTGAGGACGCAGCTCTCCGGTTGGTCACTGGGGCAAATTGTGCCCTTCCCGTCCCCCTCCACTTTCACGGTTGACACCTAGCTCGTGTACCTGAAGTTCACAAGCAGGCCACATAGACACATGCCACACACATGGGCCCTTCCATGACAACACTTTGGCTAGCAGGAGTCCTCCTGAGCTGAATGGCGTGAGCCGGTGAACGCCTTAGTGTCGCCTACCTCACCGTGGATCTTGCAAAGGCCTAACAGTCTTCAAAGGCTGAGAGCACATGTCTCCAGCTGGATCTGAAGTCGACGTGCTGCTTGCGAGGGGAAGACGTCAGCTAGGAATTCTGAGAACCCTTGCCATGGCGGTGTTGGTTCCAGTGCAGCTCAGGTTTACCAACTGGGGTCCCCTTGCCTTGCACAGCAGACCAGGGAGAAAACTCTTCCTGAGGATTCTTCCAAGCTGTGGCTATCTGGCTCTCCGACGGAAAAAACACATTGCTGCCTGGCCTTCGGCACACCAACAGCAGCGCCCAAAGACCATCATGAGGCATGAGGTTGCTCAGAAGGCACAGACGACACTTTCGGTACACAGTGATTTTCCTCGGAAAAGGGTGCAGTCGCGAGCGTCCTCAGATATGTAAAAGGCACACCAGCATTACAGCACTTCAGTGGTGAAAGCCTCGGGTCTACTTGTGACCACCAAGTTTGCTGATGGAAACACTGCCCCTTATGTTGAGTATGCCACTCAGCCGACCTTCTCCTTAGCTGAAGTAGTCTGCTGCATGACCTCCTGGCAAGGAGTGGCAGGCACACTGTTTCTTTCGAGAACACTCACTCTTCCTCCCGAGGAATTCCTGCAGGGTGCCCAAGATGGGCGCCCGCCCGCCTCTGCCCCCGTGCTTTTCCTTCAGTTTCCTGGCCCCAAGCCTCCTGTTCCAAAGGGGCCAAACATGCTTTAGCCCTCAGGATCCGGTTTCTACGTGCAAACCCAGCCTGTGGAGCAGCCCCTTCTGCTCAGCTACAAGAGAGCCATGCGACACACCAGGCGCTCCTGTGAGGAGCCTTTTGTAAGCAGAGGTTCTCTGCAAGGTGACGTGCCTAGCCAAGACAGCGCTTCAGTCAGGCGTTGTCGACCCTGGAACTTTCAATCTCCCAGCAGTGCTTCGGGAAAAGTGTCCATCATTTTAGGCTGGTTGTAAAGTTACATTTCTGCTGGAGGTGAAGGGTCGTCAGCTTTGAGTTCGTAGAATCCATGTAACTCGCCGGGTATGATTCAGTGCAGCTAATAGCTAAGCCGGGAGTCTGACAGGCATTGCACGTGACACCGTTGCCCCACTCTGGTACCAAGACTGCTTTCCAGAGTTGGAGGTCTGGCTCTCCGCCGGAGCAAGCCGTGTGTTGCCCTGCCCTCTGCATGCGCAGAATGGAGGCCAAACACCCAATTGGCTGCATGTTACTACTCTGAAGCCGCAGTTGACACTTTGGCTACAACGTGTTCTTCCTTGACCTGGGTCCAGGCGTGAGAGAGCCTGCAGTCCTGAGAGGCCTACCAGTGTTAAGGCAGTACCTTCACTAAGGCTTCTCAGAAAGATCTGCACTGCAACACTTTTCATGGCACACGCGGACCTTCCTTTGGCGGCATGGGGGCAGGTTTCCTAACCACTAGCCAAGAAGGCTTTGGGATGAGCTCCTAGTGAGGAACTGCACACACACCCTGGTTCTTTCGAGAAAACTCACTCTTCCTCCATTGCCTCCTAGGGAACTCCTACGGTGATTACAAAACAGGGAGCAGGACTTGGTTTCAGGCAGGTCTGAGCACGCAGCTCTCCGGACTGCCAACGGGACAGATTTTGCTTTTCTCGTCCAGCCCCCTTTTCACGGTTGCCACACAGCTCATGTAGCTGAAGTCCCCGGGCAGCCAAAAGAGACCCATGTCACATACTGTACCCATTCGCTGAAAGCACTTTGGAAAGCCAGGTTTCCTCCGGCAGGGAATTGCGCGAGCCAGTGTACGCCTTCGTTTCTCCTAGGTCATGGTACATCTTGCAACGGCCTAGCAGTCTTTGAAGGACGACGGCCTATTTCTCCCTCGAGAGGTGAAGTCCGGGTGCTGCTTCAGGGAGCAAGAGGTCAAGTATGGATTCCGAGAACTCGTGTAAGCACGGTGTTTTTCCAAAAGCAGCTCAGGGTTACAAAAGGAGGCCACCTCGCATTGCCCAGAAGCCCCGTTACAAACGTGTTCTTCAGGCATCCTCTAAGCTCTCCAAGTCGAGCTCTCCGATGGAGGAAAAACGTTGTTGCCCAGCCTCCTGCATACAAAACAGTAGAGTCCAAAGACCCTTGTGGCTGGGTGTTGCTCAGCAGGCTCAGATGCCACTTCTGCTCCACAGTGACCTTCCTCGGAATACGGTGCAGACGCTCGCATCGCATCCTCATCCTTACAGAGTCTTGAAAGGCACACCAGCATTTACAGCAGTTCAGTCGGGAAGGCCTCTTTGAAACTGCTGACTGCGACTGTGCTGGTGGAAAGAAACACTGCACCTTACCTTGAGTCTGGCGCTCGTCTGAATTATGCCCTAGACAACGTCCTCTGCTGGATGTACTCCTAGCAAGCAATTGCCAGCATTCCGTTTCACTGGGCAAAGTCTCCGTTCCTCCCTGGGTATTCTCGCAGGGTTGAGAAGGTTGGCGACCGCAGGGCTTTTCATTAAGCACTCATCATGGAAAACACGGACCTTCCTTGCAACACGCGGGCAAGTTTCCTTCCCACTGGCCAAGAAGGCTTTGGGATGAGAACCTAGCAAGGAACTGCACGCACTCTGGTTCGTTCAAGAAAATTCACTCTGCCTCAGGTTGCCTCTCAGGGTAATCCAGGGGTGAATAGAAGACGGGCAACAGGACTGTTTCTCAGGCAGCTCTGAGGACGCAGCTCTCCGGTTGGTCACTGGGGCAAATTGTGCCCTTCCCGTCCCCCTCCACTTTCACGGTTGACACCTAGCTCGTGTACCTGAAGTTCACAAGCAGGCCACATAGACACATGCCACACACATGGGCCCTTCCATGACAACACTTTGGCTAGCAGGAGTCCTCCTGAGCTGAATGGCGTGAGCCGGTGAACGCCTTAGTGTCGCCTACCTCACCGTGGATCTTGCAAAGGCCTAACAGTCTTCAAAGGCTGAGAGCACATGTCTCCAGCTGGATCTGAAGTCGACGTGCTGCTTGCGAGGGGAAGACGTCAGCTAGGAATTCTGAGAACCCTTGCCATGGCGGTGTTGGTTCCAGTGCAGCTCAGGTTTACCAACTGGGGTCCCCTTGCCTTGCACAGCAGACCAGGGAGAAAACTCTTCCTGAGGATTCTTCCAAGCTGTGGCTATCTGGCTCTCCGACGGAAAAAACACATTGCTGCCTGGCCTTCGGCACACCAACAGCAGCGCCCAAAGACCATCATGAGGCATGAGGTTGCTCAGAAGGCACAGACGACACTTTCGGTACACAGTGATTTTCCTCGGAAAAGGGTGCAGTCGCGAGCGTCCTCAGATATGTAAAAGGCACACCAGCATTACAGCACTTCAGTGGTGAAAGCCTCGGGTCTACTTGTGACCACCAAGTTTGCTGATGGAAACACTGCCCCTTATGTTGAGTATGCCACTCAGCCGACCTTCTCCTTAGCTGAAGTAGTCTGCTGCATGACCTCCTGGCAAGGAGTGGCAGGCACACTGTTTCTTTCGAGAACACTCACTCTTCCTCCCGAGGAATTCCTGCAGGGTGCCCAAGATGGGCGCCCGCCCGCCTCTGCCCCCGTGCTTTTCCTTCAGTTTCCTGGCCCCAAGCCTCCTGTTCCAAAGGGGCCAAACATGCTTTAGCCCTCAGGATCCGGTTTCTACGTGCAAACCCAGCCTGTGGAGCAGCCCCTTCTGCTCAGCTACAAGAGAGCCATGCGACACACCAGGCGCTCCTGTGAGGAGCCTTTTGTAAGCAGAGGTTCTCTGCAAGGTGACGTGCCTAGCCAAGACAGCGCTTCAGTCAGGCGTTGTCGACCCTGGAACTTTCAATCTCCCAGCAGTGCTTCGGGAAAAGTGTCCATCATTTTAGGCTGGTTGTAAAGTTACATTTCTGCTGGAGGTGAAGGGTCGTCAGCTTTGAGTTCGTAGAATCCATGTAACTCGCCGGGTATGATTCAGTGCAGCTAATAGCTAAGCCGGGAGTCTGACAGGCATTGCACGTGACACCGTTGCCCCACTCTGGTACCAAGACTGCTTTCCAGAGTTGGAGGTCTGGCTCTCCGCCGGAGCAAGCCGTGTGTTGCCCTGCCCTCTGCATGCGCAGAATGGAGGCCAAACACCCAATTGGCTGCATGTTACTACTCTGAAGCCGCAGTTGACACTTTGGCTACAACGTGTTCTTCCTTGACCTGGGTCCAGGCGTGAGAGAGCCTGCAGTCCTGAGAGGCCTACCAGTGTTAAGGCAGTACCTTCACTAAGGCTTCTCAGAAAGATCTGCACTGCAACACTTTTCATGGCACACGCGGACCTTCCTTTGGCGGCATGGGGGCAGGTTTCCTAACCACTAGCCAAGAAGGCTTTGGGATGAGCTCCTAGTGAGGAACTGCACACACACCCTGGTTCTTTCGAGAAAACTCACTCTTCCTCCATTGCCTCCTAGGGAACTCCTACGGTGATTACAAAACAGGGAGCAGGACTTGGTTTCAGGCAGGTCTGAGCACGCAGCTCTCCGGACTGCCAACGGGACAGATTTTGCTTTTCTCGTCCAGCCCCCTTTTCACGGTTGCCACACAGCTCATGTAGCTGAAGTCCCCGGGCAGCCAAAAGAGACCCATGTCACATACTGTACCCATTCGCTGAAAGCACTTTGGAAAGCCAGGTTTCCTCCGGCAGGGAATTGCGCGAGCCAGTGTACGCCTTCGTTTCTCCTAGGTCATGGTACATCTTGCAACGGCCTAGCAGTCTTTGAAGGACGACGGCCTATTTCTCCCTCGAGAGGTGAAGTCCGGGTGCTGCTTCAGGGAGCAAGAGGTCAAGTATGGATTCCGAGAACTCGTGTAAGCACGGTGTTTTTCCAAAAGCAGCTCAGGGTTACAAAAGGAGGCCACCTCGCATTGCCCAGAAGCCCCGTTACAAACGTGTTCTTCAGGCATCCTCTAAGCTCTCCAAGTCGAGCTCTCCGATGGAGGAAAAACGTTGTTGCCCAGCCTCCTGCATACAAAACAGTAGAGTCCAAAGACCCTTGTGGCTGGGTGTTGCTCAGCAGGCTCAGATGCCACTTCTGCTCCACAGTGACCTTCCTCGGAATACGGTGCAGACGCTCGCATCGCATCCTCATCCTTACAGAGTCTTGAAAGGCACACCAGCATTTACAGCAGTTCAGTCGGGAAGGCCTCTTTGAAACTGCTGACTGCGACTGTGCTGGTGGAAAGAAACACTGCACCTTACCTTGAGTCTGGCGCTCGTCTGAATTATGCCCTAGACAACGTCCTCTGCTGGATGTACTCCTAGCAAGCAATTGCCAGCATTCCGTTTCACTGGGCAAAGTCTCCGTTCCTCCCTGGGTATTCTCGCAGGGTTGAGAAGGTTGGCGACCGCAGGGCTTTTCATTAAGCACTCATCATGGAAAACACGGACCTTCCTTGCAACACGCGGGCAAGTTTCCTTCCCACTGGCCAAGAAGGCTTTGGGATGAGAACCTAGCAAGGAACTGCACGCACTCTGGTTCGTTCAAGAAAATTCACTCTGCCTCAGGTTGCCTCTCAGGGTAATCCAGGGGTGAATAGAAGACGGGCAACAGGACTGTTTCTCAGGCAGCTCTGAGGACGCAGCTCTCCGGTTGGTCACTGGGGCAAATTGTGCCCTTCCCGTCCCCCTCCACTTTCACGGTTGACACCTAGCTCGTGTACCTGAAGTTCACAAGCAGGCCACATAGACACATGCCACACACATGGGCCCTTCCATGACAACACTTTGGCTAGCAGGAGTCCTCCTGAGCTGAATGGCGTGAGCCGGTGAACGCCTTAGTGTCGCCTACCTCACCGTGGATCTTGCAAAGGCCTAACAGTCTTCAAAGGCTGAGAGCACATGTCTCCAGCTGGATCTGAAGTCGACGTGCTGCTTGCGAGGGGAAGACGTCAGCTAGGAATTCTGAGAACCCTTGCCATGGCGGTGTTGGTTCCAGTGCAGCTCAGGTTTACCAACTGGGGTCCCCTTGCCTTGCACAGCAGACCAGGGAGAAAACTCTTCCTGAGGATTCTTCCAAGCTGTGGCTATCTGGCTCTCCGACGGAAAAAACACATTGCTGCCTGGCCTTCGGCACACCAACAGCAGCGCCCAAAGACCATCATGAGGCATGAGGTTGCTCAGAAGGCACAGACGACACTTTCGGTACACAGTGATTTTCCTCGGAAAAGGGTGCAGTCGCGAGCGTCCTCAGATATGTAAAAGGCACACCAGCATTACAGCACTTCAGTGGTGAAAGCCTCGGGTCTACTTGTGACCACCAAGTTTGCTGATGGAAACACTGCCCCTTATGTTGAGTATGCCACTCAGCCGACCTTCTCCTTAGCTGAAGTAGTCTGCTGCATGACCTCCTGGCAAGGAGTGGCAGGCACACTGTTTCTTTCGAGAACACTCACTCTTCCTCCCGAGGAATTCCTGCAGGGTGCCCAAGATGGGCGCCCGCCCGCCTCTGCCCCCGTGCTTTTCCTTCAGTTTCCTGGCCCCAAGCCTCCTGTTCCAAAGGGGCCAAACATGCTTTAGCCCTCAGGATCCGGTTTCTACGTGCAAACCCAGCCTGTGGAGCAGCCCCTTCTGCTCAGCTACAAGAGAGCCATGCGACACACCAGGCGCTCCTGTGAGGAGCCTTTTGTAAGCAGAGGTTCTCTGCAAGGTGACGTGCCTAGCCAAGACAGCGCTTCAGTCAGGCGTTGTCGACCCTGGAACTTTCAATCTCCCAGCAGTGCTTCGGGAAAAGTGTCCATCATTTTAGGCTGGTTGTAAAGTTACATTTCTGCTGGAGGTGAAGGGTCGTCAGCTTTGAGTTCGTAGAATCCATGTAACTCGCCGGGTATGATTCAGTGCAGCTAATAGCTAAGCCGGGAGTCTGACAGGCATTGCACGTGACACCGTTGCCCCACTCTGGTACCAAGACTGCTTTCCAGAGTTGGAGGTCTGGCTCTCCGCCGGAGCAAGCCGTGTGTTGCCCTGCCCTCTGCATGCGCAGAATGGAGGCCAAACACCCAATTGGCTGCATGTTACTACTCTGAAGCCGCAGTTGACACTTTGGCTACAACGTGTTCTTCCTTGACCTGGGTCCAGGCGTGAGAGAGCCTGCAGTCCTGAGAGGCCTACCAGTGTTAAGGCAGTACCTTCACTAAGGCTTCTCAGAAAGATCTGCACTGCAACACTTTTCATGGCACACGCGGACCTTCCTTTGGCGGCATGGGGGCAGGTTTCCTAACCACTAGCCAAGAAGGCTTTGGGATGAGCTCCTAGTGAGGAACTGCACACACACCCTGGTTCTTTCGAGAAAACTCACTCTTCCTCCATTGCCTCCTAGGGAACTCCTACGGTGATTACAAAACAGGGAGCAGGACTTGGTTTCAGGCAGGTCTGAGCACGCAGCTCTCCGGACTGCCAACGGGACAGATTTTGCTTTTCTCGTCCAGCCCCCTTTTCACGGTTGCCACACAGCTCATGTAGCTGAAGTCCCCGGGCGGCCAAAAGAGACCCATGTCACATACTGTACCCATTCGCTGAAAGCACTTTGGAAAGCCAGGTTTCCTCCGGCAGGGAATTGCGCGAGCCAGTGTACGCCTTCGTTTCTCCTAGGTCATGGTACATCTTGCAACGGCCTAGCAGTCTTTGAAGGACGACGGCCTATTTCTCCCTCGAGAGGTGAAGTCCGGGTGCTGCTTCAGGGAGCAAGAGGTCAAGTATGGATTCCGAGAACTCGTGTAAGCACGGTGTTTTTCCAAAAGCAGCTCAGGGTTACAAAAGGAGGCCACCTCGCATTGCCCAGAAGCCCCGTTACAAACGTGTTCTTCAGGCATCCTCTAAGCTCTCCAAGTCGAGCTCTCC
Organism: Balaenoptera borealis; assembly: GCF_965194805.1. Taxonomy (NCBI): domain Eukaryota; kingdom Metazoa; phylum Chordata; class Mammalia; order Artiodactyla; family Balaenopteridae; genus Balaenoptera; species Balaenoptera borealis. The sequence continues at coordinate 204,331 of NW_028123678.1, read as the reverse complement.
GATGGAGGAAAAACGTTGTTGCCCAGCCTCCTGCATACAAAACAGTAGAGTCCAAAGACCCTTGTGGCTGGGTGTTGCTCAGCAGGCTCAGATGCCACTTCTGCTCCACAGTGACCTTCCTCGGAATACGGTGCAGACGCTCGCATCGCATCCTCATCCTTACAGAGTCTTGAAAGGCACACCAGCATTTACAGCAGTTCAGTCGGGAAAGCCTCTTTGAAACTGCTGACTGCGACTGTGCTGGTGGAAAGAAACACTGCACCTTACCTTGAGTCTGGCGCTCGTCTGAATTATGCCCTAGACAACGTCCTCTGCTGGATGTACTCCTAGCAAGCAATTGCCAGCATTCCGTTTCACTGGGCAAAGTCTCCGTTCCTCCCTGGGTATTCTCGCAGGGTTGAGAAGGTTGGCGACCGCAGGGCTTTTCATTAAGCACTCATCATGGAAAACACGGACCTTCCTTGCAACACGCGGGCAAGTTTCCTTCCCACTGGCCAAGAAGGCTTTGGGATGAGAACCTAGCAAGGAACTGCACGCACTCTGGTTCGTTCAAGAAAATTCACTCTGCCTCAGGTTGCCTCTCAGGGTAATCCAGGGGTGAATAGAAGACGGGCAACAGGACTGTTTCTCAGGCAGCTCTGAGGACGCAGCTCTCCGGTTGGTCACTGGGGCAAATTGTGCCCTTCCCGTCCCCCTCCACTTTCACGGTTGACACCTAGCTCGTGTACCTGAAGTTCACAAGCAGGCCACATAGACACATGCCACACACATGGGCCCTTCCATGACAACACTTTGGCTAGCAGGAGTCCTCCTGAGCTGAATGGCGTGAGCCGGTGAACGCCTTAGTGTCGCCTACCTCACCGTGGATCTTGCAAAGGCCTAACAGTCTTCAAAGGCTGAGAGCACATGTCTCCAGCTGGATCTGAAGTCGACGTGCTGCTTGCGAGGGGAAGACGTCAGCTAGGAATTCTGAGAACCCTTGCCATGGTGGTGTTGGTTCCAGTGCAGCTCAGGTTTACCAACTGGGGTCCCCTTGCCTTGCACAGCAGACCAGGGAGAAAACTCTTCCTGAGGATTCTTCCAAGCTGTGGCTATCTGGCTCTCCGACGGAAGACACACATTGCTGCCTGGCCTTCGGCACACCAACAGCAGCGCCCAAAGACCATCATGAGGCATGAGGTTGCTCAGAAGGCACAGACGACACTTTCGGTACACAGTGATTTTCCTCGGAAAAGGGTGCAGTCGCGAGCGTCCTCAGATATGTAAAAGGCACACCAGCATTACAGCACTTCAGTGGTGAAAGCCTCGGGTCTACTTGTGACCACCAAGTTTGCTGATGGAAACACTGCCCCTTATGTTGAGTATGCCACTCAGCCGACCTTCTCCTTAGCTGAAGTAGTCTGCTGCATGACCTCCTGGCAAGGAGTGGCAGGCACACTGTTTCTTTCGAGAACACTCACTCTTCCTCCCGAGGAATTCCTGCAGGGTGCCCAAGATGGGCGCCCGCCCGCCTCTGCCCCCGTGCTTTTCCTTCAGTTTCCTGGCCCCAAGCCTCCTGTTCCAAAGGGGCCAAACATGCTTTAGCCCTCAGGATCCGGTTTCTACGTGCAAACCCAGCCTGTGGAGCAGCCCCTTCTGCTCAGCTACAAGAGAGCCATGCGACACACCAGGCGCTCCTGTGAGGAGCCTTTTGTAAGCAGAGGTTCTCTGCAAGGTGACGTGCCTAGCCAAGACAGCGCTTCAGTCAGGCGTTGTCGACCCTGGAACTTTCAATCTCCCAGCAGTGCTTCGGGAAAAGTGTCCATCATTTTAGGCTGGTTGTAAAGTTACATTTCTGCTGGAGGTGAAGGGTCGTCAGCTTTGAGTTCGTAGAATCCATGTAACTCGCCGGGTATGATTCAGTGCAGCTAATAGCTAAGCCGGGAGTCTGACAGGCATTGCACGTGACACCGTTGCCCCACTCTGGTACCAAGACTGCTTTCCAGAGTTGGAGGTCTGGCTCTCCGCCGGAGCAAGCCGTGTGTTGCCCTGCCCTCTGCATGCGCAGAATGGAGGCCAAACACCCAATTGGCTGCATGTTACTACTCTGAAGCCGCAGTTGACACTTTGGCTACAACGTGTTCTTCCTTGACCTGGGTCCAGGCGTGAGAGAGCCTGCAGTCCTGAGAGGCCTACCAGTGTTAAGGCAGTACCTTCACTAAGGCTTCTCAGAAAGATCTGCACTGCAACACTTTTCATGGCACACGCGGACCTTCCTTTGGCGGCATGGGGGCAGGTTTCCTAACCACTAGCCAAGAAGGCTTTGGGATGAGCTCCTAGTGAGGAACTGCACACACACCCTGGTTCTTTCGAGAAAACTCACTCTTCCTCCATTGCCTCCTAGGGAACTCCTACGGTGATTACAAAACAGGGAGCAGGACTTGGTTTCAGGCAGGTCTGAGCACGCAGCTCTCCGGACTGCCAACGGGACAGATTTTGCTTTTCTCGTCCAGCCCCCTTTTCACGGTTGCCACACAGCTCATGTAGCTGAAGTCCCCGGGCGGCCAAAAGAGACCCATGTCACATACTGTACCCATTCGCTGAAAGCACTTTGGAAAGCCAGGTTTCCTCCGGCAGGGAATTGCGCGAGCCAGTGTACGCCTTCGTTTCTCCTAGGTCATGGTACATCTTGCAACGGCCTAGCAGTCTTTGAAGGACGACGGCCTATTTCTCCCTCGAGAGGTGAAGTCCGGGTGCTGCTTCAGGGAGCAAGAGGTCAAGTATGGATTCCGAGAACTCGTGTAAGCACGGTGTTTTTCCAAAAGCAGCTCAGGGTTACAAAAGGAGGCCACCTCGCATTGCCCAGAAGCCCCGTTACAAACGTGTTCTTCAGGCATCCTCTAAGCTCTCCAAGTCGAGCTCTCCGATGGAGGAAAAACGTTGTTGCCCAGCCTCCTGCATACAAAACAGTAGAGTCCAAAGACCCTTGTGGCTGGGTGTTGCTCAGCAGGCTCAGATGCCACTTCTGCTCCACAGTGACCTTCCTCGGAATACGGTGCAGACGCTCGCATCGCATCCTCATCCTTACAGAGTCTTGAAAGGCACACCAGCATTTACAGCAGTTCAGTCGGGAAGGCCTCTTTGAAACTGCTGACTGCGACTGTGCTGGTGGAAAGAAACACTGCACCTTACCTTGAGTCTGGCGCTCGTCTGAATTATGCCCTAGACAACGTCCTCTGCTGGATGTACTCCTAGCAAGCAATTGCCAGCATTCCGTTTCACTGGGCAAAGTCTCCGTTCCTCCCTGGGTATTCTCGCAGGGTTGAGAAGGTTGGCGACCGCAGGGCTTTTCATTAAGCACTCATCATGGAAAACACGGACCTTCCTTGCAACACGCGGGCAAGTTTCCTTCCCACTGGCCAAGAAGGCTTTGGGATGAGAACCTAGCAAGGAACTGCACGCACTCTGGTTCGTTCAAGAAAATTCACTCTGCCTCAGGTTGCCTCTCAGGGTAATCCAGGGGTGAATAGAAGACGGGCAACAGGACTGTTTCTCAGGCAGCTCTGAGGACGCAGCTCTCCGGTTGGTCACTGGGGCAAATTGTGCCCTTCCCGTCCCCCTCCACTTTCACGGTTGACACCTAGCTCGTGTACCTGAAGTTCACAAGCAGGCCACATAGACACATGCCACACACATGGGCCCTTCCATGACAACACTTTGGCTAGCAGGAGTCCTCCTGAGCTGAATGGCGTGAGCCGGTGAACGCCTTAGTGTCGCCTACCTCACCGTGGATCTTGCAAAGGCCTAACAGTCTTCAAAGGCTGAGAGCACATGTCTCCAGCTGGATCTGAAGTCGACGTGCTGCTTGCGAGGGGAAGACGTCAGCTAGGAATTCTGAGAACCCTTGCCATGGCGGTGTTGGTTCCAGTGCAGCTCAGGTTTACCAACTGGGGTCCCCTTGCATTGCACAGCAGACCAGGGAGAAAACTCTTCCTGAGGATTCTTCCAAGCTGTGGCTATCTGGCTCTCCGACGGAAGAAACACATTGCTGCCTGGCCTTCGGCACACCAACAGCAGCGCCCAAAGACCATCATGAGGCATGAGGTTGCTCAGAAGGCACAGACGACACTTTTGGTACACAGTGATTTTCCTCGGAAAAGGGTGCAGTCGCGAGCGTCCTCAGATATGTAAAAGGCACACCAGCATTACAGCACTTCAGTGGTGAAAGCCTCGGGTCTACTTGTGACCACCAAGTTTGCTGATGGAAACACTGCCCCTTATGTTGAGTATGCCACTCAGCCGACCTTCTCCTTAGCTGAAGTAGTCTGCTGCATGACCTCCTGGCAAGGAGTGGCAGGCACACTGTTTCTTTCGAGAACACTCACTCTTCCTCCCGAGGAATTCCTGCAGGGTGCCCAAGATGGGCGCCCGCCCGCCTCTGCCCCCGTGCTTTTCCTTCAGTTTCCTGGCCCCAAGCCTCCTGTTCCAAAGGGGCCAAACATGCTTTAGCCCTCAGGATCCGGTTTCTACGTGCAAACCCAGCCTGTGGAGCAGCCCCTTCTGCTCAGCTACAAGAGAGCCATGCGACACACCAGGCGCTCCTGTGAGGAGCCTTTTGTAAGCAGAGGTTCTCTGCAAGGTGACGTGCCTAGCCAAGACAGCGCTTCAGTCAGGCGTTGTCGACCCTGGAACTTTCAATCTCCTAGCAGTGCTTCGGGAAAAGTGTCCATCATTTTAGGCTGGTTGTAAAGTTACATTTCTGCTGGAGGTGAAGGGTCGTCAGCTTTGAGTTCGTAGAATCCATGTAACTCGCCGGGTATGATTCAGTGCAGCTAATAGCTAAGCCGGGAGTCTGACAGGCATTGCACGTGACACCGTTGCCCCACTCTGGTACCAAGACTGCTTTCCAGAGTTGGAGGTCTGGCTCTCCGCCGGAGCAAGCCGTGTGTTGCCCTGCCCTCTGCATGCGCAGAATGGAGGCCAAACACCCAATTGGCTGCATGTTACTACTCTGAAGCCGCAGTTGACACTTTGGCTACAACGTGTTCTTCCTTGACCTGGGTCCAGGCGTGAGAGAGCCTGCAGTCCTGAGAGGCCTACCAGTGTTAAGGCAGTACCTTCACTAAGGCTTCTCAGAAAGATCTGCACTGCAACACTTTTCATGGCACACGCGGACCTTCCTTTGGCGGCATGGGGGCAGGTTTCCTAACCACTAGCCAAGAAGGCTTTGGGATGAGCTCCTAGTGAGGAACTGCACACACACCCTGGTTCTTTCGAGAAAACTCACTCTTCCTCCATTGCCTCCTAGGGAACTCCTACGGTGATTACAAAACAGGGAGCAGGACTTGGTTTCAGGCAGGTCTGAGCACGCAGCTCTCCGGACTGCCAACGGGACAGATTTTGCTTTTCTCGTCCAGCCCCCTTTTCACGGTTGCCACACAGCTCATGTAGCTGAAGTCCCCGGGCAGCCAAAAGAGACCCATGTCACATACTGTACCCATTCGCTGAAAGCACTTTGGAAAGCCAGGTTTCCTCCGGCAGGGAATTGCGCGAGCCAGTGTACGCCTTCGTTTCTCCTAGGTCATGGTACATCTTGCAACGGCCTAGCAGTCTTTGAAGGACGACGGCCTATTTCTCCCTCGAGAGGTGAAGTCCGGGTGCTGCTTCAGGGAGCAAGAGGTCAAGTATGGATTCCGAGAACTCGTGTAAGCACGGTGTTTTTCCAAAAGCAGCTCAGGGTTACAAAAGGAGGCCACCTCGCATTGCCCAGAAGCCCCGTTACAAACGTGTTCTTCAGGCATCCTCTAAGCTCTCCAAGTCGAGCTCTCCGATGGAGGAAAAACGTTGTTGCCCAGCCTCCTGCATACAAAACAGTAGAGTCCAAAGACCCTTGTGGCTGGGTGTTGCTCAGCAGGCTCAGATGCCACTTCTGCTCCACAGTGACCTTCCTCGGAATACGGTGCAGACGCTCGCATCGCATCCTCATCCTTACAGAGTCTTGAAAGGCACACCAGCATTTACAGCAGTTCAGTCGGGAAGGCCTCTTTGAAACTGCTGACTGCGACTGTGCTGGTGGAAAGAAACACTGCACCTTACCTTGAGTCTGGCGCTCGTCTGAATTATGCCCTAGACAACGTCCTCTGCTGGATGTACTCCTAGCAAGCAATTGCCAGCATTCCGTTTCACTGGGCAAAGTCTCCGTTCCTCCCTGGGTATTCTCGCAGGGTTGAGAAGGTTGGCGACCGCAGGGCTTTTCATTAAGCACTCATCATGGAAAACACGGACCTTCCTTGAAACACGCGGGCAAGTTTCCTTCCCACTGGCCAAGAAGGCTTTGGGATGAGAACCTAGCAAGGAACTGCACGCACTCTGGTTCGTTCAAGAAAATTCACTCTGCCTCAGGTTGCCTCTCAGGGTAATCCAGGGGTGAATAGAAGACGGGCAACAGGACTGTTTCTCAGGCAGCTCTGAGGACGCAGCTCTCCGGTTGGTCACTGGGGCAAATTGTGCCCTTCCCGTCCCCCTCCACTTTCACGGTTGACACCTAGCTCGTGTACCTGAAGTTCACAAGCAGGCCACATAGACACATGCCACACACATGGGCCCTTCCATGACAACACTTTGGCTAGCAGGAGTCCTCCTGAGCTGAATGGCGTGAGCCGGTGAACGCCTTAGTGTCGCCTACCTCACCGTGGATCTTGCAAAGGCCTAACAGTCTTCAAAGGCTGAGAGCACATGTCTCCAGCTGGATCTGAAGTCGACGTGCTGCTTGCGAGGGGAAGACGTCAGCTAGGAATTCTGAGAACCCTTGCCATGGCGGTGTTGGTTCCAGTGCAGCTCAGGTTTACCAACTGGGGTCCCCTTGCCTTGCACAGCAGACCAGGGAGAAAACTCTTCCTGAGGATTCTTCTAAGCTGTGGCTATCTGGCTCTCCGACGGAAGAAACACATTGTTGCCTGGCCTTCGGCACACCAACAGCAGCGCCCAAAGACCATCATGAGGCATGAGGTTGCTCAGAAGGCACAGACGACACTTTCGGTACACAGTGATTTTCCTCGGAAAAGGGTGCAGTCGCGAGCGTCCTCAGATATGTAAAAGGCACACCAGCATTACAGCACTTCAGTGGTGAAAGCCTCGGGTCTACTTGTGACCACCAAGTTTGCTGATGGAAACACTGCCCCTTATGTTGAGTATGCCACTCAGCCGACCTTCTCCTTAGCTGAAGTAGTCTGCTGCATGACCTCCTGGCAAGGAGTGGCAGGCACACTGTTTCTTTCGAGAACACGCACTCTTCCTCCCGAGGAATTCCTGCAGGGTGCCCAAGATGGGCGCCCGCCCGCCTCTGCCCCCGTGCTTTTCCTTCAGTTTCCTGGCCCCAAGCCTCCTGTTCCAAAGGGGCCAAACATGCTTTAGCCCTCAGGATCCGGTTTCTACGTGCAAACCCAGCCTGTGGAGCAGCCCCTTCTGCTCAGCTACAAGAGAGCCATGCGACACACCAGGCGCTCCTGTGAGGAGCCTTTTGTAAGCAGAGGTTCTCTGCAAGGTGACGTGCCTAGCCAAGACAGCGCTTCAGTCAGGCGTTGTCGACCCTGGAACTTTCAATCTCCCAGCAGTGCTTCGGGAAAAGTGTCCATCATTTTAGGCTGGTTGTAAAGTTACATTTCTGCTGGAGGTGAAGGGTCGTCAGCTTTGAGTTCGTAGAATCCATGTAACTCGCCGGGTATGATTCAGTGCAGCTAATAGCTAAGCCGGGAGTCTGACAGGCATTGCACGTGACACCGTTGCCCCACTCTGGTACCAAGACTGCTTTCCAGAGTTGGAGGTCTGGCTCTCCGCCGGAGCAAGCCGTGTGTTGCCCTGCCCTCTGCATGCGCAGAATGGAGGCCAAACACCCAATTGGCTGCATGTTACTACTCTGAAGCCGCAGTTGACACTTTGGCTACAACGTGTTCTTCCTTGACCTGGGTCCAGGCGTGAGAGAGCCTGCAGTCCTGAGAGGCCTACCAGTGTTAAGGCAGTACCTTCACTAAGGCTTCTCAGAAAGATCTGCACTGCAACACTTTTCATGGCACACGCGGACCTTCCTTTGGCGGCATGGGGGCAGGTTTCCTAACCACTAGCCAAGAAGGCTTTGGGATGAGCTCCTAGTGAGGAACTGCACACACACCCTGGTTCTTTCGAGAAAACTCACTCTTCCTCCATTGCCTCCTAGGGAACTCCTACGGTGATTACAAAACAGGGAGCAGGACTTGGTTTCAGGCAGGTCTGAGCACGCAGCTCTCCGGACTGCCAACGGGACAGATTTTGCTTTTCTCGTCCAGCCCCCTTTTCACGGTTGCCACACAGCTCATGTAGCTGAAGTCCCCGGGCAGCCAAAAGAGACCCATGTCACATACTGTACCCATTCGCTGAAAGCACTTTGGAAAGCCAGGTTTCCTCCGGCAGGGAATTGCGCGAGCCAGTGTACGCCTTCGTTTCTCCTAGGTCATGGTACATCTTGCAACGGCCTAGCAGTCTTTGAAGGACGACGGCCTATTTCTCCCTCGAGAGGTGAAGTCCGGGTGCTGCTTCAGGGAGCAAGAGGTCAAGTATGGATTCCGAGAACTCGTGTAAGCACGGTGTTTTTCCAAAAGCAGCTCAGGGTTACAAAAGGAGGCCACCTCGCATTGCCCAGAAGCCCCGTTACAAACGTGTTCTTCAGGCATCCTCTAAGCTCTCCAAGTCGAGCTCTCCGATGGAGGAAAAACGTTGTTGCCCAGCCTCCTGCATACAAAACAGTAGAGTCCAAAGACCCTTGTGGCTGGGTGTTGCTCAGCAGGCTCAGATGCCACTTCTGCTCCACAGTGACCTTCCTCGGAATACGGTGCAGACGCTCGCATCGCATCCTCATCCTTACAGAGTCTTGAAAGGCACACCAGCATTTACAGCAGTTCAGTCGGGAAGGCCTCTTTGAAACTGCTGACTGCGACTGTGCTGGTGGAAAGAAACACTGCACCTTACCTTGAGTCTGGCGCTCGTCTGAATTATGCCCTAGACAACGTCCTCTGCTGGATGTACTCCTAGCAAGCAATTGCCAGCATTCCGTTTCACTGGGCAAAGTCTCCGTTCCTCCCTGGGTATTCTCGCAGGGTTGAGAAGGTTGGCGACCGCAGGGCTTTTCATTAAGCACTCATCATGGAAAACACGGACCTTCCTTGCAACACGCGGGCAAGTTTCCTTCCCACTGGCCAAGAAGGCTTTGGGATGAGAACCTAGCAAGGAACTGCACGCACTCTGGTTCGTTCAAGAAAATTCACTCTGCCTCAGGTTGCCTCTCAGGGTAATCCAGGGGTGAATAGAAGACGGGCAACAGGACTGTTTCTCAGGCAGCTCTGAGGACGCAGCTCTCCGGTTGGTCACTGGGGCAAATTGTGCCCTTCCCGTCCCCCTCCACTTTCACGGTTGACACCTAGCTCGTGTACCTGAAGTTCACAAGCAGGCCACATAGACACATGCCACACACATGGGCCCTTCCATGACAACACTTTGGCTAGCAGGAGTCCTCCTGAGCTGAATGGCGTGAGCCGGTGAACGCCTTAGTGTCGCCTACCTCACCGTGGATCTTGCAAAGGCCTAACAGTCTTCAAAGGCTGAGAGCACATGTCTCCAGCTGGATCTGAAGTCGACGTGCTGCTTGCGAGGGGAAGACGTCAGCTAGGAATTCTGAGAACCCTTGCCATGGCGGTGTTGGTTCCAGTGCAGCTCAGGTTTACCAACTGGGGTCCCCTTGCATTGCACAGCAGACCAGGGAGAAAACTCTTCCTGAGGATTCTTCCAAGCTGTGGCTATCTGGCTCCCCGACGGAAGAAACACATTGCTGCCTGGCCTTCGGCACACCAACAGCAGCGCCCAAAGACCATCATGAGGCATGAGGTTGCTCAGAAGGCACAGACGACACTTTCGGTACACAGTGATTTTCCTCGGAAAAGGGTGCAGTCGCGAGCGTCCTCAGATATGTAAAAGGCACACCAGCATTACAGCACTTCAGTGGTGAAAGCCTCGGGTCTACTTGTGACCACCAAGTTTGCTGATGGAAACACTGCCCCTTATGTTGAGTATGCCACTCAGCCGACCTTCTCCTTAGCTGAAGTAGTCTGCTGCATGACCTCCTGGCAAGGAGTGGCAGGCACACTGTTTCTTTCGAGAACACTCACTCTTCCTCCCGAGGAATTCCTGCAGGGTGCCCAAGATGGGCGCCCGCCCGCCTCTGCCCCCGTGCTTTTCCTTCAGTTTCCTGGCCCCAAGCCTCCTGTTCCAAAGGGGCCAAACATGCTTTAGCCCTCAGGATCCGGTTTCTACGTGCAAACCCAGCCTGTGGAGCAGCCCCTTCTGCTCAGCTACAAGAGAGCCATGCGACACACCAGGCGCTCCTGTGAGGAGCCTTTTGTAAGCAGAGGTTCTCTGCAAGGTGACGTGCCTAGCCAAGACAGCGCTTCAGTCAGGCGTTGTCGACCCTGGAACTTTCAATCTCCCAGCAGTGCTTCGGGAAAAGTGTCCATCATTTTAGGCTGGTTGTAAAGTTACATTTCTGCTGGAGGTGAAGGGTCGTCAGCTTTGAGTTCGTAGAATCCATGTAACTCGCCGGGTATGATTCAGTGCAGCTAATAGCTAAGCCGGGAGTCTGACAGGCATTGCACGTGACACCGTTGCCCCACTCTGGTACCAAGACTGCTTTCCAGAGTTGGAGGTCTGGCTCTCCGCCGGAGCAAGCCGTGTGTTGCCCTGCCCTCTGCATGCGCAGAATGGAGGCCAAACACCCAATTGGCTGCATGTTACTACTCTGAAGCCGCAGTTGACACTTTGGCTACAACGTGTTCTTCCTTGACCTGGGTCCAGGCGTGAGAGAGCCTGCAGTCCTGAGAGGCCTACCAGTGTTAAGGCAGTACCTTCACTAAGGCTTCTCAGAAAGATCTGCACTGCAACACTTTTCATGGCACACGCGGACCTTCCTTTGGCGGCATGGGGGCAGGTTTCCTAACCACTAGCCAAGAAGGCTTTGGGATGAGCTCCTAGTGAGGAACTGCACACACACCCTGGTTCTTTCGAGAAAACTCACTCTTCCTCCATTGCCTCCTAGGGAACTCCTACGGTGATTACAAAACAGGGAGCAGGACTTGGTTTCAGGCAGGTCTGAGCACGCAGCTCTCCGGACTGCCAACGGGACAGATTTTGCTTTTCTCGTCCAGCCCCCTTTTCACGGTTGCCACACAGCTCATGTAGCTGAAGTCCCCGGGCAGCCAAAAGAGACCCATGTCACATACTGTACCCATTCGCTGAAAGCACTTTGGAAAGCCAGGTTTCCTCCGGCAGGGAATTGCGCGAGCCAGTGTACGCCTTCGTTTCTCCTAGGTCATGGTACATCTTGCAACGGCCTAGCAGTCTTTGAAGGACGACGGCCTATTTCTCCCTCGAGAGGTGAAGTCCGGGTGCTGCTTCAGGGAGCAAGAGGTCAAGTATGGATTCCGAGAACTCGTGTAAGCACGGTGTTTTTCCAAAAGCAGCTCAGGGTTACAAAAGGAGGCCACCTCGCATTGCCCAGAAGCCCCGTTACAAACGTGTTCTTCAGGCATCCTCTAAGCTCTCCAAGTCGAGCTCTCCGATGGAGGAAAAACGTTGTTGCCCAGCCTCCTGCATACAAAACAGTAGAGTCCAAAGACCCTTGTGGCTGGGTGTTGCTCAGCAGGCTCAGATGCCACTTCTGCTCCACAGTGACCTTCCTCGGAATACGGTGCAGACGCTCGCATCGCATCCTCATCCTTACAGAGTCTTGAAAGGCACACCAGCATTTACAGCAGTTCAGTCGGGAAAGCCTCTTTGAAACTGCTGACTGCGACTGTGCTGGTGGAAAGAAACACTGCACCTTACCTTGAGTCTGGCGCTCGTCTGAATTATGCCCTAGACAACGTCCTCTGCTGGATGTACTCCTAGCAAGCAATTGCCAGCATTCCGTTTCACTGGGCAAAGTCTCCGTTCCTCCCTGGGTATTCTCGCAGGGTTGAGAAGGTTGGCGACCGCAGGGCTTTTCATTAAGCACTCATCATGGAAAACACGGACCTTCCTTGCAACACGCGGGCAAGTTTCCTTCCCACTGGCCAAGAAGGCTTTGGGATGAGAACCTAGCAAGGAACTGCACGCACTCTGGTTCGTTCAAGAAAATTCACTCTGCCTCAGGTTGCCTCTCAGGGTAATCCAGGGGTGAATAGAAGACGGGCAACAGGACTGTTTCTCAGGCAGCTCTGAGGACGCAGCTCTCCGGTTGGTCACTGGGGCAAATTGTGCCCTTCCCGTCCCCCTCCACTTTCACGGTTGACACCTAGCTCGTGTACCTGAAGTTCACAAGCAGGCCACATAGACACATGCCACACACATGGGCCCTTCCATGACAACACTTTGGCTAGCAGGAGTCCTCCTGAGCTGAATGGCGTGAGCCGGTGAACGCCTTAGTGTCGCCTACCTCACCGTGGATCTTGCAAAGGCCTAACAGTCTTCAAAGGCTGAGAGCACATGTCTCCAGCTGGATCTGAAGTCGACGTGCTGCTTGCGAGGGGAAGACGTCAGCTAGGAATTCTGAGAACCCTTGCCATGGTGGTGTTGGTTCCAGTGCAGCTCAGGTTTACCAACTGGGGTCCCCTTGCCTTGCACAGCAGACCAGGGAGAAAACTCTTCCTGAGGATTCTTCCAAGCTGTGGCTATCTGGCTCTCCGACGGAAGACACACATTGCTGCCTGGCCTTCGGCACACCAACAGCAGCGCCCAAAGACCATCATGAGGCATGAGGTTGCTCAGAAGGCACAGACGACACTTTCGGTACACAGTGATTTTCCTCGGAAAAGGGTGCAGTCGCGAGCGTCCTCAGATATGTAAAAGGCACACCAGCATTACAGCACTTCAGTGGTGAAAGCCTCGGGTCTACTTGTGACCACCAAGTTTGCTGATGGAAACACTGCCCCTTATGTTGAGTATGCCACTCAGCCGACCTTCTCCTTAGCTGAAGTAGTCTGCTGCATGACCTCCTGGCAAGGAGTGGCAGGCACACTGTTTCTTTCGAGAACACTCACTCTTCCTCCCGAGGAATTCCTGCAGGGTGCCCAAGATGGGCGCCCGCCCGCCTCTGCCCCCGTGCTTTTCCTTCAGTTTCCTGGCCCCAAGCCTCCTGTTCCAAAGGGGCCAAACATGCTTTAGCCCTCAGGATCCGGTTTCTACGTGCAAACCCAGCCTGTGGAGCAGCCCCTTCTGCTCAGCTACAAGAGAGCCATGCGACACACCAGGCGCTCCTGTGAGGAGCCTTTTGTAAGCAGAGGTTCTCTGCAAGGTGACGTGCCTAGCCAAGACAGCGCTTCAGTCAGGCGTTGTCGACCCTGGAACTTTCAATCTCCCAGCAGTGCTTCGGGAAAAGTGTCCATCATTTTAGGCTGGTTGTAAAGTTACATTTCTGCTGGAGGTGAAGGGTCGTCAGCTTTGAGTTCGTAGAATCCATGTAACTCGCCGGGTATGATTCAGTGCAGCTAATAGCTAAGCCGGGAGTCTGACAGGCATTGCACGTGACACCGTTGCCCCACTCTGGTACCAAGACTGCTTTCCAGAGTTGGAGGTCTGGCTCTCCGCCGGAGCAAGCCGTGTGTTGCCCTGCCCTCTGCATGCGCAGAATGGAGGCCAAACACCCAATTGGCTGCATGTTACTACTCTGAAGCCGCAGTTGACACTTTGGCTACAACGTGTTCTTCCTTGACCTGGGTCCAGGCGTGAGAGAGCCTGCAGTCCTGAGAGGCCTACCAGTGTTAAGGCAGTACCTTCACTAAGGCTTCTCAGAAAGATCTGCACTGCAACACTTTTCATGGCACACGCGGACCTTCCTTTGGCGGCATGGGGGCAGGTTTCCTAACCACTAGCCAAGAAGGCTTTGGGATGAGCTCCTAGTGAGGAACTGCACACACACCCTGGTTCTTTCGAGAAAACTCACTCTTCCTCCATTGCCTCCTAGGGAACTCCTACGGTGATTACAAAACAGGGAGCAGGACTTGGTTTCAGGCAGGTCTGAGCACGCAGCTCTCCGGACTGCCAACGGGACAGATTTTGCTTTTCTCGTCCAGCCCCCTTTTCACGGTTGCCACACAGCTCATGTAGCTGAAGTCCCCGGGCGGCCAAAAGAGACCCATGTCACATACTGTACCCATTCGCTGAAAGCACTTTGGAAAGCCAGGTTTCCTCCGGCAGGGAATTGCGCGAGCCAGTGTACGCCTTCGTTTCTCCTAGGTCATGGTACATCTTGCAACGGCCTAGCAGTCTTTGAAGGACGACGGCCTATTTCTCCCTCGAGAGGTGAAGTCCGGGTGCTGCTTCAGGGAGCAAGAGGTCAAGTATGGATTCCGAGAACTCGTGTAAGCACGGTGTTTTTCCAAAAGCAGCTCAGGGTTACAAAAGGAGGCCACCTCGCATTGCCCAGAAGCCCCGTTACAAACGTGTTCTTCAGGCATCCTCTAAGCTCTCCAAGTCGAGCTCTCCGATGGAGGAAAAACGTTGTTGCCCAGCCTCCTGCATACAAAACAGTAGAGTCCAAAGACCCTTGTGGCTGGGTGTTGCTCAGCAGGCTCAGATGCCACTTCTGCTCCACAGTGACCTTCCTCGGAATACGGTGCAGACGCTCGCATCGCATCCTCATCCTTACAGAGTCTTGAAAGGCACACCAGCATTTACAGCAGTTCAGTCGGGAAGGCCTCTTTGAAACTGCTGACTGCGACTGTGCTGGTGGAAAGAAACACTGCACCTTACCTTGAGTCTGGCGCTCGTCTGAATTATGCCCTAGACAACGTCCTCTGCTGGATGTACTCCTAGCAAGCAATTGCCAGCATTCCGTTTCACTGGGCAAAGTCTCCGTTCCTCCCTGGGTATTCTCGCAGGGTTGAGAAGGTTGGCGACCGCAGGGCTTTTCATTAAGCACTCATCATGGAAAACACGGACCTTCCTTGCAACACGCGGGCAAGTTTCCTTCCCACTGGCCAAGAAGGCTTTGGGATGAGAACCTAGCAAGGAACTGCACGCACTCTGGTTCGTTCAAGAAAATTCACTCTGCCTCAGGTTGCCTCTCAGGGTAATCCAGGGGTGAATAGAAGACGGGCAACAGGACTGTTTCTCAGGCAGCTCTGAGGACGCAGCTCTCCGGTTGGTCACTGGGGCAAATTGTGCCCTTCCCGTCCCCCTCCACTTTCACGGTTGACACCTAGCTCGTGTACCTGAAGTTCACAAGCAGGCCACATAGACACATGCCACACACATGGGCCCTTCCATGACAACACTTTGGCTAGCAGGAGTCCTCCTGAGCTGAATGGCGTGAGCCGGTGAACGCCTTAGTGTCGCCTACCTCACCGTGGATCTTGCAAAGGCCTAACAGTCTTCAAAGGCTGAGAGCACATGTCTCCAGCTGGATCTGAAGTCGACGTGCTGCTTGCGAGGGGAAGACGTCAGCTAGGAATTCTGAGAACCCTTGCCATGGCGGTGTTGGTTCCAGTGCAGCTCAGGTTTACCAACTGGGGTCCCCTTGCATTGCACAGCAGACCAGGGAGAAAACTCTTCCTGAGGATTCTTCCAAGCTGTGGCTATCTGGCTCTCCGACGGAAGAAACACATTGCTGCCTGGCCTTCGGCACACCAACAGCAGCGCCCAAAGACCATCATGAGGCATGAGGTTGCTCAGAAGGCACAGACGACACTTTTGGTACACAGTGATTTTCCTCGGAAAAGGGTGCAGTCGCGAGCGTCCTCAGATATGTAAAAGGCACACCAGCATTACAGCACTTCAGTGGTGAAAGCCTCGGGTCTACTTGTGACCACCAAGTTTGCTGATGGAAACACTGCCCCTTATGTTGAGTATGCCACTCAGCCGACCTTCTCCTTAGCTGAAGTAGTCTGCTGCATGACCTCCTGGCAAGGAGTGGCAGGCACACTGTTTCTTTCGAGAACACTCACTCTTCCTCCCGAGGAATTCCTGCAGGGTGCCCAAGATGGGCGCCCGCCCGCCTCTGCCCCCGTGCTTTTCCTTCAGTTTCCTGGCCCCAAGCCTCCTGTTCCAAAGGGGCCAAACATGCTTTAGCCCTCAGGATCCGGTTTCTACGTGCAAACCCAGCCTGTGGAGCAGCCCCTTCTGCTCAGCTACAAGAGAGCCATGCGACACACCAGGCGCTCCTGTGAGGAGCCTTTTGTAAGCAGAGGTTCTCTGCAAGGTGACGTGCCTAGCCAAGACAGCGCTTCAGTCAGGCGTTGTTGACCCTGGAACTTTCAATCTCCTAGCAGTGCTTCGGGAAAAGTGTCCATCATTTTAGGCTGGTTGTAAAGTTACATTTCTGCTGGAGGTGAAGGGTCGTCAGCTTTGAGTTCGTAGAATCCATGTAACTCGCCGGGTATGATTCAGTGCAGCTAATAGCTAAGCCGGGAGTCTGACAGGCATTGCACGTGACACCGTTGCCCCACTCTGGTACCAAGACTGCTTTCCAGAGTTGGAGGTCTGGCTCTCCGCCGGAGCAAGCCGTGTGTTGCCCTGCCCTCTGCATGCGCAGAATGGAGGCCAAACACCCAATTGGCTGCATGTTACTACTCTGAAGCCGCAGTTGACACTTTGGCTACAACGTGTTCTTCCTTGACCTGGGTCCAGGCGTGAGAGAGCCTGCAGTCCTGAGAGGCCTACCAGTGTTAAGGCAGTACCTTCACTAAGGCTTCTCAGAAAGATCTGCACTGCAACACTTTTCATGGCACACGCGGACCTTCCTTTGGCGGCATGGGGGCAGGTTTCCTAACCACTAGCCAAGAAGGCTTTGGGATGAGCTCCTAGTGAGGAACTGCACACACACCCTGGTTCTTTCGAGAAAACTCACTCTTCCTCCATTGCCTCCTAGGGAACTCCTACGGTGATTACAAAACAGGGAGCAGGACTTGGTTTCAGGCAGGTCTGAGCACGCAGCTCTCCGGACTGCCAACGGGACAGATTTTGCTTTTCTCGTCCAGCCCCCTTTTCACGGTTGCCACACAGCTCATGTAGCTGAAGTCCCCGGGCAGCCAAAAGAGACCCATGTCACATACTGTACCCATTCGCTGAAAGCACTTTGGAAAGCCAGGTTTCCTCCGGCAGGGAATTGCGCGAGCCAGTGTACGCCTTCGTTTCTCCTAGGTCATGGTACATCTTGCAACGGCCTAGCAGTCTTTGAAGGACGACGGCCTATTTCTCCCTCGAGAGGTGAAGTCCGGGTGCTGCTTCAGGGAGCAAGAGGTCAAGTATGGATTCCGAGAACTCGTGTAAGCACGGTGTTTTTCCAAAAGCAGCTCAGGGTTACAAAAGGAGGCCACCTCGCATTGCCCAGAAGCCCCGTTACAAACGTGTTCTTCAGGCATCCTCTAAGCTCTCCAAGTCGAGCTCTCCGATGGAGGAAAAACGTTGTTGCCCAGCCTCCTGCATACAAAACAGTAGAGTCCAAAGACCCTTGTGGCTGGGTGTTGCTCAGCAGGCTCAGATGCCACTTCTGCTCCACAGTGACCTTCCTCGGAATACGGTGCAGACGCTCGCATCGCATCCTCATCCTTACAGAGTCTTGAAAGGCACACCAGCATTTACAGCAGTTCAGTCGGGAAGGCCTCTTTGAAACTGCTGACTGCGACTGTGCTGGTGGAAAGAAACACTGCACCTTACCTTGAGTCTGGCGCTCGTCTGAATTATGCCCTAGACAACGTCCTCTGCTGGATGTACTCCTAGCAAGCAATTGCCAGCATTCCGTTTCACTGGGCAAAGTCTCCGTTCCTCCCTGGGTATTCTCGCAGGGTTGAGAAGGTTGGCGACCGCAGGGCTTTTCATTAAGCACTCATCATGGAAAACACGGACCTTCCTTGCAACACGCGGGCAAGTTTCCTTCCCACTGGCCAAGAAGGCTTTGGGATGAGAACCTAGCAAGGAACTGCACGCACTCTGGTTCGTTCAAGAAAATTCACTCTGCCTCAGGTTGCCTCTCAGGGTAATCCAGGGGTGAATAGAAGACGGGCAACAGGACTGTTTCTCAGGCAGCTCTGAGGACGCAGCTCTCCGGTTGGTCACTGGGGCAAATTGTGCCCTTCCCGTCCCCCTCCACTTTCACGGTTGACACCTAGCTCGTGTACCTGAAGTTCACAAGCAGGCCACATAGACACATGCCACACACATGGGCCCTTCCATGACAACACTTTGGCTAGCAGGAGTCCTCCTGAGCTGAATGGCGTGAGCCGGTGAACGCCTTAGTGTCGCCTACCTCACCGTGGATCTTGCAAAGGCCTAACAGTCTTCAAAGGCTGAGAGCACATGTCTCCAGCTGGATCTGAAGTCGACGTGCTGCTTGCGAGGGGAAGACGTCAGCTAGGAATTCTGAGAACCCTTGCCATGGCGGTGTTGGTTCCAGTGCAGCTCAGGTTTACCAACTGGGGTCCCCTTGCCTTGCACAGCAGACCAGGGAGAAAACTCTTCCTGAGGATTCTTCTAAGCTGTGGCTATCTGGCTCTCCGACGGAAGAAACACATTGTTGCCTGGCCTTCGGCACACCAACAGCAGCGCCCAAAGACCATCATGAGGCATGAGGTTGCTCAGAAGGCACAGACGACACTTTCGGTACACAGTGATTTTCCTCGGAAAAGGGTGCAGTCGCGAGCGTCCTCAGATATGTAAAAGGCACACCAGCATTACAGCACTTCAGTGGTGAAAGCCTCGGGTCTACTTGTGACCACCAAGTTTGCTGATGGAAACACTGCCCCTTATGTTGAGTATGCCACTCAGCCGACCTTCTCCTTAGCTGAAGTAGTCTGCTGCATGACCTCCTGGCAAGGAGTGGCAGGCACACTGTTTCTTTCGAGAACACGCACTCTTCCTCCCGAGGAATTCCTGCAGGGTGCCCAAGATGGGCGCCCGCCCGCCTCTGCCCCCGTGCTTTTCCTTCAGTTTCCTGGCCCCAAGCCTCCTGTTCCAAAGGGGCCAAACATGCTTTAGCCCTCAGGATCCGGTTTCTACGTGCAAACCCAGCCTGTGGAGCAGCCCCTTCTGCTCAGCTACAAGAGAGCCATGCGACACACCAGGCGCTCCTGTGAGGAGCCTTTTGTAAGCAGAGGTTCTCTGCAAGGTGACGTGCCTAGCCAAGACAGCGCTTCAGTCAGGCGTTGTCGACCCTGGAACTTTCAATCTCCCAGCAGTGCTTCGGGAAAAGTGTCCATCATTTTAGGCTGGTTGTAAAGTTACATTTCTGCTGGAGGTGAAGGGTCGTCAGCTTTGAGTTCGTAGAATCCATGTAACTCGCCGGGTATGATTCAGTGCAGCTAATAGCTAAGCCGGGAGTCTGACAGGCATTGCACGTGACACCGTTGCCCCACTCTGGTACCAAGACTGCTTTCCAGAGTTGGAGGTCTGGCTCTCCGCCGGAGCAAGCCGTGTGTTGCCCTGCCCTCTGCATGCGCAGAATGGAGGCCAAACACCCAATTGGCTGCATGTTACTACTCTGAAGCCGCAGTTGACACTTTGGCTACAACGTGTTCTTCCTTGACCTGGGTCCAGGCGTGAGAGAGCCTGCAGTCCTGAGAGGCCTACCAGTGTTAAGGCAGTACCTTCACTAAGGCTTCTCAGAAAGATCTGCACTGCAACACTTTTCATGGCACACGCGGACCTTCCTTTGGCGGCATGGGGGCAGGTTTCCTAACCACTAGCCAAGAAGGCTTTGGGATGAGCTCCTAGTGAGGAACTGCACACACACCCTGGTTCTTTCGAGAAAACTCACTCTTCCTCCATTGCCTCCTAGGGAACTCCTACGGTGATTACAAAACAGGGAGCAGGACTTGGTTTCAGGCAGGTCTGAGCACGCAGCTCTCCGGACTGCCAACGGGACAGATTTTGCTTTTCTCGTCCAGCCCCCTTTTCACGGTTGCCACACAGCTCATGTAGCTGAAGTCCCCGGGCAGCCAAAAGAGACCCATGTCACATACTGTACCCATTCGCTGAAAGCACTTTGGAAAGCCAGGTTTCCTCCGGCAGGGAATTGCACGAGCCAGTGTACGCCTTCGTTTCTCCTAGGTCATGGTACATCTTGCAACGGCCTAGCAGTCTTTGAAGGACGACGGCCTATTTCTCCCTCGAGAGGTGAAGTCCGGGTGCTGCTTCAGGGAGCAAGAGGTCAAGTATGGATTCCGAGAACTCGTGTAAGCACGGTGTTTTTCCAAAAGCAGCTCAGGGTTACAAAAGGAGGCCACCTCGCATTGCCCAGAAGCCCCGTTACAAACGTGTTCTTCAGGCATCCTCTAAGCTCTCCAAGTCGAGCTCTCCGATGGAGGAAAAACGTTGTTGCCCAGCCTCCTGCATACAAAACAGTAGAGTCCAAAGACCCTTGTGGCTGGGTGTTGCTCAGCAGGCTCAGATGCCACTTCTGCTCCACAGTGACCTTCCTCGGAATACGGTGCAGACGCTCGCATCGCATCCTCATCCTTACAGAGTCTTGAAAGGCACACCAGCATTTACAGCAGTTCAGTCGGGAAGGCCTCTTTGAAACTGCTGACTGCGACTGTGCTGGTGGAAAGAAACACTGCACCTTACCTTGAGTCTGGCGCTCGTCTGAATTATGCCCTAGACAACGTCCTCTGCTGGATGTACTCCTAGCAAGCAATTGCCAGCATTCCGTTTCACTGGGCAAAGTCTCCGTTCCTCCCTGGGTATTCTCGCAGGGTTGAGAAGGTTGGCGACCGCAGGGCTTTTCATTAAGCACTCATCATGGAAAACACGGACCTTCCTTGCAACACGCGGGCAAGTTTCCTTCCCACTGGCCAAGAAGGCTTTGGGATGAGAACCTAGCAAGGAACTGCACGCACTCTGGTTCGTTCAAGAAAATTCACTCTGCCTCAGGTTGCCTCTCAGGGTAATCCAGGGGTGAATAGAAGACGGGCAACAGGACTGTTTCTCAGGCAGCTCTGAGGACGCAGCTCTCCGGTTGGTCACTGGGGCAAATTGTGCCCTTCCCGTCCCCCTCCACTTTCACGGTTGACACCTAGCTCGTGTACCTGAAGTTCACAAGCAGGCCACATAGACACATGCCACACACATGGGCCCTTCCATGACAACACTTTGGCTAGCAGGAGTCCTCCTGAGCTGAATGGCGTGAGCCGGTGAACGCCTTAGTGTCGCCTACCTCACCGTGGATCTTGCAAAGGCCTAACAGTCTTCAAAGGCTGAGAGCACATGTCTCCAGCTGGATCTGAAGTCGACGTGCTGCTTGCGAGGGGAAGACGTCAGCTAGGAATTCTGAGAACCCTTGCCATGGCGGTGTTGGTTCCAGTGCAGCTCAGGTTTACCAACTGGGGTCCCCTTGCATTGCACAGCAGACCAGGGAGAAAACTCTTCCTGAGGATTCTTCCAAGCTGTGGCTATCTGGCTCCCCGACGGAAGAAACACATTGCTGCCTGGCCTTCGGCACACCAACAGCAGCGCCCAAAGACCATCATGAGGCATGAGGTTGCTCAGAAGGCACAGACGACACTTTCGGTACACAGTGATTTTCCTCGGAAAAGGGTGCAGTCGCGAGCGTCCTCAGATATGTAAAAGGCACACCAGCATTACAGCACTTCAGTGGTGAAAGCCTCGGGTCTACTTGTGACCACCAAGTTTGCTGATGGAAACACTGCCCCTTATGTTGAGTATGCCACTCAGCCGACCTTCTCCTTAGCTGAAGTAGTCTGCTGCATGACCTCCTGGCAAGGAGTGGCAGGCACACTGTTTCTTTCGAGAACACTCACTCTTCCTCCCGAGGAATTCCTGCAGGGTGCCCAAGATGGGCGCCCGCCCGCCTCTGCCCCCGTGCTTTTCCTTCAGTTTCCTGGCCCCAAGCCTCCTGTTCCAAAGGGGCCAAACATGCTTTAGCCCTCAGGATCCGGTTTCTACGTGCAAACCCAGCCTGTGGAGCAGCCCCTTCTGCTCAGCTACAAGAGAGCCATGCGACACACCAGGCGCTCCTGTGAGGAGCCTTTTGTAAGCAGAGGTTCTCTGCAAGGTGACGTGCCTAGCCAAGACAGCGCTTCAGTCAGGCGTTGTCGACCCTGGAACTTTCAATCTCCCAGCAGTGCTTCGGGAAAAGTGTCCATCATTTTAGGCTGGTTGTAAAGTTACATTTCTGCTGGAGGTGAAGGGTCGTCAGCTTTGAGTTCGTAGAATCCATGTAACTCGCCGGGTATGATTCAGTGCAGCTAATAGCTAAGCCGGGAGTCTGACAGGCATTGCACGTGACACCGTTGCCCCACTCTGGTACCAAGACTGCTTTCCAGAGTTGGAGGTCTGGCTCTCCGCCGGAGCAAGCCGTGTGTTGCCCTGCCCTCTGCATGCGCAGAATGGAGGCCAAACACCCAATTGGCTGCATGTTACTACTCTGAAGCCGCAGTTGACACTTTGGCTACAACGTGTTCTTCCTTGACCTGGGTCCAGGCGTGAGAGAGCCTGCAGTCCTGAGAGGCCTACCAGTGTTAAGGCAGTACCTTCACTAAGGCTTCTCAGAAAGATCTGCACTGCAACACTTTTCATGGCACACGCGGACCTTCCTTTGGCGGCATGGGGGCAGGTTTCCTAACCACTAGCCAAGAAGGCTTTGGGATGAGCTCCTAGTGAGGAACTGCACACACACCCTGGTTCTTTCGAGAAAACTCACTCTTCCTCCATTGCCTCCTAGGGAACTCCTACGGTGATTACAAAACAGGGAGCAGGACTTGGTTTCAGGCAGGTCTGAGCACGCAGCTCTCCGGACTGCCAACGGGACAGATTTTGCTTTTCTCGTCCAGCCCCCTTTTCACGGTTGCCACACAGCTCATGTAGCTGAAGTCCCCGGGCAGCCAAAAGAGACCCATGTCACATACTGTACCCATTCGCTGAAAGCACTTTGGAAAGCCAGGTTTCCTCCGGCAGGGAATTGCGCGAGCCAGTGTACGCCTTCGTTTCTCCTAGGTCATGGTACATCTTGCAACGGCCTAGCAGTCTTTGAAGGACGACGGCCTATTTCTCCCTCGAGAGGTGAAGTCCGGGTGCTGCTTCAGGGAGCAAGAGGTCAAGTATGGATTCCGAGAACTCGTGTAAGCACGGTGTTTTTCCAAAAGCAGCTCAGGGTTACAAAAGGAGGCCACCTCGCATTGCCCAGAAGCCCCGTTACAAACGTGTTCTTCAGGCATCCTCTAAGCTCTCCAAGTCGAGCTCTCCGATGGAGGAAAAACGTTGTTGCCCAGCCTCCTGCATACAAAACAGTAGAGTCCAAAGACCCTTGTGGCTGGGTGTTGCTCAGCAGGCTCAGATGCCACTTCTGCTCCACAGTGACCTTCCTCGGAATGCGGTGCAGACGCTCGCATCCTCATCCTTACAGAGTCTTGAAAGGCACACCAGCATTTACAGCAGTTCAGTCGGGAAGGCCTCTTTGAAACTGCTGACTGCGACTGTGCTGGTGGAAAGAAACACTGCACCTTACCTTGAGTCTGGCGCTCGTCTGAATTATGCCCTAGACAACGTCCTCTGCTGGATGTACTCCTAGCAAGCAATTGCCAGCATTCCGTTTCACTGGGCAAAGTCTCCGTTCCTCCCTGGGTATTCTCGCAGGGTTGAGAAGGTTGGCGACCGCAGGGCTTTTCATTAAGCACTCATCATGGAAAACACGGACCTTCCTTGCAACACGCGGGCAAGTTTCCTTCCCACTGGCCAAGAAGGCTTTGGGATGAGAACCTAGCAAGGAACTGCACGCACTCTGGTTCGTTCAAGAAAATTCACTCTGCCTCAGGTTGCCTCTCAGGGTAATCCAGGGGTGAATAGAAGACGGGCAACAGGACTGTTTCTCAGGCAGCTCTGAGGACGCAGCTCTCCGGTTGGTCACTGGGGCAAATTGTGCCCTTCCCGTCCCCCTCCACTTTCACGGTTGACACCTAGCTCGTGTACCTGAAGTTCACAAGCAGGCCACATAGACACATGCCACACACATGGGCCCTTCCATGACAACACTTTGGCTAGCAGGAGTCCTCCTGAGCTGAATGGCGTGAGCCGGTGAACGCCTTAGTGTCGCCTACCTCACCGTGGATCTTGCAAAGGCCTAACAGTCTTCAAAGGCTGAGAGCACATGTCTCCAGCTGGATCTGAAGTCGACGTGCTGCTTGCGAGGGGAAGACGTCAGCTAGGAATTCTGAGAACCCTTGCCATGGCGGTGTTGGTTCCAGTGCAGCTCAGGTTTACCAACTGGGGTCCCCTTGCCTTGCACAGCAGACCAGGGAGAAAACTCTTCCTGAGGATTCTTCCAAGCTGTGGCTATCTGGCTCTCCGACGGAAGACACACATTGCTGCCTGGCCTTCGGCACACCAACAGCAGCGCCCAAAGACCATCATGAGGCATGAGGTTGCTCAGAAGGCACAGACGACACTTTCGGTACACAGTGATTTTCCTCGGAAAAGGGTGCAGTCGCGAGCGTCCTCAGATATGTAAAAGGCACACCAGCATTACAGCACTTCAGTGGTGAAAGCCTCGGGTCTACTTGTGACCACCAAGTTTGCTGATGGAAACACTGCCCCTTATGTTGAGTATGCCACTCAGCCGACCTTCTCCTTAGCTGAAGTAGTCTGCTGCATGACCTCCTGGCAAGGAGTGGCAGGCACACTGTTTCTTTCGAGAACACGCACTCTTCCTCCCGAGGAATTCCTGCAGGGTGCCCAAGATGGGCGCCCGCCCGCCTCTGCCCCCGTGCTTTTCCTTCAGTTTCCTGGCCCCAAGCCTCCTGTTCCAAAGGGGCCAAACATGCTTTAGCCCTCAGGATCCGGTTTCTACGTGCAAACCCAGCCTGTGGAGCAGCCCCTTCTGCTCAGCTACAAGAGAGCCATGCGACACACCAGGCGCTCCTGTGAGGAGCCTTTTGTAAGCAGAGGTTCTCTGCAAGGTGACGTGCCTAGCCAAGACAGCGCTTCAGTCAGGCGTTGTCGACCCTGGAACTTTCAATCTCCCAGCAGTGCTTCGGGAAAAGTGTCCATCATTTTAGGCTGGTTGTAAAGTTACATTTCTGCTGGAGGTGAAGGGTCGTCAGCTTTGAGTTCGTAGAATCCATGTAACTCGCCGGGTATGATTCAGTGCAGCTAATAGCTAAGCCGGGAGTCTGACAGGCATTGCACGTGACACCGTTGCCCCACTCTGGTACCAAGACTGCTTTCCAGAGTTGGAGGTCTGGCTCTCCGCCGGAGCAAGCCGTGTGTTGCCCTGCCCTCTGCATGCGCAGAATGGAGGCCAAACACCCAATTGGCTGCATGTTACTACTCTGAAGCCGCAGTTGACACTTTGGCTACAACGTGTTCTTCCTTGACCTGGGTCCAGGCGTGAGAGAGCCTGCAGTCCTGAGAGGCCTACCAGTGTTAAGGCAGTACCTTCACTAAGGCTTCTCAGAAAGATCTGCACTGCAACACTTTTCATGGCACACGCGGACCTTCCTTTGGCGGCATGGGGGCAGGTTTCCTAACCACTAGCCAAGAAGGCTTTGGGATGAGCTCCTAGTGAGGAACTGCACACACACCCTGGTTCTTTCGAGAAAACTCACTCTTCCTCCATTGCCTCCTAGGGAACTCCTACGGTGATTACAAAACAGGGAGCAGGACTTGGTTTCAGGCAGGTCTGAGCACGCAGCTCTCCGGACTGCCAACGGGACAGATTTTGCTTTTCTCGTCCAGCCCCCTTTTCACGGTTGCCACACAGCTCATGTAGCTGAAGTCCCCGGGCAGCCAAAAGAGACCCATGTCACATACTGTACCCATTCGCTGAAAGCACTTTGGAAAGCCAGGTTTCCTCCGGCAGGGAATTGCGCGAGCCAGTGTACGCCTTCGTTTCTCCTAGGTCATGGTACATCTTGCAACGGCCTAGCAGTCTTTGAAGGACGACGGCCTATTTCTCCCTCGAGAGGTGAAGTCCGGGTGCTGCTTCAGGGAGCAAGAGGTCAAGTATGGATTCCGAGAACTCGTGTAAGCACGGTGTTTTTCCAAAAGCAGCTCAGGGTTACAAAAGGAGGCCACCTCGCATTGCCCAGAAGCCCCGTTACAAACGTGTTCTTCAGGCATCCTCTAAGCTCTCCAAGTCGAGCTCTCCGATGGAGGAAAAACGTTGTTGCCCAGCCTCCTGCATACAAAACAGTAGAGTCCAAAGACCCTTGTGGCTGGGTGTTGCTCAGCAGGCTCAGATGCCACTTCTGCTCCACAGTGACCTTCCTCGGAATACGGTGCAGACGCTCGCATCGCATCCTCATCCTTACAGAGTCTTGAAAGGCACACCAGCATTTACAGCAGTTCAGTCGGGAAGGCCTCTTTGAAACTGCTGACTGCGACTGTGCTGGTGGAAAGAAACACTGCACCTTACCTTGAGTCTGGCGCTCGTCTGAATTATGCCCTAGACAACGTCCTCTGCTGGATGTACTCCTAGCAAGCAATTGCCAGCATTCCGTTTCACTGGGCAAAGTCTCCGTTCCTCCCTGGGTATTCTCGCAGGGTTGAGAAGGTTGGCGACCGCAGGGCTTTTCATTAAGCACTCATCATGGAAAACACGGACCTTCCTTGCAACACGCGGGCAAGTTTCCTTCCCACTGGCCAAGAAGGCTTTGGGATGAGAACCTAGCAAGGAACTGCACGCACTCTGGTTCGTTCAAGAAAATTCACTCTGCCTCAGGTTGCCTCTCAGGGTAATCCAGGGGTGAATAGAAGACGGGCAACAGGACTGTTTCTCAGGCAGCTCTGAGGACGCAGCTCTCCGGTTGGTCACTGGGGCAAATTGTGCCCTTCCCGTCCCCCTCCACTTTCACGGTTGACACCTAGCTCGTGTACCTGAAGTTCACAAGCAGGCCACATAGACACATGCCACACACATGGGCCCTTCCATGACAACACTTTGGCTAGCAGGAGTCCTCCTGAGCTGAATGGCGTGAGCCGGTGAACGCCTTAGTGTCGCCTACCTCACCGTGGATCTTGCAAAGGCCTAACAGTCTTCAAAGGCTGAGAGCACATGTCTCCAGCTGGATCTGAAGTCGACGTGCTGCTTGCGAGGGGAAGACGTCAGCTAGGAATTCTGAGAACCCTTGCCATGGCGGTGTTGGTTCCAGTGCAGCTCAGGTTTACCAACTGGGGTCCCCTTGCCTTGCACAGCAGACCAGGGAGAAAACTCTTCCTGAGGATTCTTCCAAGCTGTGGCTATCTGGCTCTCCGACGGAAGACACACATTGCTGCCTGGCCTTCGGCACACCAACAGCAGCGCCCAAAGACCATCATGAGGCATGAGGTTGCTCAGAAGGCACAGACGACACTTTCGGTACACAGTGATTTTCCTCGGAAAAGGGTGCAGTCGCGAGCGTCCTCAGATATGTAAAAGGCACACCAGCATTACAGCACTTCAGTGGTGAAAGCCTCGGGTCTACTTGTGACCACCAAGTTTGCTGATGGAAACACTGCCCCTTATGTTGAGTATGCCACTCAGCCGACCTTCTCCTTAGCTGAAGTAGTCTGCTGCATGACCTCCTGGCAAGGAGTGGCAGGCACACTGTTTCTTTCGAGAACACGCACTCTTCCTCCCGAGGAATTCCTGCAGGGTGCCCAAGATGGGCGCCCGCCCGCCTCTGCCCCCGTGCTTTTCCTTCAGTTTCCTGGCCCCAAGCCTCCTGTTCCAAAGGGGCCAAACATGCTTTAGCCCTCAGGATCCGGTTTCTACGTGCAAACCCAGCCTGTGGAGCAGCCCCTTCTGCTCAGCTACAAGAGAGCCATGCGACACACCAGGCGCTCCTGTGAGGAGCCTTTTGTAAGCAGAGGTTCTCTGCAAGGTGACGTGCCTAGCCAAGACAGCGCTTCAGTCAGGCGTTGTCGACCCTGGAACTTTCAATCTCCCAGCAGTGCTTCGGGAAAAGTGTCCATCATTTTAGGCTGGTTGTAAAGTTACATTTCTGCTGGAGGTGAAGGGTCGTCAGCTTTGAGTTCGTAGAATCCATGTAACTCGCCGGGTATGATTCAGTGCAGCTAATAGCTAAGCCGGGAGTCTGACAGGCATTGCACGTGACACCGTTGCCCCACTCTGGTACCAAGACTGCTTTCCAGAGTTGGAGGTCTGGCTCTCCGCCGGAGCAAGCCGTGTGTTGCCCTGCCCTCTGCATGCGCAGAATGGAGGCCAAACACCCAATTGGCTGCATGTTACTACTCTGAAGCCGCAGTTGACACTTTGGCTACAACGTGTTCTTCCTTGACCTGGGTCCAGGCGTGAGAGAGCCTGCAGTCCTGAGAGGCCTACCAGTGTTAAGGCAGTACCTTCACTAAGGCTTCTCAGAAAGATCTGCACTGCAACACTTTTCATGGCACACGCGGACCTTCCTTTGGCGGCATGGGGGCAGGTTTCCTAACCACTAGCCAAGAAGGCTTTGGGATGAGCTCCTAGTGAGGAACTGCACACACACCCTGGTTCTTTCGAGAAAACTCACTCTTCCTCCATTGCCTCCTAGGGAACTCCTACGGTGATTACAAAACAGGGAGCAGGACTTGGTTTCAGGCAGGTCCGAGCACGCAGCTCTCCGGACTGCCAACGGGACAGATTTTGCTTTTCTCGTCCAGCCCCCTTTTCACGGTTGCCACACAGCTCATGTAGCTGAAGTCCCCGGGCAGCCAAAAGAGACCCATGTCACATACTGTACCCATTCGCTGAAAGCACTTTGGAAAGCCAGGTTTCCTCCGGCAGGGAATTGCGCGAGCCAGTGTACGCCTTCGTTTCTCCTAGGTCATGGTACATCTTGCAACGGCCTAGCAGTCTTTGAAGGACGACGGCCTATTTCTCCCTCGAGAGGTGAAGTCCGGGTGCTGCTTCAGGGAGCAAGAGGTCAAGTATGGATTCCGAGAACTCGTGTAAGCACGGTGTTTTTCCAAAAGCAGCTCAGGGTTACAAAAGGAGGCCACCTCGCATTGCCCAGAAGCCCCGTTACAAACGTGTTCTTCAGGCATCCTCTAAGCTCTCCAAGTCGAGCTCTCCGATGGAGGAAAAACGTTGTTGCCCAGCCTCCTGCATACAAAACAGTAGAGTCCAAAGACCCTTGTGGCTGGGTGTTGCTCAGCAGGCTCAGATGCCACTTCTGCTCCACAGTGACCTTCCTCGGAATACGGTGCAGACGCTCGCATCGCATCCTCATCCTTACAGAGTCTTGAAAGGCACACCAGCATTTACAGCAGTTCAGTCGGGAAGGCCTCTTTGAAACTGCTGACTGCGACTGTGCTGGTGGAAAGAAACACTGCACCTTACCTTGAGTCTGGCGCTCGTCTGAATTATGCCCTAGACAACGTCCTCTGCTGGATGTACTCCTAGCAAGCAATTGCCAGCATTCCGTTTCACTGGGCAAAGTCTCCGTTCCTCCCTGGGTATTCTCGCAGGGTTGAGAAGGTTGGCGACCGCAGGGCTTTTCATTAAGCACTCATCATGGAAAACACGGACCTTCCTTGCAACACGCGGGCAAGTTTCCTTCCCACTGGCCAAGAAGGCTTTGGGATGAGAACCTAGCAAGGAACTGCACGCACTCTGGTTCGTTCAAGAAAATTCACTCTGCCTCAGGTTGCCTCTCAGGGTAATCCAGGGGTGAATAGAAGACGGGCAACAGGACTGTTTCTCAGGCAGCTCTGAGGACGCAGCTCTCCGGTTGGTCACTGGGGCAAATTGTGCCCTTCCCGTCCCCCTCCACTTTCACGGTTGACACCTAGCTCGTGTACCTGAAGTTCACAAGCAGGCCACATAGACACATGCCACACACATGGGCCCTTCCATGACAACACTTTGGCTAGCAGGAGTCCTCCTGAGCTGAATGGCGTGAGCCGGTGAACGCCTTAGTGTCGCCTACCTCACCGTGGATCTTGCAAAGGCCTAACAGTCTTCAAAGGCTGAGAGCACATGTCTCCAGCTGGATCTGAAGTCGACGTGCTGCTTGCGAGGGGAAGACGTCAGCTAGGAATTCTGAGAACCCTTGCCATGGCGGTGTTGGTTCCAGTGCAGCTCAGGTTTACCAACTGGGGTCCCCTTGCCTTGCACAGCAGACCAGGGAGAAAACTCTTCCTGAGGATTCTTCCAAGCTGTGGCTATCTGGCTCTCCGACGGAAGACACACATTGCTGCCTGGCCTTCGGCACACCAACAGCAGCGCCCAAAGACCATCATGAGGCATGAGGTTGCTCAGAAGGCACAGACGACACTTTCGGTACACAGTGATTTTCCTCGGAAAAGGGTGCAGTCGCGAGCGTCCTCAGATATGTAAAAGGCACACCAGCATTACAGCACTTCAGTGGTGAAAGCCTCGGGTCTACTTGTGACCACCAAGTTTGCTGATGGAAACACTGCCCCTTATGTTGAGTATGCCACTCAGCCGACCTTCTCCTTAGCTGAAGTAGTCTGCTGCATGACCTCCTGGCAAGGAGTGGCAGGCACACTGTTTCTTTCGAGAACACGCACTCTTCCTCCCGAGGAATTCCTGCAGGGTGCCCAAGATGGGCGCCCGCCCGCCTCTGCCCCCGTGCTTTTCCTTCAGTTTCCTGGCCCCAAGCCTCCTGTTCCAAAGGGGCCAAACATGCTTTAGCCCTCAGGATCCGGTTTCTACGTGCAAACCCAGCCTGTGGAGCAGCCCCTTCTGCTCAGCTACAAGAGAGCCATGCGACACACCAGGCGCTCCTGTGAGGAGCCTTTTGTAAGCAGAGGTTCTCTGCAAGGTGACGTGCCTAGCCAAGACAGCGCTTCAGTCAGGCGTTGTCGACCCTGGAACTTTCAATCTCCCAGCAGTGCTTCGGGAAAAGTGTCCATCATTTTAGGCTGGTTGTAAAGTTACATTTCTGCTGGAGGTGAAGGGTCGTCAGCTTTGAGTTCGTAGAATCCATGTAACTCGCCGGGTATGATTCAGTGCAGCTAATAGCTAAGCCGGGAGTCTGACAGGCATTGCACGTGACACCGTTGCCCCACTCTGGTACCAAGACTGCTTTCCAGAGTTGGAGGTCTGGCTCTCCGCCGGAGCAAGCCGTGTGTTGCCCTGCCCTCTGCATGCGCAGAATGGAGGCCAAACACCCAATTGGCTGCATGTTACTACTCTGAAGCCGCAGTTGACACTTTGGCTACAACGTGTTCTTCCTTGACCTGGGTCCAGGCGTGAGAGAGCCTGCAGTCCTGAGAGGCCTACCAGTGTTAAGGCAGTACCTTCACTAAGGCTTCTCAGAAAGATCTGCACTGCAACACTTTTCATGGCACACGCGGACCTTCCTTTGGCGGCATGGGGGCAGGTTTCCTAACCACTAGCCAAGAAGGCTTTGGGATGAGCTCCTAGTGAGGAACTGCACACACACCCTGGTTCTTTCGAGAAAACTCACTCTTCCTCCATTGCCTCCTAGGGAACTCCTACGGTGATTACAAAACAGGGAGCAGGACTTGGTTTCAGGCAGGTCTGAGCACGCAGCTCTCCGGACTGCCAACGGGACAGATTTTGCTTTTCTCGTCCAGCCCCCTTTTCACGGTTGCCACACAGCTCATGTAGCTGAAGTCCCCGGGCGGCCAAAAGAGACCCATGTCACATACTGTACCCATTCGCTGAAAGCACTTTGGAAAGCCAGGTTTCCTCCGGCAGGGAATTGCGCGAGCCAGTGTACGCCTTCGTTTCTCCTAGGTCATGGTACATCTTGCAACGGCCTAGCAGTCTTTGAAGGACGACGGCCTATTTCTCCCTCGAGAGGTGAAGTCCGGGTGCTGCTTCAGGGAGCAAGAGGTCAAGTATGGATTCCGAGAACTCGTGTAAGCACGGTGTTTTTCCAAAAGCAGCTCAGGGTTACAAAAGGAGGCCACCTTGCATTGCCCAGAAGCCCCGTTACAAACGTGTTCTTCAGGCATCCTCTAAGCTCTCCAAGTCGAGCTCTCCGATGGAGGAAAAACGTTGTTGCCCAGCCTCCTGCATACAAAACAGTAGAGTCCAAAGACCCTTGTGGCTGGGTGTTGCTCAGCAGGCTCAGATGCCACTTCTGCTCCACAGTGACCTTCCTCGGAATACGGTGCAGACGCTCGCATCGCATCCTCATCCTTACAGAGTCTTGAAAGGCACACCAGCATTTACAGCAGTTCAGTCGGGAAGGCCTCTTTGAAACTGCTGACTGCGACTGTGCTGGTGGAAAGAAACACTGCACCTTACCTTGAGTCTGGCGCTCGTCTGAATTATGCCCTAGACAACGTCCTCTGCTGGATGTACTCCTAGCAAGCAATTGCCAGCATTCCGTTTCACTGGGCAAAGTCTCCGTTCCTCCCTGGGTATTCTCGCAGGGTTGAGAAGGTTGGCGACCGCAGGGCTTTTCATTAAGCACTCATCATGGAAAACACGGACCTTCCTTGCAACACGCGGGCAAGTTTCCTTCCCACTGGCCAAGAAGGCTTTGGGATGAGAACCTAGCAAGGAACTGCACGCACTCTGGTTCGTTCAAGAAAATTCACTCTGCCTCAGGTTGCCTCTCAGGGTAATCCAGGGGTGAATAGAAGACGGGCAACAGGACTGTTTCTCAGGCAGCTCTGAGGACGCAGCTCTCCGGTTGGTCACTGGGGCAAATTGTGCCCTTCCCGTCCCCCTCCACTTTCACGGTTGACACCTAGCTCGTGTACCTGAAGTTCACAAGCAGGCCACATAGACACATGCCACACACATGGGCCCTTCCATGACAACACTTTGGCTAGCAGGAGTCCTCCTGAGCTGAATGGCGTGAGCCGGTGAACGCCTTAGTGTCGCCTACCTCACCGTGGATCTTGCAAAGGCCTAACAGTCTTCAAAGGCTGAGAGCACATGTCTCCAGCTGGATCTGAAGTCGACGTGCTGCTTGCGAGGGGAAGACGTCAGCTAGGAATTCTGAGAACCCTTGCCATGGCGGTGTTGGTTCCAGTGCAGCTCAGGTTTACCAACTGGGGTCCCCTTGCCTTGCACAGCAGACCAGGGAGAAAACTCTTCCTGAGGATTCTTCCAAGCTGTGGCTATCTGGCTCTCCGACGGAAGACACACATTGCTGCCTGGCCTTCGGCACACCAACAGCAGCGCCCAAAGACCATCATGAGGCATGAGGTTGCTCAGAAGGCACAGACGACACTTTTGGTACACAGTGATTTTCCTCGGAAAAGGGTGCAGTCGCGAGCGTCCTCAGATATGTAAAAGGCACACCAGCATTACAGCACTTCAGTGGTGAAAGCCTCGGGTCTACTTGTGACCACCAAGTTTGCTGATGGAAACACTGCCCCTTATGTTGAGTATGCCACTCAGCCGACCTTCTCCTTAGCTGAAGTAGTCTGCTGCATGACCTCCTGGCAAGGAGTGGCAGGCACACTGTTTCTTTCGAGAACACGCACTCTTCCTCCCGAGGAATTCCTGCAGGGTGCCCAAGATGGGCGCCCGCCCGCCTCTGCCCCCGTGCTTTTCCTTCAGTTTCCTGGCCCCAAGCCTCCTGTTCCAAAGGGGCCAAACATGCTTTAGCCCTCAGGATCCGGTTTCTACGTGCAAACCCAGCCTGTGGAGCAGCCCCTTCTGCTCAGCTACAAGAGAGCCATGCGACACACCAGGCGCTCCTGTGAGGAGCCTTTTGTAAGCAGAGGTTCTCTGCAAGGTGACGTGCCTAGCCAAGACAGCGCTTCAGTCAGGCGTTGTCGACCCTGGAACTTTCAATCTCCCAGCAGTGCTTCGGGAAAAGTGTCCATCATTTTAGGCTGGTTGTAAAGTTACATTTCTGCTGGAGGTGAAGGGTCGTCAGCTTTGAGTTCGTAGAATCCATGTAACTCGCCGGG
Source organism: Balaenoptera borealis (assembly GCF_965194805.1). Taxonomy (NCBI): domain Eukaryota; kingdom Metazoa; phylum Chordata; class Mammalia; order Artiodactyla; family Balaenopteridae; genus Balaenoptera; species Balaenoptera borealis. The sequence continues at coordinate 170,500 of NW_028123678.1, read as the reverse complement.
TATGATTCAGTGCAGCTAATAGCTAAGCCGGGAGTCTGACAGGCATTGCACGTGACACCGTTGCCCCACTCTGGTACCAAGACTGCTTTCCAGAGTTGGAGGTCTGGCTCTCCGCCGGAGCAAGCCGTGTGTTGCCCTGCCCTCTGCATGCGCAGAATGGAGGCCAAACACCCAATTGGCTGCATGTTACTACTCTGAAGCCGCAGTTGACACTTTGGCTACAACGTGTTCTTCCTTGACCTGGGTCCAGGCGTGAGAGAGCCTGCAGTCCTGAGAGGCCTACCAGTGTTAAGGCAGTACCTTCACTAAGGCTTCTCAGAAAGATCTGCACTGCAACACTTTTCATGGCACACGCGGACCTTCCTTTGGCGGCATGGGGGCAGGTTTCCTAACCACTAGCCAAGAAGGCTTTGGGATGAGCTCCTAGTGAGGAACTGCACACACACCCTGGTTCTTTCGAGAAAACTCACTCTTCCTCCATTGCCTCCTAGGGAACTCCTACGGTGATTACAAAACAGGGAGCAGGACTTGGTTTCAGGCAGGTCCGAGCACGCAGCTCTCCGGACTGCCAACGGGACAGATTTTGCTTTTCTCGTCCAGCCCCCTTTTCACGGTTGCCACACAGCTCATGTAGCTGAAGTCCCCGGGCAGCCAAAAGAGACCCATGTCACATACTGTACCCATTCGCTGAAAGCACTTTGGAAAGCCAGGTTTCCTCCGGCAGGGAATTGCGCGAGCCAGTGTACGCCTTCGTTTCTCCTAGGTCATGGTACATCTTGCAACGGCCTAGCAGTCTTTGAAGGACGACGGCCTATTTCTCCCTCGAGAGGTGAAGTCCGGGTGCTGCTTCAGGGAGCAAGAGGTCAAGTATGGATTCCGAGAACTCGTGTAAGCACGGTGTTTTTCCAAAAGCAGCTCAGGGTTACAAAAGGAGGCCACCTCGCATTGCCCAGAAGCCCCGTTACAAACGTGTTCTTCAGGCATCCTCTAAGCTCTCCAAGTCGAGCTCTCCGATGGAGGAAAAACGTTGTTGCCCAGCCTCCTGCATACAAAACAGTAGAGTCCAAAGACCCTTGTGGCTGGGTGTTGCTCAGCAGGCTCAGATGCCACTTCTGCTCCACAGTGACCTTCCTCGGAATACGGTGCAGACGCTCGCATCGCATCCTCATCCTTACAGAGTCTTGAAAGGCACACCAGCATTTACAGCAGTTCAGTCGGGAAGGCCTCTTTGAAACTGCTGACTGCGACTGTGCTGGTGGAAAGAAACACTGCACCTTACCTTGAGTCTGGCGCTCGTCTGAATTATGCCCTAGACAACGTCCTCTGCTGGATGTACTCCTAGCAAGCAATTGCCAGCATTCCGTTTCACTGGGCAAAGTCTCCGTTCCTCCCTGGGTATTCTCGCAGGGTTGAGAAGGTTGGCGACCGCAGGGCTTTTCATTAAGCACTCATCATGGAAAACACGGACCTTCCTTGCAACACGCGGGCAAGTTTCCTTCCCACTGGCCAAGAAGGCTTTGGGATGAGAACCTAGCAAGGAACTGCACGCACTCTGGTTCGTTCAAGAAAATTCACTCTGCCTCAGGTTGCCTCTCAGGGTAATCCAGGGGTGAATAGAAGACGGGCAACAGGACTGTTTCTCAGGCAGCTCTGAGGACGCAGCTCTCCGGTTGGTCACTGGGGCAAATTGTGCCCTTCCCGTCCCCCTCCACTTTCACGGTTGACACCTAGCTCGTGTACCTGAAGTTCACAAGCAGGCCACATAGACACATGCCACACACATGGGCCCTTCCATGACAACACTTTGGCTAGCAGGAGTCCTCCTGAGCTGAATGGCGTGAGCCGGTGAACGCCTTAGTGTCGCCTACCTCACCGTGGATCTTGCAAAGGCCTAACAGTCTTCAAAGGCTGAGAGCACATGTCTCCAGCTGGATCTGAAGTCGACGTGCTGCTTGCGAGGGGAAGACGTCAGCTAGGAATTCTGAGAACCCTTGCCATGGCGGTGTTGGTTCCAGTGCAGCTCAGGTTTACCAACTGGGGTCCCCTTGCCTTGCACAGCAGACCAGGGAGAAAACTCTTCCTGAGGATTCTTCCAAGCTGTGGCTATCTGGCTCTCCGACGGAAGACACACATTGCTGCCTGGCCTTCGGCACACCAACAGCAGCGCCCAAAGACCATCATGAGGCATGAGGTTGCTCAGAAGGCACAGACGACACTTTCGGTACACAGTGATTTTCCTCGGAAAAGGGTGCAGTCGCGAGCGTCCTCAGATATGTAAAAGGCACACCAGCATTACAGCACTTCAGTGGTGAAAGCCTCGGGTCTACTTGTGACCACCAAGTTTGCTGATGGAAACACTGCCCCTTATGTTGAGTATGCCACTCAGCCGACCTTCTCCTTAGCTGAAGTAGTCTGCTGCATGACCTCCTGGCAAGGAGTGGCAGGCACACTGTTTCTTTCGAGAACACGCACTCTTCCTCCCGAGGAATTCCTGCAGGGTGCCCAAGATGGGCGCCCGCCCGCCTCTGCCCCCGTGCTTTTCCTTCAGTTTCCTGGCCCCAAGCCTCCTGTTCCAAAGGGGCCAAACATGCTTTAGCCCTCAGGATCCGGTTTCTACGTGCAAACCCAGCCTGTGGAGCAGCCCCTTCTGCTCAGCTACAAGAGAGCCATGCGACACACCAGGCGCTCCTGTGAGGAGCCTTTTGTAAGCAGAGGTTCTCTGCAAGGTGACGTGCCTAGCCAAGACAGCGCTTCAGTCAGGCGTTGTCGACCCTGGAACTTTCAATCTCCCAGCAGTGCTTCGGGAAAAGTGTCCATCATTTTAGGCTGGTTGTAAAGTTACATTTCTGCTGGAGGTGAAGGGTCGTCAGCTTTGAGTTCGTAGAATCCATGTAACTCGCCGGGTATGATTCAGTGCAGCTAATAGCTAAGCCGGGAGTCTGACAGGCATTGCACGTGACACCGTTGCCCCACTCTGGTACCAAGACTGCTTTCCAGAGTTGGAGGTCTGGCTCTCCGCCGGAGCAAGCCGTGTGTTGCCCTGCCCTCTGCATGCGCAGAATGGAGGCCAAACACCCAATTGGCTGCATGTTACTACTCTGAAGCCGCAGTTGACACTTTGGCTACAACGTGTTCTTCCTTGACCTGGGTCCAGGCGTGAGAGAGCCTGCAGTCCTGAGAGGCCTACCAGTGTTAAGGCAGTACCTTCACTAAGGCTTCTCAGAAAGATCTGCACTGCAACACTTTTCATGGCACACGCGGACCTTCCTTTGGCGGCATGGGGGCAGGTTTCCTAACCACTAGCCAAGAAGGCTTTGGGATGAGCTCCTAGTGAGGAACTGCACACACACCCTGGTTCTTTCGAGAAAACTCACTCTTCCTCCATTGCCTCCTAGGGAACTCCTACGGTGATTACAAAACAGGGAGCAGGACTTGGTTTCAGGCAGGTCCGAGCACGCAGCTCTCCGGACTGCCAACGGGACAGATTTTGCTTTTCTCGTCCAGCCCCCTTTTCACGGTTGCCACACAGCTCATGTAGCTGAAGTCCCCGGGCAGCCAAAAGAGACCCATGTCACATACTGTACCCATTCGCTGAAAGCACTTTGGAAAGCCAGGTTTCCTCCGGCAGGGAATTGCGCGAGCCAGTGTACGCCTTCGTTTCTCCTAGGTCATGGTACATCTTGCAACGGCCTAGCAGTCTTTGAAGGACGACGGCCTATTTCTCCCTCGAGAGGTGAAGTCCGGGTGCTGCTTCAGGGAGCAAGAGGTCAAGTATGGATTCCGAGAACTCGTGTAAGCACGGTGTTTTTCCAAAAGCAGCTCAGGGTTACAAAAGGAGGCCACCTCGCATTGCCCAGAAGCCCCGTTACAAACGTGTTCTTCAGGCATCCTCTAAGCTCTCCAAGTCGAGCTCTCCGATGGAGGAAAAACGTTGTTGCCCAGCCTCCTGCATACAAAACAGTAGAGTCCAAAGACCCTTGTGGCTGGGTGTTGCTCAGCAGGCTCAGATGCCACTTCTGCTCCACAGTGACCTTCCTCGGAATACGGTGCAGACGCTCGCATCGCATCCTCATCCTTACAGAGTCTTGAAAGGCACACCAGCATTTACAGCAGTTCAGTCGGGAAGGCCTCTTTGAAACTGCTGACTGCGACTGTGCTGGTGGAAAGAAACACTGCACCTTACCTTGAGTCTGGCGCTCGTCTGAATTATGCCCTAGACAACGTCCTCTGCTGGATGTACTCCTAGCAAGCAATTGCCAGCATTCCGTTTCACTGGGCAAAGTCTCCGTTCCTCCCTGGGTATTCTCGCAGGGTTGAGAAGGTTGGCGACCGCAGGGCTTTTCATTAAGCACTCATCATGGAAAACACGGACCTTCCTTGCAACACGCGGGCAAGTTTCCTTCCCACTGGCCAAGAAGGCTTTGGGATGAGAACCTAGCAAGGAACTGCACGCACTCTGGTTCGTTCAAGAAAATTCACTCTGCCTCAGGTTGCCTCTCAGGGTAATCCAGGGGTGAATAGAAGACGGGCAACAGGACTGTTTCTCAGGCAGCTCTGAGGACGCAGCTCTCCGGTTGGTCACTGGGGCAAATTGTGCCCTTCCCGTCCCCCTCCACTTTCACGGTTGACACCTAGCTCGTGTACCTGAAGTTCACAAGCAGGCCACATAGACACATGCCACACACATGGGCCCTTCCATGACAACACTTTGGCTAGCAGGAGTCCTCCTGAGCTGAATGGCGTGAGCCGGTGAACGCCTTAGTGTCGCCTACCTCACCGTGGATCTTGCAAAGGCCTAACAGTCTTCAAAGGCTGAGAGCACATGTCTCCAGCTGGATCTGAAGTCGACGTGCTGCTTGCGAGGGGAAGACGTCAGCTAGGAATTCTGAGAACCCTTGCCATGGCGGTGTTGGTTCCAGTGCAGCTCAGGTTTACCAACTGGGGTCCCCTTGCCTTGCACAGCAGACCAGGGAGAAAACTCTTCCTGAGGATTCTTCCAAGCTGTGGCTATCTGGCTCTCCGACGGAAGACACACATTGCTGCCTGGCCTTCGGCACACCAACAGCAGCGCCCAAAGACCATCATGAGGCATGAGGTTGCTCAGAAGGCACAGACGACACTTTCGGTACACAGTGATTTTCCTCGGAAAAGGGTGCAGTCGCGAGCGTCCTCAGATATGTAAAAGGCACACCAGCATTACAGCACTTCAGTGGTGAAAGCCTCGGGTCTACTTGTGACCACCAAGTTTGCTGATGGAAACACTGCCCCTTATGTTGAGTATGCCACTCAGCCGACCTTCTCCTTAGCTGAAGTAGTCTGCTGCATGACCTCCTGGCAAGGAGTGGCAGGCACACTGTTTCTTTCGAGAACACTCACTCTTCCTCCCGAGGAATTCCTGCAGGGTGCCCAAGATGGGCGCCCGCCCGCCTCTGCCCCCGTGCTTTTCCTTCAGTTTCCTGGCCCCAAGCCTCCTGTTCCAAAGGGGCCAAACATGCTTTAGCCCTCAGGATCCGGTTTCTACGTGCAAACCCAGCCTGTGGAGCAGCCCCTTCTGCTCAGCTACAAGAGAGCCATGCGACACACCAGGCGCTCCTGTGAGGAGCCTTTTGTAAGCAGAGGTTCTCTGCAAGGTGACGTGCCTAGCCAAGACAGCGCTTCAGTCAGGCGTTGTCGACCCTGGAACTTTCAATCTCCCAGCAGTGCTTCGGGAAAAGTGTCCATCATTTTAGGCTGGTTGTAAAGTTACATTTCTGCTGGAGGTGAAGGGTCGTCAGCTTTGAGTTCGTAGAATCCATGTAACTCGCCGGGTATGATTCAGTGCAGCTAATAGCTAAGCCGGGAGTCTGACAGGCATTGCACGTGACACCGTTGCCCCACTCTGGTACCAAGACTGCTTTCCAGAGTTGGAGGTCTGGCTCTCCGCCGGAGCAAGCCGTGTGTTGCCCTGCCCTCTGCATGCGCAGAATGGAGGCCAAACACCCAATTGGCTGCATGTTACTACTCTGAAGCCGCAGTTGACACTTTGGCTACAACGTGTTCTTCCTTGACCTGGGTCCAGGCGTGAGAGAGCCTGCAGTCCTGAGAGGCCTACCAGTGTTAAGGCAGTACCTTCACTAAGGCTTCTCAGAAAGATCTGCACTGCAACACTTTTCATGGCACACGCGGACCTTCCTTTGGCGGCATGGGGGCAGGTTTCCTAACCACTAGCCAAGAAGGCTTTGGGATGAGCTCCTAGTGAGGAACTGCACACACACCCTGGTTCTTTCGAGAAAACTCACTCTTCCTCCATTGCCTCCTAGGGAACTCCTACGGTGATTACAAAACAGGGAGCAGGACTTGGTTTCAGGCAGGTCCGAGCACGCAGCTCTCCGGACTGCCAACGGGACAGATTTTGCTTTTCTCGTCCAGCCCCCTTTTCACGGTTGCCACACAGCTCATGTAGCTGAAGTCCCCGGGCAGCCAAAAGAGACCCATGTCACATACTGTACCCATTCGCTGAAAGCACTTTGGAAAGCCAGGTTTCCTCCGGCAGGGAATTGCGCGAGCCAGTGTACGCCTTCGTTTCTCCTAGGTCATGGTACATCTTGCAACGGCCTAGCAGTCTTTGAAGGACGACGGCCTATTTCTCCCTCGAGAGGTGAAGTCCGGGTGCTGCTTCAGGGAGCAAGAGGTCAAGTATGGATTCCGAGAACTCGTGTAAGCACGGTGTTTTTCCAAAAGCAGCTCAGGGTTACAAAAGGAGGCCACCTCGCATTGCCCAGAAGCCCCGTTACAAACGTGTTCTTCAGGCATCCTCTAAGCTCTCCAAGTCGAGCTCTCCGATGGAGGAAAAACGTTGTTGCCCAGCCTCCTGCATACAAAACAGTAGAGTCCAAAGACCCTTGTGGCTGGGTGTTGCTCAGCAGGCTCAGATGCCACTTCTGCTCCACAGTGACCTTCCTCGGAATACGGTGCAGACGCTCGCATCGCATCCTCATCCTTACAGAGTCTTGAAAGGCACACCAGCATTTACAGCAGTTCAGTCGGGAAGGCCTCTTTGAAACTGCTGACTGCGACTGTGCTGGTGGAAAGAAACACTGCACCTTACCTTGAGTCTGGCGCTCGTCTGAATTATGCCCTAGACAACGTCCTCTGCTGGATGTACTCCTAGCAAGCAATTGCCAGCATTCCGTTTCACTGGGCAAAGTCTCCGTTCCTCCCTGGGTATTCTCGCAGGGTTGAGAAGGTTGGCGACCGCAGGGCTTTTCATTAAGCACTCATCATGGAAAACACGGACCTTCCTTGCAACACGCGGGCAAGTTTCCTTCCCACTGGCCAAGAAGGCTTTGGGATGAGAACCTAGCAAGGAACTGCACGCACTCTGGTTCGTTCAAGAAAATTCACTCTGCCTCAGGTTGCCTCTCAGGGTAATCCAGGGGTGAATAGAAGACGGGCAACAGGACTGTTTCTCAGGCAGCTCTGAGGACGCAGCTCTCCGGTTGGTCACTGGGGCAAATTGTGCCCTTCCCGTCCCCCTCCACTTTCACGGTTGACACCTAGCTCGTGTACCTGAAGTTCACAAGCAGGCCACATAGACACATGCCACACACATGGGCCCTTCCATGACAACACTTTGGCTAGCAGGAGTCCTCCTGAGCTGAATGGCGTGAGCCGGTGAACGCCTTAGTGTCGCCTACCTCACCGTGGATCTTGCAAAGGCCTAACAGTCTTCAAAGGCTGAGAGCACATGTCTCCAGCTGGATCTGAAGTCGACGTGCTGCTTGCGAGGGGAAGACGTCAGCTAGGAATTCTGAGAACCCTTGCCATGGCGGTGTTGGTTCCAGTGCAGCTCAGGTTTACCAACTGGGGTCCCCTTGCCTTGCACAGCAGACCAGGGAGAAAACTCTTCCTGAGGATTCTTCCAAGCTGTGGCTATCTGGCTCTCCGACGGAAGACACACATTGCTGCCTGGCCTTCGGCACACCAACAGCAGCGCCCAAAGACCATCATGAGGCATGAGGTTGCTCAGAAGGCACAGACGACACTTTCGGTACACAGTGATTTTCCTCGGAAAAGGGTGCAGTCGCGAGCGTCCTCAGATATGTAAAAGGCACACCAGCATTACAGCACTTCAGTGGTGAAAGCCTCGGGTCTACTTGTGACCACCAAGTTTGCTGATGGAAACACTGCCCCTTATGTTGAGTATGCCACTCAGCCGACCTTCTCCTTAGCTGAAGTAGTCTGCTGCATGACCTCCTGGCAAGGAGTGGCAGGCACACTGTTTCTTTCGAGAACACGCACTCTTCCTCCCGAGGAATTCCTGCAGGGTGCCCAAGATGGGCGCCCGCCCGCCTCTGCCCCCGTGCTTTTCCTTCAGTTTCCTGGCCCCAAGCCTCCTGTTCCAAAGGGGCCAAACATGCTTTAGCCCTCAGGATCCGGTTTCTACGTGCAAACCCAGCCTGTGGAGCAGCCCCTTCTGCTCAGCTACAAGAGAGCCATGCGACACACCAGGCGCTCCTGTGAGGAGCCTTTTGTAAGCAGAGGTTCTCTGCAAGGTGACGTGCCTAGCCAAGACAGCGCTTCAGTCAGGCGTTGTCGACCCTGGAACTTTCAATCTCCCAGCAGTGCTTCGGGAAAAGTGTCCATCATTTTAGGCTGGTTGTAAAGTTACATTTCTGCTGGAGGTGAAGGGTCGTCAGCTTTGAGTTCGTAGAATCCATGTAACTCGCCGGGTATGATTCAGTGCAGCTAATAGCTAAGCCGGGAGTCTGACAGGCATTGCACGTGACACCGTTGCCCCACTCTGGTACCAAGACTGCTTTCCAGAGTTGGAGGTCTGGCTCTCCGCCGGAGCAAGCCGTGTGTTGCCCTGCCCTCTGCATGCGCAGAATGGAGGCCAAACACCCAATTGGCTGCATGTTACTACTCTGAAGCCGCAGTTGACACTTTGGCTACAACGTGTTCTTCCTTGACCTGGGTCCAGGCGTGAGAGAGCCTGCAGTCCTGAGAGGCCTACCAGTGTTAAGGCAGTACCTTCACTAAGGCTTCTCAGAAAGATCTGCACTGCAACACTTTTCATGGCACACGCGGACCTTCCTTTGGCGGCATGGGGGCAGGTTTCCTAACCACTAGCCAAGAAGGCTTTGGGATGAGCTCCTAGTGAGGAACTGCACACACACCCTGGTTCTTTCGAGAAAACTCACTCTTCCTCCATTGCCTCCTAGGGAACTCCTACGGTGATTACAAAACAGGGAGCAGGACTTGGTTTCAGGCAGGTCCGAGCACGCAGCTCTCCGGACTGCCAACGGGACAGATTTTGCTTTTCTCGTCCAGCCCCCTTTTCACGGTTGCCACACAGCTCATGTAGCTGAAGTCCCCGGGCAGCCAAAAGAGACCCATGTCACATACTGTACCCATTCGCTGAAAGCACTTTGGAAAGCCAGGTTTCCTCCGGCAGGGAATTGCGCGAGCCAGTGTACGCCTTCGTTTCTCCTAGGTCATGGTACATCTTGCAACGGCCTAGCAGTCTTTGAAGGACGACGGCCTATTTCTCCCTCGAGAGGTGAAGTCCGGGTGCTGCTTCAGGGAGCAAGAGGTCAAGTATGGATTCCGAGAACTCGTGTAAGCACGGTGTTTTTCCAAAAGCAGCTCAGGGTTACAAAAGGAGGCCACCTCGCATTGCCCAGAAGCCCCGTTACAAACGTGTTCTTCAGGCATCCTCTAAGCTCTCCAAGTCGAGCTCTCCGATGGAGGAAAAACGTTGTTGCCCAGCCTCCTGCATACAAAACAGTAGAGTCCAAAGACCCTTGTGGCTGGGTGTTGCTCAGCAGGCTCAGATGCCACTTCTGCTCCACAGTGACCTTCCTCGGAATACGGTGCAGACGCTCGCATCGCATCCTCATCCTTACAGAGTCTTGAAAGGCACACCAGCATTTACAGCAGTTCAGTCGGGAAGGCCTCTTTGAAACTGCTGACTGCGACTGTGCTGGTGGAAAGAAACACTGCACCTTACCTTGAGTCTGGCGCTCGTCTGAATTATGCCCTAGACAACGTCCTCTGCTGGATGTACTCCTAGCAAGCAATTGCCAGCATTCCGTTTCACTGGGCAAAGTCTCCGTTCCTCCCTGGGTATTCTCGCAGGGTTGAGAAGGTTGGCGACCGCAGGGCTTTTCATTAAGCACTCATCATGGAAAACACGGACCTTCCTTGCAACACGCGGGCAAGTTTCCTTCCCACTGGCCAAGAAGGCTTTGGGATGAGAACCTAGCAAGGAACTGCACGCACTCTGGTTCGTTCAAGAAAATTCACTCTGCCTCAGGTTGCCTCTCAGGGTAATCCAGGGGTGAATAGAAGACGGGCAACAGGACTGTTTCTCAGGCAGCTCTGAGGACGCAGCTCTCCGGTTGGTCACTGGGGCAAATTGTGCCCTTCCCGTCCCCCTCCACTTTCACGGTTGACACCTAGCTCGTGTACCTGAAGTTCACAAGCAGGCCACATAGACACATGCCACACACATGGGCCCTTCCATGACAACACTTTGGCTAGCAGGAGTCCTCCTGAGCTGAATGGCGTGAGCCGGTGAACGCCTTAGTGTCGCCTACCTCACCGTGGATCTTGCAAAGGCCTAACAGTCTTCAAAGGCTGAGAGCACATGTCTCCAGCTGGATCTGAAGTCGACGTGCTGCTTGCGAGGGGAAGACGTCAGCTAGGAATTCTGAGAACCCTTGCCATGGCGGTGTTGGTTCCAGTGCAGCTCAGGTTTACCAACTGGGGTCCCCTTGCCTTGCACAGCAGACCAGGGAGAAAACTCTTCCTGAGGATTCTTCCAAGCTGTGGCTATCTGGCTCTCCGACGGAAGACACACATTGCTGCCTGGCCTTCGGCACACCAACAGCAGCGCCCAAAGACCATCATGAGGCATGAGGTTGCTCAGAAGGCACAGACGACACTTTCGGTACACAGTGATTTTCCTCGGAAAAGGGTGCAGTCGCGAGCGTCCTCAGATATGTAAAAGGCACACCAGCATTACAGCACTTCAGTGGTGAAAGCCTCGGGTCTACTTGTGACCACCAAGTTTGCTGATGGAAACACTGCCCCTTATGTTGAGTATGCCACTCAGCCGACCTTCTCCTTAGCTGAAGTAGTCTGCTGCATGACCTCCTGGCAAGGAGTGGCAGGCACACTGTTTCTTTCGAGAACACGCACTCTTCCTCCCGAGGAATTCCTGCAGGGTGCCCAAGATGGGCGCCCGCCCGCCTCTGCCCCCGTGCTTTTCCTTCAGTTTCCTGGCCCCAAGCCTCCTGTTCCAAAGGGGCCAAACATGCTTTAGCCCTCAGGATCCGGTTTCTACGTGCAAACCCAGCCTGTGGAGCAGCCCCTTCTGCTCAGCTACAAGAGAGCCATGCGACACACCAGGCGCTCCTGTGAGGAGCCTTTTGTAAGCAGAGGTTCTCTGCAAGGTGACGTGCCTAGCCAAGACAGCGCTTCAGTCAGGCGTTGTCGACCCTGGAACTTTCAATCTCCCAGCAGTGCTTCGGGAAAAGTGTCCATCATTTTAGGCTGGTTGTAAAGTTACATTTCTGCTGGAGGTGAAGGGTCGTCAGCTTTGAGTTCGTAGAATCCATGTAACTCGCCGGGTATGATTCAGTGCAGCTAATAGCTAAGCCGGGAGTCTGACAGGCATTGCACGTGACACCGTTGCCCCACTCTGGTACCAAGACTGCTTTCCAGAGTTGGAGGTCTGGCTCTCCGCCGGAGCAAGCCGTGTGTTGCCCTGCCCTCTGCATGCGCAGAATGGAGGCCAAACACCCAATTGGCTGCATGTTACTACTCTGAAGCCGCAGTTGACACTTTGGCTACAACGTGTTCTTCCTTGACCTGGGTCCAGGCGTGAGAGAGCCTGCAGTCCTGAGAGGCCTACCAGTGTTAAGGCAGTACCTTCACTAAGGCTTCTCAGAAAGATCTGCACTGCAACACTTTTCATGGCACACGCGGACCTTCCTTTGGCGGCATGGGGGCAGGTTTCCTAACCACTAGCCAAGAAGGCTTTGGGATGAGCTCCTAGTGAGGAACTGCACACACACCCTGGTTCTTTCGAGAAAACTCACTCTTCCTCCATTGCCTCCTAGGGAACTCCTACGGTGATTACAAAACAGGGAGCAGGACTTGGTTTCAGGCAGGTCCGAGCACGCAGCTCTCCGGACTGCCAACGGGACAGATTTTGCTTTTCTCGTCCAGCCCCCTTTTCACGGTTGCCACACAGCTCATGTAGCTGAAGTCCCCGGGCAGCCAAAAGAGACCCATGTCACATACTGTACCCATTCGCTGAAAGCACTTTGGAAAGCCAGGTTTCCTCCGGCAGGGAATTGCGCGAGCCAGTGTACGCCTTCGTTTCTCCTAGGTCATGGTACATCTTGCAACGGCCTAGCAGTCTTTGAAGGACGACGGCCTATTTCTCCCTCGAGAGGTGAAGTCCGGGTGCTGCTTCAGGGAGCAAGAGGTCAAGTATGGATTCCGAGAACTCGTGTAAGCACGGTGTTTTTCCAAAAGCAGCTCAGGGTTACAAAAGGAGGCCACCTCGCATTGCCCAGAAGCCCCGTTACAAACGTGTTCTTCAGGCATCCTCTAAGCTCTCCAAGTCGAGCTCTCCGATGGAGGAAAAACGTTGTTGCCCAGCCTCCTGCATACAAAACAGTAGAGTCCAAAGACCCTTGTGGCTGGGTGTTGCTCAGCAGGCTCAGATGCCACTTCTGCTCCACAGTGACCTTCCTCGGAATACGGTGCAGACGCTCGCATCGCATCCTCATCCTTACAGAGTCTTGAAAGGCACACCAGCATTTACAGCAGTTCAGTCGGGAAGGCCTCTTTGAAACTGCTGACTGCGACTGTGCTGGTGGAAAGAAACACTGCACCTTACCTTGAGTCTGGCGCTCGTCTGAATTATGCCCTAGACAACGTCCTCTGCTGGATGTACTCCTAGCAAGCAATTGCCAGCATTCCGTTTCACTGGGCAAAGTCTCCGTTCCTCCCTGGGTATTCTCGCAGGGTTGAGAAGGTTGGCGACCGCAGGGCTTTTCATTAAGCACTCATCATGGAAAACACGGACCTTCCTTGCAACACGCGGGCAAGTTTCCTTCCCACTGGCCAAGAAGGCTTTGGGATGAGAACCTAGCAAGGAACTGCACGCACTCTGGTTCGTTCAAGAAAATTCACTCTGCCTCAGGTTGCCTCTCAGGGTAATCCAGGGGTGAATAGAAGACGGGCAACAGGACTGTTTCTCAGGCAGCTCTGAGGACGCAGCTCTCCGGTTGGTCACTGGGGCAAATTGTGCCCTTCCCGTCCCCCTCCACTTTCACGGTTGACACCTAGCTCGTGTACCTGAAGTTCACAAGCAGGCCACATAGACACATGCCACACACATGGGCCCTTCCATGACAACACTTTGGCTAGCAGGAGTCCTCCTGAGCTGAATGGCGTGAGCCGGTGAACGCCTTAGTGTCGCCTACCTCACCGTGGATCTTGCAAAGGCCTAACAGTCTTCAAAGGCTGAGAGCACATGTCTCCAGCTGGATCTGAAGTCGACGTGCTGCTTGCGAGGGGAAGACGTCAGCTAGGAATTCTGAGAACCCTTGCCATGGCGGTGTTGGTTCCAGTGCAGCTCAGGTTTACCAACTGGGGTCCCCTTGCATTGCACAGCAGACCAGGGAGAAAACTCTTCCTGAGGATTCTTCCAAGCTGTGGCTATCTGGCTCCCCGACGGAAGAAACACATTGCTGCCTGGCCTTCGGCACACCAACAGCAGCGCCCAAAGACCATCATGAGGCATGAGGTTGCTCAGAAGGCACAGACGACACTTTCGGTACACAGTGATTTTCCTCGGAAAAGGGTGTAGTCGCGAGCGTCCTCAGATATGTAAAAGGCACACCAGCATTACAGCACTTCAGTGGTGAAAGCCTCGGGTCTACTTGTGACCACCAAGTTTGCTGATGGAAACACTGCCCCTTATGTTGAGTATGCCACTCAGCCGACCTTCTCCTTAGCTGAAGTAGTCTGCTGCATGACCTCCTGGCAAGGAGTGGCAGGCACACTGTTTCTTTCGAGAACACTCACTCTTCCTCCCGAGGAATTCCTGCAGGGTGCCCAAGATGGGCGCCCGCCCGCCTCTGCCCCCGTGCTTTTCCTTCAGTTTCCTGGCCCCAAGCCTCCTGTTCCAAAGGGGCCAAACATGCTTTAGCCCTCAGGATCCGGTTTCTACGTGCAAACCCAGCCTGTGGAGCAGCCCCTTCTGCTCAGCTACAAGAGAGCCATGCGACACACCAGGCGCTCCTGTGAGGAGCCTTTTGTAAGCAGAGGTTCTCTGCAAGGTGACGTGCCTAGCCAAGACAGCGCTTCAGTCAGGCGTTGTCGACCCTGGAACTTTCAATCTCCCAGCAGTGCTTCGGGAAAAGTGTCCATCATTTTAGGCTGGTTGTAAAGTTACATTTCTGCTGGAGGTGAAGGGTCGTCAGCTTTGAGTTCGTAGAATCCATGTAACTCGCCGGGTATGATTCAGTGCAGCTAATAGCTAAGCCGGGAGTCTGACAGGCATTGCACGTGACACCGTTGCCCCACTCTGGTACCAAGACTGCTTTCCAGAGTTGGAGGTCTGGCTCTCCGCCGGAGCAAGCCGTGTGTTGCCCTGCCCTCTGCATGCGCAGAATGGAGGCCAAACACCCAATTGGCTGCATGTTACTACTCTGAAGCCGCAGTTGACACTTTGGCTACAACGTGTTCTTCCTTGACCTGGGTCCAGGCGTGAGAGAGCCTGCAGTCCTGAGAGGCCTACCAGTGTTAAGGCAGTACCTTCACTAAGGCTTCTCAGAAAGATCTGCACTGCAACACTTTTCATGGCACACGCGGACCTTCCTTTGGCGGCATGGGGGCAGGTTTCCTAACCACTAGCCAAGAAGGCTTTGGGATGAGCTCCTAGTGAGGAACTGCACACACACCCTGGTTCTTTCGAGAAAACTCACTCTTCCTCCATTGCCTCCTAGGGAACTCCTACGGTGATTACAAAACAGGGAGCAGGACTTGGTTTCAGGCAGGTCTGAGCACGCAGCTCTCCGGACTGCCAACGGGACAGATTTTGCTTTTCTCGTCCAGCCCCCTTTTCACGGTTGCCACACAGCTCATGTAGCTGAAGTCCCCGGGCGGCCAAAAGAGACCCATGTCACATACTGTACCCATTCGCTGAAAGCACTTTGGAAAGCCAGGTTTCCTCCGGCAGGGAATTGCGCGAGCCAGTGTACGCCTTCGTTTCTCCTAGGTCATGGTACATCTTGCAACGGCCTAGCAGTCTTTGAAGGACGACGGCCTATTTCTCCCTCGAGAGGTGAAGTCCGGGTGCTGCTTCAGGGAGCAAGAGGTCAAGTATGGATTCCGAGAACTCGTGTAAGCACGGTGTTTTTCCAAAAGCAGCTCAGGGTTACAAAAGGAGGCCACCTCGCATTGCCCAGAAGCCCCGTTACAAACGTGTTCTTCAGGCATCCTCTAAGCTCTCCAAGTCGAGCTCTCCGATGGAGGAAAAACGTTGTTGCCCAGCCTCCTGCATACAAAACAGTAGAGTCCAAAGACCCTTGTGGCTGGGTGTTGCTCAGCAGGCTCAGATGCCACTTCTGCTCCACAGTGACCTTCCTCGGAATACGGTGCAGACGCTCGCATCGCATCCTCATCCTTACAGAGTCTTGAAAGGCACACCAGCATTTACAGCAGTTCAGTCGGGAAGGCCTCTTTGAAACTGCTGACTGCGACTGTGCTGGTGGAAAGAAACACTGCACCTTACCTTGAGTCTGGCGCTCGTCTGAATTATGCCCTAGACAACGTCCTCTGCTGGATGTACTCCTAGCAAGCAATTGCCAGCATTCCGTTTCACTGGGCAAAGTCTCCGTTCCTCCCTGGGTATTCTCGCAGGGTTGAGAAGGTTGGCGACCGCAGGGCTTTTCATTAAGCACTCATCATGGAAAACACGGACCTTCCTTGCAACACGCGGGCAAGTTTCCTTCCCACTGGCCAAGAAGGCTTTGGGATGAGAACCTAGCAAGGAACTGCACGCACTCTGGTTCGTTCAAGAAAATTCACTCTGCCTCAGGTTGCCTCTCAGGGTAATCCAGGGGTGAATAGAAGACGGGCAACAGGACTGTTTCTCAGGCAGCTCTGAGGACGCAGCTCTCCGGTTGGTCACTGGGGCAAATTGTGCCCTTCCCGTCCCCCTCCACTTTCACGGTTGACACCTAGCTCGTGTACCTGAAGTTCACAAGCAGGCCACATAGACACATGCCACACACATGGGCCCTTCCATGACAACACTTTGGCTAGCAGGAGTCCTCCTGAGCTGAATGGCGTGAGCCGGTGAACGCCTTAGTGTCGCCTACCTCACCGTGGATCTTGCAAAGGCCTAACAGTCTTCAAAGGCTGAGAGCACATGTCTCCAGCTGGATCTGAAGTCGACGTGCTGCTTGCGAGGGGAAGACGTCAGCTAGGAATTCTGAGAACCCTTGCCATGGCGGTGTTGGTTCCAGTGCAGCTCAGGTTTACCAACTGGGGTCCCCTTGCCTTGCACAGCAGACCAGGGAGAAAACTCTTCCTGAGGATTCTTCCAAGCTGTGGCTATCTGGCTCTCCGACGGAAGACACACATTGCTGCCTGGCCTTCGGCACACCAACAGCAGCGCCCAAAGACCATCATGAGGCATGAGGTTGCTCAGAAGGCACAGACGACACTTTCGGTACACAGTGATTTTCCTCGGAAAAGGGTGCAGTCGCGAGCGTCCTCAGATATGTAAAAGGCACACCAGCATTACAGCACTTCAGTGGTGAAAGCCTCGGGTCTACTTGTGACCACCAAGTTTGCTGATGGAAACACTGCCCCTTATGTTGAGTATGCCACTCAGCCGACCTTCTCCTTAGCTGAAGTAGTCTGCTGCATGACCTCCTGGCAAGGAGTGGCAGGCACACTGTTTCTTTCGAGAACACGCACTCTTCCTCCCGAGGAATTCCTGCAGGGTGCCCAAGATGGGCGCCCGCCCGCCTCTGCCCCCGTGCTTTTCCTTCAGTTTCCTGGCCCCAAGCCTCCTGTTCCAAAGGGGCCAAACATGCTTTAGCCCTCAGGATCCGGTTTCTACGTGCAAACCCAGCCTGTGGAGCAGCCCCTTCTGCTCAGCTACAAGAGAGCCATGCGACACACCAGGCGCTCCTGTGAGGAGCCTTTTGTAAGCAGAGGTTCTCTGCAAGGTGACGTGCCTAGCCAAGACAGCGCTTCAGTCAGGCGTTGTCGACCCTGGAACTTTCAATCTCCCAGCAGTGCTTCGGGAAAAGTGTCCATCATTTTAGGCTGGTTGTAAAGTTACATTTCTGCTGGAGGTGAAGGGTCGTCAGCTTTGAGTTCGTAGAATCCATGTAACTCGCCGGGTATGATTCAGTGCAGCTAATAGCTAAGCCGGGAGTCTGACAGGCATTGCACGTGACACCGTTGCCCCACTCTGGTACCAAGACTGCTTTCCAGAGTTGGAGGTCTGGCTCTCCGCCGGAGCAAGCCGTGTGTTGCCCTGCCCTCTGCATGCGCAGAATGGAGGCCAAACACCCAATTGGCTGCATGTTACTACTCTGAAGCCGCAGTTGACACTTTGGCTACAACGTGTTCTTCCTTGACCTGGGTCCAGGCGTGAGAGAGCCTGCAGTCCTGAGAGGCCTACCAGTGTTAAGGCAGTACCTTCACTAAGGCTTCTCAGAAAGATCTGCACTGCAACACTTTTCATGGCACACGCGGACCTTCCTTTGGCGGCATGGGGGCAGGTTTCCTAACCACTAGCCAAGAAGGCTTTGGGATGAGCTCCTAGTGAGGAACTGCACACACACCCTGGTTCTTTCGAGAAAACTCACTCTTCCTCCATTGCCTCCTAGGGAACTCCTACGGTGATTACAAAACAGGGAGCAGGACTTGGTTTCAGGCAGGTCTGAGCACGCAGCTCTCCGGACTGCCAACGGGACAGATTTTGCTTTTCTCGTCCAGCCCCCTTTTCACGGTTGCCACACAGCTCATGTAGCTGAAGTCCCCGGGCGGCCAAAAGAGACCCATGTCACATACTGTACCCATTCGCTGAAAGCACTTTGGAAAGCCAGGTTTCCTCCGGCAGGGAATTGCGCGAGCCAGTGTACGCCTTCGTTTCTCCTAGGTCATGGTACATCTTGCAACGGCCTAGCAGTCTTTGAAGGACGACGGCCTATTTCTCCCTCGAGAGGTGAAGTCCGGGTGCTGCTTCAGGGAGCAAGAGGTCAAGTATGGATTCCGAGAACTCGTGTAAGCACGGTGTTTTTCCAAAAGCAGCTCAGGGTTACAAAAGGAGGCCACCTCGCATTGCCCAGAAGCCCCGTTACAAACGTGTTCTTCAGGCATCCTCTAAGCTCTCCAAGTCGAGCTCTCCGATGGAGGAAAAACGTTGTTGCCCAGCCTCCTGCATACAAAACAGTAGAGTCCAAAGACCCTTGTGGCTGGGTGTTGCTCAGCAGGCTCAGATGCCACTTCTGCTCCACAGTGACCTTCCTCGGAATACGGTGCAGACGCTCGCATCGCATCCTCATCCTTACAGAGTCTTGAAAGGCACACCAGCATTTACAGCAGTTCAGTCGGGAAGGCCTCTTTGAAACTGCTGACTGCGACTGTGCTGGTGGAAAGAAACACTGCACCTTACCTTGAGTCTGGCGCTCGTCTGAATTATGCCCTAGACAACGTCCTCTGCTGGATGTACTCCTAGCAAGCAATTGCCAGCATTCCGTTTCACTGGGCAAAGTCTCCGTTCCTCCCTGGGTATTCTCGCAGGGTTGAGAAGGTTGGCGACCGCAGGGCTTTTCATTAAGCACTCATCATGGAAAACACGGACCTTCCTTGCAACACGCGGGCAAGTTTCCTTCCCACTGGCCAAGAAGGCTTTGGGATGAGAACCTAGCAAGGAACTGCACGCACTCTGGTTCGTTCAAGAAAATTCACTCTGCCTCAGGTTGCCTCTCAGGGTAATCCAGGGGTGAATAGAAGACGGGCAACAGGACTGTTTCTCAGGCAGCTCTGAGGACGCAGCTCTCCGGTTGGTCACTGGGGCAAATTGTGCCCTTCCCGTCCCCCTCCACTTTCACGGTTGACACCTAGCTCGTGTACCTGAAGTTCACAAGCAGGCCACATAGACACATGCCACACACATGGGCCCTTCCATGACAACACTTTGGCTAGCAGGAGTCCTCCTGAGCTGAATGGCGTGAGCCGGTGAACGCCTTAGTGTCGCCTACCTCACCGTGGATCTTGCAAAGGCCTAACAGTCTTCAAAGGCTGAGAGCACATGTCTCCAGCTGGATCTGAAGTCGACGTGCTGCTTGCGAGGGGAAGACGTCAGCTAGGAATTCTGAGAACCCTTGCCATGGCGGTGTTGGTTCCAGTGCAGCTCAGGTTTACCAACTGGGGTCCCCTTGCCTTGCACAGCAGACCAGGGAGAAAACTCTTCCTGAGGATTCTTCCAAGCTGTGGCTATCTGGCTCTCCGACGGAAGACACACATTGCTGCCTGGCCTTCGGCACACCAACAGCAGCGCCCAAAGACCATCATGAGGCATGAGGTTGCTCAGAAGGCACAGACGACACTTTCGGTACACAGTGATTTTCCTCGGAAAAGGGTGCAGTCGCGAGCGTCCTCAGATATGTAAAAGGCACACCAGCATTACAGCACTTCAGTGGTGAAAGCCTCGGGTCTACTTGTGACCACCAAGTTTGCTGATGGAAACACTGCCCCTTATGTTGAGTATGCCACTCAGCCGACCTTCTCCTTAGCTGAAGTAGTCTGCTGCATGACCTCCTGGCAAGGAGTGGCAGGCACACTGTTTCTTTCGAGAACACTCACTCTTCCTCCCGAGGAATTCCTGCAGGGTGCCCAAGATGGGCGCCCGCCCGCCTCTGCCCCCGTGCTTTTCCTTCAGTTTCCTGGCCCCAAGCCTCCTGTTCCAAAGGGGCCAAACATGCTTTAGCCCTCAGGATCCGGTTTCTACGTGCAAACCCAGCCTGTGGAGCAGCCCCTTCTGCTCAGCTACAAGAGAGCCATGCGACACACCAGGCGCTCCTGTGAGGAGCCTTTTGTAAGCAGAGGTTCTCTGCAAGGTGACGTGCCTAGCCAAGACAGCGCTTCAGTCAGGCGTTGTCGACCCTGGAACTTTCAATCTCCCAGCAGTGCTTCGGGAAAAGTGTCCATCATTTTAGGCTGGTTGTAAAGTTACATTTCTGCTGGAGGTGAAGGGTCGTCAGCTTTGAGTTCGTAGAATCCATGTAACTCGCCGGGTATGATTCAGTGCAGCTAATAGCTAAGCCGGGAGTCTGACAGGCATTGCACGTGACACCGTTGCCCCACTCTGGTACCAAGACTGCTTTCCAGAGTTGGAGGTCTGGCTCTCCGCCGGAGCAAGCCGTGTGTTGCCCTGCCCTCTGCATGCGCAGAATGGAGGCCAAACACCCAATTGGCTGCATGTTACTACTCTGAAGCCGCAGTTGACACTTTGGCTACAACGTGTTCTTCCTTGACCTGGGTCCAGGCGTGAGAGAGCCTGCAGTCCTGAGAGGCCTACCAGTGTTAAGGCAGTACCTTCACTAAGGCTTCTCAGAAAGATCTGCACTGCAACACTTTTCATGGCACACGCGGACCTTCCTTTGGCGGCATGGGGGCAGGTTTCCTAACCACTAGCCAAGAAGGCTTTGGGATGAGCTCCTAGTGAGGAACTGCACACACACCCTGGTTCTTTCGAGAAAACTCACTCTTCCTCCATTGCCTCCTAGGGAACTCCTACGGTGATTACAAAACAGGGAGCAGGACTTGGTTTCAGGCAGGTCTGAGCACGCAGCTCTCCGGACTGCCAACGGGACAGATTTTGCTTTTCTCGTCCAGCCCCCTTTTCACGGTTGCCACACAGCTCATGTAGCTGAAGTCCCCGGGCGGCCAAAAGAGACCCATGTCACATACTGTACCCATTCGCTGAAAGCACTTTGGAAAGCCAGGTTTCCTCCGGCAGGGAATTGCGCGAGCCAGTGTACGCCTTCGTTTCTCCTAGGTCATGGTACATCTTGCAACGGCCTAGCAGTCTTTGAAGGACGACGGCCTATTTCTCCCTCGAGAGGTGAAGTCCGGGTGCTGCTTCAGGGAGCAAGAGGTCAAGTATGGATTCCGAGAACTCGTGTAAGCACGGTGTTTTTCCAAAAGCAGCTCAGGGTTACAAAAGGAGGCCACCTCGCATTGCCCAGAAGCCCCGTTACAAACGTGTTCTTCAGGCATCCTCTAAGCTCTCCAAGTCGAGCTCTCCGATGGAGGAAAAACGTTGTTGCCCAGCCTCCTGCATACAAAACAGTAGAGTCCAAAGACCCTTGTGGCTGGGTGTTGCTCAGCAGGCTCAGATGCCACTTCTGCTCCACAGTGACCTTCCTCGGAATACGGTGCAGACGCTCGCATCGCATCCTCATCCTTACAGAGTCTTGAAAGGCACACCAGCATTTACAGCAGTTCAGTCGGGAAGGCCTCTTTGAAACTGCTGACTGCGACTGTGCTGGTGGAAAGAAACACTGCACCTTACCTTGAGTCTGGCGCTCGTCTGAATTATGCCCTAGACAACGTCCTCTGCTGGATGTACTCCTAGCAAGCAATTGCCAGCATTCCGTTTCACTGGGCAAAGTCTCCGTTCCTCCCTGGGTATTCTCGCAGGGTTGAGAAGGTTGGCGACCGCAGGGCTTTTCATTAAGCACTCATCATGGAAAACACGGACCTTCCTTGCAACACGCGGGCAAGTTTCCTTCCCACTGGCCAAGAAGGCTTTGGGATGAGAACCTAGCAAGGAACTGCACGCACTCTGGTTCGTTCAAGAAAATTCACTCTGCCTCAGGTTGCCTCTCAGGGTAATCCAGGGGTGAATAGAAGACGGGCAACAGGACTGTTTCTCAGGCAGCTCTGAGGACGCAGCTCTCCGGTTGGTCACTGGGGCAAATTGTGCCCTTCCCGTCCCCCTCCACTTTCACGGTTGACACCTAGCTCGTGTACCTGAAGTTCACAAGCAGGCCACATAGACACATGCCACACACATGGGCCCTTCCATGACAACACTTTGGCTAGCAGGAGTCCTCCTGAGCTGAATGGCGTGAGCCGGTGAACGCCTTAGTGTCGCCTACCTCACCGTGGATCTTGCAAAGGCCTAACAGTCTTCAAAGGCTGAGAGCACATGTCTCCAGCTGGATCTGAAGTCGACGTGCTGCTTGCGAGGGGAAGACGTCAGCTAGGAATTCTGAGAACCCTTGCCATGGCGGTGTTGGTTCCAGTGCAGCTCAGGTTTACCAACTGGGGTCCCCTTGCCTTGCACAGCAGACCAGGGAGAAAACTCTTCCTGAGGATTCTTCCAAGCTGTGGCTATCTGGCTCTCCGACGGAAGACACACATTGCTGCCTGGCCTTCGGCACACCAACAGCAGCGCCCAAAGACCATCATGAGGCATGAGGTTGCTCAGAAGGCACAGACGACACTTTTGGTACACAGTGATTTTCCTCGGAAAAGGGTGCAGTCGCGAGCGTCCTCAGATATGTAAAAGGCACACCAGCATTACAGCACTTCAGTGGTGAAAGCCTCGGGTCTACTTGTGACCACCAAGTTTGCTGATGGAAACACTGCCCCTTATGTTGAGTATGCCACTCAGCCGACCTTCTCCTTAGCTGAAGTAGTCTGCTGCATGACCTCCTGGCAAGGAGTGGCAGGCACACTGTTTCTTTCGAGAACACGCACTCTTCCTCCCGAGGAATTCCTGCAGGGTGCCCAAGATGGGCGCCCGCCCGCCTCTGCCCCCGTGCTTTTCCTTCAGTTTCCTGGCCCCAAGCCTCCTGTTCCAAAGGGGCCAAACATGCTTTAGCCCTCAGGATCCGGTTTCTACGTGCAAACCCAGCCTGTGGAGCAGCCCCTTCTGCTCAGCTACAAGAGAGCCATGCGACACACCAGGCGCTCCTGTGAGGAGCCTTTTGTAAGCAGAGGTTCTCTGCAAGGTGACGTGCCTAGCCAAGACAGCGCTTCAGTCAGGCGTTGTCGACCCTGGAACTTTCAATCTCCCAGCAGTGCTTCGGGAAAAGTGTCCATCATTTTAGGCTGGTTGTAAAGTTACATTTCTGCTGGAGGTGAAGGGTCGTCAGCTTTGAGTTCGTAGAATCCAT
Organism: Balaenoptera borealis; assembly: GCF_965194805.1. Lineage (NCBI taxonomy): Eukaryota > Metazoa > Chordata > Mammalia > Artiodactyla > Balaenopteridae > Balaenoptera > Balaenoptera borealis. The sequence goes on along the minus strand of NW_028123678.1, from coordinate 147,281 downwards.
GTAACTCGCCGGGTATGATTCAGTGCAGCTAATAGCTAAGCCGGGAGTCTGACAGGCATTGCACGTGACACCGTTGCCCCACTCTGGTACCAAGACTGCTTTCCAGAGTTGGAGGTCTGGCTCTCCGCCGGAGCAAGCCGTGTGTTGCCCTGCCCTCTGCATGCGCAGAATGGAGGCCAAACACCCAATTGGCTGCATGTTACTACTCTGAAGCCGCAGTTGACACTTTGGCTACAACGTGTTCTTCCTTGACCTGGGTCCAGGCGTGAGAGAGCCTGCAGTCCTGAGAGGCCTACCAGTGTTAAGGCAGTACCTTCACTAAGGCTTCTCAGAAAGATCTGCACTGCAACACTTTTCATGGCACACGCGGACCTTCCTTTGGCGGCATGGGGGCAGGTTTCCTAACCACTAGCCAAGAAGGCTTTGGGATGAGCTCCTAGTGAGGAACTGCACACACACCCTGGTTCTTTCGAGAAAACTCACTCTTCCTCCATTGCCTCCTAGGGAACTCCTACGGTGATTACAAAACAGGGAGCAGGACTTGGTTTCAGGCAGGTCCGAGCACGCAGCTCTCCGGACTGCCAACGGGACAGATTTTGCTTTTCTCGTCCAGCCCCCTTTTCACGGTTGCCACACAGCTCATGTAGCTGAAGTCCCCGGGCGGCCAAAAGAGACCCATGTCACATACTGTACCCATTCGCTGAAAGCACTTTGGAAAGCCAGGTTTCCTCCGGCAGGGAATTGCGCGAGCCAGTGTACGCCTTCGTTTCTCCTAGGTCATGGTACATCTTGCAACGGCCTAGCAGTCTTTGAAGGACGACGGCCTATTTCTCCCTCGAGAGGTGAAGTCCGGGTGCTGCTTCAGGGAGCAAGAGGTCAAGTATGGATTCCGAGAACTCGTGTAAGCACGGTGTTTTTCCAAAAGCAGCTCAGGGTTACAAAAGGAGGCCACCTCGCATTGCCCAGAAGCCCCGTTACAAACGTGTTCTTCAGGCATCCTCTAAGCTCTCCAAGTCGAGCTCTCCGATGGAGGAAAAACGTTGTTGCCCAGCCTCCTGCATACAAAACAGTAGAGTCCAAAGACCCTTGTGGCTGGGTGTTGCTCAGCAGGCTCAGATGCCACTTCTGCTCCACAGTGACCTTCCTCGGAATACGGTGCAGACGCTCGCATCGCATCCTCATCCTTACAGAGTCTTGAAAGGCACACCAGCATTTACAGCAGTTCAGTCGGGAAGGCCTCTTTGAAACTGCTGACTGCGACTGTGCTGGTGGAAAGAAACACTGCACCTTACCTTGAGTCTGGCGCTCGTCTGAATTATGCCCTAGACAACGTCCTCTGCTGGATGTACTCCTAGCAAGCAATTGCCAGCATTCCGTTTCACTGGGCAAAGTCTCCGTTCCTCCCTGGGTATTCTCGCAGGGTTGAGAAGGTTGGCGACCGCAGGGCTTTTCATTAAGCACTCATCATGGAAAACACGGACCTTCCTTGCAACACGCGGGCAAGTTTCCTTCCCACTGGCCAAGAAGGCTTTGGGATGAGAACCTAGCAAGGAACTGCACGCACTCTGGTTCGTTCAAGAAAATTCACTCTGCCTCAGGTTGCCTCTCAGGGTAATCCAGGGGTGAATAGAAGACGGGCAACAGGACTGTTTCTCAGGCAGCTCTGAGGACGCAGCTCTCCGGTTGGTCACTGGGGCAAATTGTGCCCTTCCCGTCCCCCTCCACTTTCACGGTTGACACCTAGCTCGTGTACCTGAAGTTCACAAGCAGGCCACATAGACACATGCCACACACATGGGCCCTTCCATGACAACACTTTGGCTAGCAGGAGTCCTCCTGAGCTGAATGGCGTGAGCCGGTGAACGCCTTAGTGTCGCCTACCTCACCGTGGATCTTGCAAAGGCCTAACAGTCTTCAAAGGCTGAGAGCACATGTCTCCAGCTGGATCTGAAGTCGACGTGCTGCTTGCGAGGGGAAGACGTCAGCTAGGAATTCTGAGAACCCTTGCCATGGCGGTGTTGGTTCCAGTGCAGCTCAGGTTTACCAACTGGGGTCCCCTTGCCTTGCACAGCAGACCAGGGAGAAAACTCTTCCTGAGGATTCTTCCAAGCTGTGGCTATCTGGCTCTCCGACGGAAGACACACATTGCTGCCTGGCCTTCGGCACACCAACAGCAGCGCCCAAAGACCATCATGAGGCATGAGGTTGCTCAGAAGGCACAGACGACACTTTCGGTACACAGTGATTTTCCTCGGAAAAGGGTGCAGTCGCGAGCGTCCTCAGATATGTAAAAGGCACACCAGCATTACAGCACTTCAGTGGTGAAAGCCTCGGGTCTACTTGTGACCACCAAGTTTGCTGATGGAAACACTGCCCCTTATGTTGAGTATGCCACTCAGCCGACCTTCTCCTTAGCTGAAGTAGTCTGCTGCATGACCTCCTGGCAAGGAGTGGCAGGCACACTGTTTCTTTCGAGAACACGCACTCTTCCTCCCGAGGAATTCCTGCAGGGTGCCCAAGATGGGCGCCCGCCCGCCTCTGCCCCCGTGCTTTTCCTTCAGTTTCCTGGCCCCAAGCCTCCTGTTCCAAAGGGGCCAAACATGCTTTAGCCCTCAGGATCCGGTTTCTACGTGCAAACCCAGCCTGTGGAGCAGCCCCTTCTGCTCAGCTACAAGAGAGCCATGCGACACACCAGGCGCTCCTGTGAGGAGCCTTTTGTAAGCAGAGGTTCTCTGCAAGGTGACGTGCCTAGCCAAGACAGCGCTTCAGTCAGGCGTTGTCGACCCTGGAACTTTCAATCTCCCAGCAGTGCTTCGGGAAAAGTGTCCATCATTTTAGGCTGGTTGTAAAGTTACATTTCTGCTGGAGGTGAAGGGTCGTCAGCTTTGAGTTCGTAGAATCCATGTAACTCGCCGGGTATGATTCAGTGCAGCTAATAGCTAAGCCGGGAGTCTGACAGGCATTGCACGTGACACCGTTGCCCCACTCTGGTACCAAGACTGCTTTCCAGAGTTGGAGGTCTGGCTCTCCGCCGGAGCAAGCCGTGTGTTGCCCTGCCCTCTGCATGCGCAGAATGGAGGCCAAACACCCAATTGGCTGCATGTTACTACTCTGAAGCCGCAGTTGACACTTTGGCTACAACGTGTTCTTCCTTGACCTGGGTCCAGGCGTGAGAGAGCCTGCAGTCCTGAGAGGCCTACCAGTGTTAAGGCAGTACCTTCACTAAGGCTTCTCAGAAAGATCTGCACTGCAACACTTTTCATGGCACACGCGGACCTTCCTTTGGCGGCATGGGGGCAGGTTTCCTAACCACTAGCCAAGAAGGCTTTGGGATGAGCTCCTAGTGAGGAACTGCACACACACCCTGGTTCTTTCGAGAAAACTCACTCTTCCTCCATTGCCTCCTAGGGAACTCCTACGGTGATTACAAAACAGGGAGCAGGACTTGGTTTCAGGCAGGTCCGAGCACGCAGCTCTCCGGACTGCCAACGGGACAGATTTTGCTTTTCTCGTCCAGCCCCCTTTTCACGGTTGCCACACAGCTCATGTAGCTGAAGTCCCCGGGCAGCCAAAAGAGACCCATGTCACATACTGTACCCATTCGCTGAAAGCACTTTGGAAAGCCAGGTTTCCTCCGGCAGGGAATTGCGCGAGCCAGTGTACGCCTTCGTTTCTCCTAGGTCATGGTACATCTTGCAACGGCCTAGCAGTCTTTGAAGGACGACGGCCTATTTCTCCCTCGAGAGGTGAAGTCCGGGTGCTGCTTCAGGGAGCAAGAGGTCAAGTATGGATTCCGAGAACTCGTGTAAGCACGGTGTTTTTCCAAAAGCAGCTCAGGGTTACAAAAGGAGGCCACCTCGCATTGCCCAGAAGCCCCGTTACAAACGTGTTCTTCAGGCATCCTCTAAGCTCTCCAAGTCGAGCTCTCCGATGGAGGAAAAACGTTGTTGCCCAGCCTCCTGCATACAAAACAGTAGAGTCCAAAGACCCTTGTGGCTGGGTGTTGCTCAGCAGGCTCAGATGCCACTTCTGCTCCACAGTGACCTTCCTCGGAATACGGTGCAGACGCTCGCATCGCATCCTCATCCTTACAGAGTCTTGAAAGGCACACCAGCATTTACAGCAGTTCAGTCGGGAAGGCCTCTTTGAAACTGCTGACTGCGACTGTGCTGGTGGAAAGAAACACTGCACCTTACCTTGAGTCTGGCGCTCGTCTGAATTATGCCCTAGACAACGTCCTCTGCTGGATGTACTCCTAGCAAGCAATTGCCAGCATTCCGTTTCACTGGGCAAAGTCTCCGTTCCTCCCTGGGTATTCTCGCAGGGTTGAGAAGGTTGGCGACCGCAGGGCTTTTCATTAAGCACTCATCATGGAAAACACGGACCTTCCTTGCAACACGCGGGCAAGTTTCCTTCCCACTGGCCAAGAAGGCTTTGGGATGAGAACCTAGCAAGGAACTGCACGCACTCTGGTTCGTTCAAGAAAATTCACTCTGCCTCAGGTTGCCTCTCAGGGTAATCCAGGGGTGAATAGAAGACGGGCAACAGGACTGTTTCTCAGGCAGCTCTGAGGACGCAGCTCTCCGGTTGGTCACTGGGGCAAATTGTGCCCTTCCCGTCCCCCTCCACTTTCACGGTTGACACCTAGCTCGTGTACCTGAAGTTCACAAGCAGGCCACATAGACACATGCCACACACATGGGCCCTTCCATGACAACACTTTGGCTAGCAGGAGTCCTCCTGAGCTGAATGGCGTGAGCCGGTGAACGCCTTAGTGTCGCCTACCTCACCGTGGATCTTGCAAAGGCCTAACAGTCTTCAAAGGCTGAGAGCACATGTCTCCAGCTGGATCTGAAGTCGACGTGCTGCTTGCGAGGGGAAGACGTCAGCTAGGAATTCTGAGAACCCTTGCCATGGCGGTGTTGGTTCCAGTGCAGCTCAGGTTTACCAACTGGGGTCCCCTTGCCTTGCACAGCAGACCAGGGAGAAAACTCTTCCTGAGGATTCTTCCAAGCTGTGGCTATCTGGCTCTCCGACGGAAGACACACATTGCTGCCTGGCCTTCGGCACACCAACAGCAGCGCCCAAAGACCATCATGAGGCATGAGGTTGCTCAGAAGGCACAGACGACACTTTCGGTACACAGTGATTTTCCTCGGAAAAGGGTGCAGTCGCGAGCGTCCTCAGATATGTAAAAGGCACACCAGCATTACAGCACTTCAGTGGTGAAAGCCTCGGGTCTACTTGTGACCACCAAGTTTGCTGATGGAAACACTGCCCCTTATGTTGAGTATGCCACTCAGCCGACCTTCTCCTTAGCTGAAGTAGTCTGCTGCATGACCTCCTGGCAAGGAGTGGCAGGCACACTGTTTCTTTCGAGAACACTCACTCTTCCTCCCGAGGAATTCCTGCAGGGTGCCCAAGATGGGCGCCCGCCCGCCTCTGCCCCCGTGCTTTTCCTTCAGTTTCCTGGCCCCAAGCCTCCTGTTCCAAAGGGGCCAAACATGCTTTAGCCCTCAGGATCCGGTTTCTACGTGCAAACCCAGCCTGTGGAGCAGCCCCTTCTGCTCAGCTACAAGAGAGCCATGCGACACACCAGGCGCTCCTGTGAGGAGCCTTTTGTAAGCAGAGGTTCTCTGCAAGGTGACGTGCCTAGCCAAGACAGCGCTTCAGTCAGGCGTTGTCGACCCTGGAACTTTCAATCTCCCAGCAGTGCTTCGGGAAAAGTGTCCATCATTTTAGGCTGGTTGTAAAGTTACATTTCTGCTGGAGGTGAAGGGTCGTCAGCTTTGAGTTCGTAGAATCCATGTAACTCGCCGGGTATGATTCAGTGCAGCTAATAGCTAAGCCGGGAGTCTGACAGGCATTGCACGTGACACCGTTGCCCCACTCTGGTACCAAGACTGCTTTCCAGAGTTGGAGGTCTGGCTCTCCGCCGGAGCAAGCCGTGTGTTGCCCTGCCCTCTGCATGCGCAGAATGGAGGCCAAACACCCAATTGGCTGCATGTTACTACTCTGAAGCCGCAGTTGACACTTTGGCTACAACGTGTTCTTCCTTGACCTGGGTCCAGGCGTGAGAGAGCCTGCAGTCCTGAGAGGCCTACCAGTGTTAAGGCAGTACCTTCACTAAGGCTTCTCAGAAAGATCTGCACTGCAACACTTTTCATGGCACACGCGGACCTTCCTTTGGCGGCATGGGGGCAGGTTTCCTAACCACTAGCCAAGAAGGCTTTGGGATGAGCTCCTAGTGAGGAACTGCACACACACCCTGGTTCTTTCGAGAAAACTCACTCTTCCTCCATTGCCTCCTAGGGAACTCCTACGGTGATTACAAAACAGGGAGCAGGACTTGGTTTCAGGCAGGTCCGAGCACGCAGCTCTCCGGACTGCCAACGGGACAGATTTTGCTTTTCTCGTCCAGCCCCCTTTTCACGGTTGCCACACAGCTCATGTAGCTGAAGTCCCCGGGCAGCCAAAAGAGACCCATGTCACATACTGTACCCATTCGCTGAAAGCACTTTGGAAAGCCAGGTTTCCTCCGGCAGGGAATTGCGCGAGCCAGTGTACGCCTTCGTTTCTCCTAGGTCATGGTACATCTTGCAACGGCCTAGCAGTCTTTGAAGGACGACGGCCTATTTCTCCCTCGAGAGGTGAAGTCCGGGTGCTGCTTCAGGGAGCAAGAGGTCAAGTATGGATTCCGAGAACTCGTGTAAGCACGGTGTTTTTCCAAAAGCAGCTCAGGGTTACAAAAGGAGGCCACCTCGCATTGCCCAGAAGCCCCGTTACAAACGTGTTCTTCAGGCATCCTCTAAGCTCTCCAAGTCGAGCTCTCCGATGGAGGAAAAACGTTGTTGCCCAGCCTCCTGCATACAAAACAGTAGAGTCCAAAGACCCTTGTGGCTGGGTGTTGCTCAGCAGGCTCAGATGCCACTTCTGCTCCACAGTGACCTTCCTCGGAATACGGTGCAGACGCTCGCATCGCATCCTCATCCTTACAGAGTCTTGAAAGGCACACCAGCATTTACAGCAGTTCAGTCGGGAAGGCCTCTTTGAAACTGCTGACTGCGACTGTGCTGGTGGAAAGAAACACTGCACCTTACCTTGAGTCTGGCGCTCGTCTGAATTATGCCCTAGACAACGTCCTCTGCTGGATGTACTCCTAGCAAGCAATTGCCAGCATTCCGTTTCACTGGGCAAAGTCTCCGTTCCTCCCTGGGTATTCTCGCAGGGTTGAGAAGGTTGGCGACCGCAGGGCTTTTCATTAAGCACTCATCATGGAAAACACGGACCTTCCTTGCAACACGCGGGCAAGTTTCCTTCCCACTGGCCAAGAAGGCTTTGGGATGAGAACCTAGCAAGGAACTGCACGCACTCTGGTTCGTTCAAGAAAATTCACTCTGCCTCAGGTTGCCTCTCAGGGTAATCCAGGGGTGAATAGAAGACGGGCAACAGGACTGTTTCTCAGGCAGCTCTGAGGACGCAGCTCTCCGGTTGGTCACTGGGGCAAATTGTGCCCTTCCCGTCCCCCTCCACTTTCACGGTTGACACCTAGCTCGTGTACCTGAAGTTCACAAGCAGGCCACATAGACACATGCCACACACATGGGCCCTTCCATGACAACACTTTGGCTAGCAGGAGTCCTCCTGAGCTGAATGGCGTGAGCCGGTGAACGCCTTAGTGTCGCCTACCTCACCGTGGATCTTGCAAAGGCCTAACAGTCTTCAAAGGCTGAGAGCACATGTCTCCAGCTGGATCTGAAGTCGACGTGCTGCTTGCGAGGGGAAGACGTCAGCTAGGAATTCTGAGAACCCTTGCCATGGCGGTGTTGGTTCCAGTGCAGCTCAGGTTTACCAACTGGGGTCCCCTTGCCTTGCACAGCAGACCAGGGAGAAAACTCTTCCTGAGGATTCTTCCAAGCTGTGGCTATCTGGCTCTCCGACGGAAGACACACATTGCTGCCTGGCCTTCGGCACACCAACAGCAGCGCCCAAAGACCATCATGAGGCATGAGGTTGCTCAGAAGGCACAGACGACACTTTCGGTACACAGTGATTTTCCTCGGAAAAGGGTGCAGTCGCGAGCGTCCTCAGATATGTAAAAGGCACACCAGCATTACAGCACTTCAGTGGTGAAAGCCTCGGGTCTACTTGTGACCACCAAGTTTGCTGATGGAAACACTGCCCCTTATGTTGAGTATGCCACTCAGCCGACCTTCTCCTTAGCTGAAGTAGTCTGCTGCATGACCTCCTGGCAAGGAGTGGCAGGCACACTGTTTCTTTCGAGAACACGCACTCTTCCTCCCGAGGAATTCCTGCAGGGTGCCCAAGATGGGCGCCCGCCCGCCTCTGCCCCCGTGCTTTTCCTTCAGTTTCCTGGCCCCAAGCCTCCTGTTCCAAAGGGGCCAAACATGCTTTAGCCCTCAGGATCCGGTTTCTACGTGCAAACCCAGCCTGTGGAGCAGCCCCTTCTGCTCAGCTACAAGAGAGCCATGCGACACACCAGGCGCTCCTGTGAGGAGCCTTTTGTAAGCAGAGGTTCTCTGCAAGGTGACGTGCCTAGCCAAGACAGCGCTTCAGTCAGGCGTTGTCGACCCTGGAACTTTCAATCTCCCAGCAGTGCTTCGGGAAAAGTGTCCATCATTTTAGGCTGGTTGTAAAGTTACATTTCTGCTGGAGGTGAAGGGTCGTCAGCTTTGAGTTCGTAGAATCCATGTAACTCGCCGGGTATGATTCAGTGCAGCTAATAGCTAAGCCGGGAGTCTGACAGGCATTGCACGTGACACCGTTGCCCCACTCTGGTACCAAGACTGCTTTCCAGAGTTGGAGGTCTGGCTCTCCGCCGGAGCAAGCCGTGTGTTGCCCTGCCCTCTGCATGCGCAGAATGGAGGCCAAACACCCAATTGGCTGCATGTTACTACTCTGAAGCCGCAGTTGACACTTTGGCTACAACGTGTTCTTCCTTGACCTGGGTCCAGGCGTGAGAGAGCCTGCAGTCCTGAGAGGCCTACCAGTGTTAAGGCAGTACCTTCACTAAGGCTTCTCAGAAAGATCTGCACTGCAACACTTTTCATGGCACACGCGGACCTTCCTTTGGCGGCATGGGGGCAGGTTTCCTAACCACTAGCCAAGAAGGCTTTGGGATGAGCTCCTAGTGAGGAACTGCACACACACCCTGGTTCTTTCGAGAAAACTCACTCTTCCTCCATTGCCTCCTAGGGAACTCCTACGGTGATTACAAAACAGGGAGCAGGACTTGGTTTCAGGCAGGTCCGAGCACGCAGCTCTCCGGACTGCCAACGGGACAGATTTTGCTTTTCTCGTCCAGCCCCCTTTTCACGGTTGCCACACAGCTCATGTAGCTGAAGTCCCCGGGCAGCCAAAAGAGACCCATGTCACATACTGTACCCATTCGCTGAAAGCACTTTGGAAAGCCAGGTTTCCTCCGGCAGGGAATTGCGCGAGCCAGTGTACGCCTTCGTTTCTCCTAGGTCATGGTACATCTTGCAACGGCCTAGCAGTCTTTGAAGGACGACGGCCTATTTCTCCCTCGAGAGGTGAAGTCCGGGTGCTGCTTCAGGGAGCAAGAGGTCAAGTATGGATTCCGAGAACTCGTGTAAGCACGGTGTTTTTCCAAAAGCAGCTCAGGGTTACAAAAGGAGGCCACCTCGCATTGCCCAGAAGCCCCGTTACAAACGTGTTCTTCAGGCATCCTCTAAGCTCTCCAAGTCGAGCTCTCCGATGGAGGAAAAACGTTGTTGCCCAGCCTCCTGCATACAAAACAGTAGAGTCCAAAGACCCTTGTGGCTGGGTGTTGCTCAGCAGGCTCAGATGCCACTTCTGCTCCACAGTGACCTTCCTCGGAATACGGTGCAGACGCTCGCATCGCATCCTCATCCTTACAGAGTCTTGAAAGGCACACCAGCATTTACAGCAGTTCAGTCGGGAAGGCCTCTTTGAAACTGCTGACTGCGACTGTGCTGGTGGAAAGAAACACTGCACCTTACCTTGAGTCTGGCGCTCGTCTGAATTATGCCCTAGACAACGTCCTCTGCTGGATGTACTCCTAGCAAGCAATTGCCAGCATTCCGTTTCACTGGGCAAAGTCTCCGTTCCTCCCTGGGTATTCTCGCAGGGTTGAGAAGGTTGGCGACCGCAGGGCTTTTCATTAAGCACTCATCATGGAAAACACGGACCTTCCTTGCAACACGCGGGCAAGTTTCCTTCCCACTGGCCAAGAAGGCTTTGGGATGAGAACCTAGCAAGGAACTGCACGCACTCTGGTTCGTTCAAGAAAATTCACTCTGCCTCAGGTTGCCTCTCAGGGTAATCCAGGGGTGAATAGAAGACGGGCAACAGGACTGTTTCTCAGGCAGCTCTGAGGACGCAGCTCTCCGGTTGGTCACTGGGGCAAATTGTGCCCTTCCCGTCCCCCTCCACTTTCACGGTTGACACCTAGCTCGTGTACCTGAAGTTCACAAGCAGGCCACATAGACACATGCCACACACATGGGCCCTTCCATGACAACACTTTGGCTAGCAGGAGTCCTCCTGAGCTGAATGGCGTGAGCCGGTGAACGCCTTAGTGTCGCCTACCTCACCGTGGATCTTGCAAAGGCCTAACAGTCTTCAAAGGCTGAGAGCACATGTCTCCAGCTGGATCTGAAGTCGACGTGCTGCTTGCGAGGGGAAGACGTCAGCTAGGAATTCTGAGAACCCTTGCCATGGCGGTGTTGGTTCCAGTGCAGCTCAGGTTTACCAACTGGGGTCCCCTTGCCTTGCACAGCAGACCAGGGAGAAAACTCTTCCTGAGGATTCTTCCAAGCTGTGGCTATCTGGCTCTCCGACGGAAGACACACATTGCTGCCTGGCCTTCGGCACACCAACAGCAGCGCCCAAAGACCATCATGAGGCATGAGGTTGCTCAGAAGGCACAGACGACACTTTCGGTACACAGTGATTTTCCTCGGAAAAGGGTGCAGTCGCGAGCGTCCTCAGATATGTAAAAGGCACACCAGCATTACAGCACTTCAGTGGTGAAAGCCTCGGGTCTACTTGTGACCACCAAGTTTGCTGATGGAAACACTGCCCCTTATGTTGAGTATGCCACTCAGCCGACCTTCTCCTTAGCTGAAGTAGTCTGCTGCATGACCTCCTGGCAAGGAGTGGCAGGCACACTGTTTCTTTCGAGAACACGCACTCTTCCTCCCGAGGAATTCCTGCAGGGTGCCCAAGATGGGCGCCCGCCCGCCTCTGCCCCCGTGCTTTTCCTTCAGTTTCCTGGCCCCAAGCCTCCTGTTCCAAAGGGGCCAAACATGCTTTAGCCCTCAGGATCCGGTTTCTACGTGCAAACCCAGCCTGTGGAGCAGCCCCTTCTGCTCAGCTACAAGAGAGCCATGCGACACACCAGGCGCTCCTGTGAGGAGCCTTTTGTAAGCAGAGGTTCTCTGCAAGGTGACGTGCCTAGCCAAGACAGCGCTTCAGTCAGGCGTTGTCGACCCTGGAACTTTCAATCTCCCAGCAGTGCTTCGGGAAAAGTGTCCATCATTTTAGGCTGGTTGTAAAGTTACATTTCTGCTGGAGGTGAAGGGTCGTCAGCTTTGAGTTCGTAGAATCCATGTAACTCGCCGGGTATGATTCAGTGCAGCTAATAGCTAAGCCGGGAGTCTGACAGGCATTGCACGTGACACCGTTGCCCCACTCTGGTACCAAGACTGCTTTCCAGAGTTGGAGGTCTGGCTCTCCGCCGGAGCAAGCCGTGTGTTGCCCTGCCCTCTGCATGCGCAGAATGGAGGCCAAACACCCAATTGGCTGCATGTTACTACTCTGAAGCCGCAGTTGACACTTTGGCTACAACGTGTTCTTCCTTGACCTGGGTCCAGGCGTGAGAGAGCCTGCAGTCCTGAGAGGCCTACCAGTGTTAAGGCAGTACCTTCACTAAGGCTTCTCAGAAAGATCTGCACTGCAACACTTTTCATGGCACACGCGGACCTTCCTTTGGCGGCATGGGGGCAGGTTTCCTAACCACTAGCCAAGAAGGCTTTGGGATGAGCTCCTAGTGAGGAACTGCACACACACCCTGGTTCTTTCGAGAAAACTCACTCTTCCTCCATTGCCTCCTAGGGAACTCCTACGGTGATTACAAAACAGGGAGCAGGACTTGGTTTCAGGCAGGTCCGAGCACGCAGCTCTCCGGACTGCCAACGGGACAGATTTTGCTTTTCTCGTCCAGCCCCCTTTTCACGGTTGCCACACAGCTCATGTAGCTGAAGTCCCCGGGCAGCCAAAAGAGACCCATGTCACATACTGTACCCATTCGCTGAAAGCACTTTGGAAAGCCAGGTTTCCTCCGGCAGGGAATTGCGCGAGCCAGTGTACGCCTTCGTTTCTCCTAGGTCATGGTACATCTTGCAACGGCCTAGCAGTCTTTGAAGGACGACGGCCTATTTCTCCCTCGAGAGGTGAAGTCCGGGTGCTGCTTCAGGGAGCAAGAGGTCAAGTATGGATTCCGAGAACTCGTGTAAGCACGGTGTTTTTCCAAAAGCAGCTCAGGGTTACAAAAGGAGGCCACCTCGCATTGCCCAGAAGCCCCGTTACAAACGTGTTCTTCAGGCATCCTCTAAGCTCTCCAAGTCGAGCTCTCCGATGGAGGAAAAACGTTGTTGCCCAGCCTCCTGCATACAAAACAGTAGAGTCCAAAGACCCTTGTGGCTGGGTGTTGCTCAGCAGGCTCAGATGCCACTTCTGCTCCACAGTGACCTTCCTCGGAATACGGTGCAGACGCTCGCATCGCATCCTCATCCTTACAGAGTCTTGAAAGGCACACCAGCATTTACAGCAGTTCAGTCGGGAAGGCCTCTTTGAAACTGCTGACTGCGACTGTGCTGGTGGAAAGAAACACTGCACCTTACCTTGAGTCTGGCGCTCGTCTGAATTATGCCCTAGACAACGTCCTCTGCTGGATGTACTCCTAGCAAGCAATTGCCAGCATTCCGTTTCACTGGGCAAAGTCTCCGTTCCTCCCTGGGTATTCTCGCAGGGTTGAGAAGGTTGGCGACCGCAGGGCTTTTCATTAAGCACTCATCATGGAAAACACGGACCTTCCTTGCAACACGCGGGCAAGTTTCCTTCCCACTGGCCAAGAAGGCTTTGGGATGAGAACCTAGCAAGGAACTGCACGCACTCTGGTTCGTTCAAGAAAATTCACTCTGCCTCAGGTTGCCTCTCAGGGTAATCCAGGGGTGAATAGAAGACGGGCAACAGGACTGTTTCTCAGGCAGCTCTGAGGACGCAGCTCTCCGGTTGGTCACTGGGGCAAATTGTGCCCTTCCCGTCCCCCTCCACTTTCACGGTTGACACCTAGCTCGTGTACCTGAAGTTCACAAGCAGGCCACATAGACACATGCCACACACATGGGCCCTTCCATGACAACACTTTGGCTAGCAGGAGTCCTCCTGAGCTGAATGGCGTGAGCCGGTGAACGCCTTAGTGTCGCCTACCTCACCGTGGATCTTGCAAAGGCCTAACAGTCTTCAAAGGCTGAGAGCACATGTCTCCAGCTGGATCTGAAGTCGACGTGCTGCTTGCGAGGGGAAGACGTCAGCTAGGAATTCTGAGAACCCTTGCCATGGCGGTGTTGGTTCCAGTGCAGCTCAGGTTTACCAACTGGGGTCCCCTTGCATTGCACAGCAGACCAGGGAGAAAACTCTTCCTGAGGATTCTTCCAAGCTGTGGCTATCTGGCTCCCCGACGGAAGAAACACATTGCTGCCTGGCCTTCGGCACACCAACAGCAGCGCCCAAAGACCATCATGAGGCATGAGGTTGCTCAGAAGGCACAGACGACACTTTCGGTACACAGTGATTTTCCTCGGAAAAGGGTGTAGTCGCGAGCGTCCTCAGATATGTAAAAGGCACACCAGCATTACAGCACTTCAGTGGTGAAAGCCTCGGGTCTACTTGTGACCACCAAGTTTGCTGATGGAAACACTGCCCCTTATGTTGAGTATGCCACTCAGCCGACCTTCTCCTTAGCTGAAGTAGTCTGCTGCATGACCTCCTGGCAAGGAGTGGCAGGCACACTGTTTCTTTCGAGAACACTCACTCTTCCTCCCGAGGAATTCCTGCAGGGTGCCCAAGATGGGCGCCCGCCCGCCTCTGCCCCCGTGCTTTTCCTTCAGTTTCCTGGCCCCAAGCCTCCTGTTCCAAAGGGGCCAAACATGCTTTAGCCCTCAGGATCCGGTTTCTACGTGCAAACCCAGCCTGTGGAGCAGCCCCTTCTGCTCAGCTACAAGAGAGCCATGCGACACACCAGGCGCTCCTGTGAGGAGCCTTTTGTAAGCAGAGGTTCTCTGCAAGGTGACGTGCCTAGCCAAGACAGCGCTTCAGTCAGGCGTTGTCGACCCTGGAACTTTCAATCTCCCAGCAGTGCTTCGGGAAAAGTGTCCATCATTTTAGGCTGGTTGTAAAGTTACATTTCTGCTGGAGGTGAAGGGTCGTCAGCTTTGAGTTCGTAGAATCCATGTAACTCGCCGGGTATGATTCAGTGCAGCTAATAGCTAAGCCGGGAGTCTGACAGGCATTGCACGTGACACCGTTGCCCCACTCTGGTACCAAGACTGCTTTCCAGAGTTGGAGGTCTGGCTCTCCGCCGGAGCAAGCCGTGTGTTGCCCTGCCCTCTGCATGCGCAGAATGGAGGCCAAACACCCAATTGGCTGCATGTTACTACTCTGAAGCCGCAGTTGACACTTTGGCTACAACGTGTTCTTCCTTGACCTGGGTCCAGGCGTGAGAGAGCCTGCAGTCCTGAGAGGCCTACCAGTGTTAAGGCAGTACCTTCACTAAGGCTTCTCAGAAAGATCTGCACTGCAACACTTTTCATGGCACACGCGGACCTTCCTTTGGCGGCATGGGGGCAGGTTTCCTAACCACTAGCCAAGAAGGCTTTGGGATGAGCTCCTAGTGAGGAACTGCACACACACCCTGGTTCTTTCGAGAAAACTCACTCTTCCTCCATTGCCTCCTAGGGAACTCCTACGGTGATTACAAAACAGGGAGCAGGACTTGGTTTCAGGCAGGTCTGAGCACGCAGCTCTCCGGACTGCCAACGGGACAGATTTTGCTTTTCTCGTCCAGCCCCCTTTTCACGGTTGCCACACAGCTCATGTAGCTGAAGTCCCCGGGCGGCCAAAAGAGACCCATGTCACATACTGTACCCATTCGCTGAAAGCACTTTGGAAAGCCAGGTTTCCTCCGGCAGGGAATTGCGCGAGCCAGTGTACGCCTTCGTTTCTCCTAGGTCATGGTACATCTTGCAACGGCCTAGCAGTCTTTGAAGGACGACGGCCTATTTCTCCCTCGAGAGGTGAAGTCCGGGTGCTGCTTCAGGGAGCAAGAGGTCAAGTATGGATTCCGAGAACTCGTGTAAGCACGGTGTTTTTCCAAAAGCAGCTCAGGGTTACAAAAGGAGGCCACCTTGCATTGCCCAGAAGCCCCGTTACAAACGTGTTCTTCAGGCATCCTCTAAGCTCTCCAAGTCGAGCTCTCCGATGGAGGAAAAACGTTGTTGCCCAGCCTCCTGCATACAAAACAGTAGAGTCCAAAGACCCTTGTGGCTGGGTGTTGCTCAGCAGGCTCAGATGCCACTTCTGCTCCACAGTGACCTTCCTCGGAATACGGTGCAGACGCTCGCATCGCATCCTCATCCTTACAGAGTCTTGAAAGGCACACCAGCATTTACAGCAGTTCAGTCGGGAAGGCCTCTTTGAAACTGCTGACTGCGACTGTGCTGGTGGAAAGAAACACTGCACCTTACCTTGAGTCTGGCGCTCGTCTGAATTATGCCCTAGACAACGTCCTCTGCTGGATGTACTCCTAGCAAGCAATTGCCAGCATTCCGTTTCACTGGGCAAAGTCTCCGTTCCTCCCTGGGTATTCTCGCAGGGTTGAGAAGGTTGGCGACCGCAGGGCTTTTCATTAAGCACTCATCATGGAAAACACGGACCTTCCTTGCAACACGCGGGCAAGTTTCCTTCCCACTGGCCAAGAAGGCTTTGGGATGAGAACCTAGCAAGGAACTGCACGCACTCTGGTTCGTTCAAGAAAATTCACTCTGCCTCAGGTTGCCTCTCAGGGTAATCCAGGGGTGAATAGAAGACGGGCAACAGGACTGTTTCTCAGGCAGCTCTGAGGACGCAGCTCTCCGGTTGGTCACTGGGGCAAATTGTGCCCTTCCCGTCCCCCTCCACTTTCACGGTTGACACCTAGCTCGTGTACCTGAAGTTCACAAGCAGGCCACATAGACACATGCCACACACATGGGCCCTTCCATGACAACACTTTGGCTAGCAGGAGTCCTCCTGAGCTGAATGGCGTGAGCCGGTGAACGCCTTAGTGTCGCCTACCTCACCGTGGATCTTGCAAAGGCCTAACAGTCTTCAAAGGCTGAGAGCACATGTCTCCAGCTGGATCTGAAGTCGACGTGCTGCTTGCGAGGGGAAGACGTCAGCTAGGAATTCTGAGAACCCTTGCCATGGCGGTGTTGGTTCCAGTGCAGCTCAGGTTTACCAACTGGGGTCCCCTTGCCTTGCACAGCAGACCAGGGAGAAAACTCTTCCTGAGGATTCTTCCAAGCTGTGGCTATCTGGCTCTCCGACGGAAGACACACATTGCTGCCTGGCCTTCGGCACACCAACAGCAGCGCCCAAAGACCATCATGAGGCATGAGGTTGCTCAGAAGGCACAGACGACACTTTTGGTACACAGTGATTTTCCTCGGAAAAGGGTGCAGTCGCGAGCGTCCTCAGATATGTAAAAGGCACACCAGCATTACAGCACTTCAGTGGTGAAAGCCTCGGGTCTACTTGTGACCACCAAGTTTGCTGATGGAAACACTGCCCCTTATGTTGAGTATGCCACTCAGCCGACCTTCTCCTTAGCTGAAGTAGTCTGCTGCATGACCTCCTGGCAAGGAGTGGCAGGCACACTGTTTCTTTCGAGAACACTCACTCTTCCTCCCGAGGAATTCCTGCAGGGTGCCCAAGATGGGCGCCCGCCCGCCTCTGCCCCCGTGCTTTTCCTTCAGTTTCCTGGCCCCAAGCCTCCTGTTCCAAAGGGGCCAAACATGCTTTAGCCCTCAGGATCCGGTTTCTACGTGCAAACCCAGCCTGTGGAGCAGCCCCTTCTGCTCAGCTACAAGAGAGCCATGCGACACACCAGGCGCTCCTGTGAGGAGCCTTTTGTAAGCAGAGGTTCTCTGCAAGGTGACGTGCCTAGCCAAGACAGCGCTTCAGTCAGGCGTTGTCGACCCTGGAACTTTCAATCTCCCAGCAGTGCTTCGGGAAAAGTGTCCATCATTTTAGGCTGGTTGTAAAGTTACATTTCTGCTGGAGGTGAAGGGTCGTCAGCTTTGAGTTCGTAGAATCCATGTAACTCGCCGGGTATGATTCAGTGCAGCTAATAGCTAAGCCGGGAGTCTGACAGGCATTGCACGTGACACCGTTGCCCCACTCTGGTACCAAGACTGCTTTCCAGAGTTGGAGGTCTGGCTCTCCGCCGGAGCAAGCCGTGTGTTGCCCTGCCCTCTGCATGCGCAGAATGGAGGCCAAACACCCAATTGGCTGCATGTTACTACTCTGAAGCCGCAGTTGACACTTTGGCTACAACGTGTTCTTCCTTGACCTGGGTCCAGGCGTGAGAGAGCCTGCAGTCCTGAGAGGCCTACCAGTGTTAAGGCAGTACCTTCACTAAGGCTTCTCAGAAAGATCTGCACTGCAACACTTTTCATGGCACACGCGGACCTTCCTTTGGCGGCATGGGGGCAGGTTTCCTAACCACTAGCCAAGAAGGCTTTGGGATGAGCTCCTAGTGAGGAACTGCACACACACCCTGGTTCTTTCGAGAAAACTCACTCTTCCTCCATTGCCTCCTAGGGAACTCCTACGGTGATTACAAAACAGGGAGCAGGACTTGGTTTCAGGCAGGTCTGAGCACGCAGCTCTCCGGACTGCCAACGGGACAGATTTTGCTTTTCTCGTCCAGCCCCCTTTTCACGGTTGCCACACAGCTCATGTAGCTGAAGTCCCCGGGCGGCCAAAAGAGACCCATGTCACATACTGTACCCATTCGCTGAAAGCACTTTGGAAAGCCAGGTTTCCTCCGGCAGGGAATTGCGCGAGCCAGTGTACGCCTTCGTTTCTCCTAGGTCATGGTACATCTTGCAACGGCCTAGCAGTCTTTGAAGGACGACGGCCTATTTCTCCCTCGAGAGGTGAAGTCCGGGTGCTGCTTCAGGGAGCAAGAGGTCAAGTATGGATTCCGAGAACTCGTGTAAGCACGGTGTTTTTCCAAAAGCAGCTCAGGGTTACAAAAGGAGGCCACCTCGCATTGCCCAGAAGCCCCGTTACAAACGTGTTCTTCAGGCATCCTCTAAGCTCTCCAAGTCGAGCTCTCCGATGGAGGAAAAACGTTGTTGCCCAGCCTCCTGCATACAAAACAGTAGAGTCCAAAGACCCTTGTGGCTGGGTGTTGCTCAGCAGGCTCAGATGCCACTTCTGCTCCACAGTGACCTTCCTCGGAATACGGTGCAGACGCTCGCATCGCATCCTCATCCTTACAGAGTCTTGAAAGGCACACCAGCATTTACAGCAGTTCAGTCGGGAAGGCCTCTTTGAAACTGCTGACTGCGACTGTGCTGGTGGAAAGAAACACTGCACCTTACCTTGAGTCTGGCGCTCGTCTGAATTATGCCCTAGACAACGTCCTCTGCTGGATGTACTCCTAGCAAGCAATTGCCAGCATTCCGTTTCACTGGGCAAAGTCTCCGTTCCTCCCTGGGTATTCTCGCAGGGTTGAGAAGGTTGGCGACCGCAGGGCTTTTCATTAAGCACTCATCATGGAAAACACGGACCTTCCTTGCAACACGCGGGCAAGTTTCCTTCCCACTGGCCAAGAAGGCTTTGGGATGAGAACCTAGCAAGGAACTGCACGCACTCTGGTTCGTTCAAGAAAATTCACTCTGCCTCAGGTTGCCTCTCAGGGTAATCCAGGGGTGAATAGAAGACGGGCAACAGGACTGTTTCTCAGGCAGCTCTGAGGACGCAGCTCTCCGGTTGGTCACTGGGGCAAATTGTGCCCTTCCCGTCCCCCTCCACTTTCACGGTTGACACCTAGCTCGTGTACCTGAAGTTCACAAGCAGGCCACATAGACACATGCCACACACATGGGCCCTTCCATGACAACACTTTGGCTAGCAGGAGTCCTCCTGAGCTGAATGGCGTGAGCCGGTGAACGCCTTAGTGTCGCCTACCTCACCGTGGATCTTGCAAAGGCCTAACAGTCTTCAAAGGCTGAGAGCACATGTCTCCAGCTGGATCTGAAGTCGACGTGCTGCTTGCGAGGGGAAGACGTCAGCTAGGAATTCTGAGAACCCTTGCCATGGCGGTGTTGGTTCCAGTGCAGCTCAGGTTTACCAACTGGGGTCCCCTTGCCTTGCACAGCAGACCAGGGAGAAAACTCTTCCTGAGGATTCTTCCAAGCTGTGGCTATCTGGCTCTCCGACGGAAGACACACATTGCTGCCTGGCCTTCGGCACACCAACAGCAGCGCCCAAAGACCATCATGAGGCATGAGGTTGCTCAGAAGGCACAGACGACACTTTCGGTACACAGTGATTTTCCTCGGAAAAGGGTGCAGTCGCGAGCGTCCTCAGATATGTAAAAGGCACACCAGCATTACAGCACTTCAGTGGTGAAAGCCTCGGGTCTACTTGTGACCACCAAGTTTGCTGATGGAAACACTGCCCCTTATGTTGAGTATGCCACTCAGCCGACCTTCTCCTTAGCTGAAGTAGTCTGCTGCATGACCTCCTGGCAAGGAGTGGCAGGCACACTGTTTCTTTCGAGAACACTCACTCTTCCTCCCGAGGAATTCCTGCAGGGTGCCCAAGATGGGCGCCCGCCCGCCTCTGCCCCCGTGCTTTTCCTTCAGTTTCCTGGCCCCAAGCCTCCTGTTCCAAAGGGGCCAAACATGCTTTAGCCCTCAGGATCCGGTTTCTACGTGCAAACCCAGCCTGTGGAGCAGCCCCTTCTGCTCAGCTACAAGAGAGCCATGCGACACACCAGGCGCTCCTGTGAGGAGCCTTTTGTAAGCAGAGGTTCTCTGCAAGGTGACGTGCCTAGCCAAGACAGCGCTTCAGTCAGGCGTTGTCGACCCTGGAACTTTCAATCTCCCAGCAGTGCTTCGGGAAAAGTGTCCATCATTTTAGGCTGGTTGTAAAGTTACATTTCTGCTGGAGGTGAAGGGTCGTCAGCTTTGAGTTCGTAGAATCCATGTAACTCGCCGGGTATGATTCAGTGCAGCTAATAGCTAAGCCGGGAGTCTGACAGGCATTGCACGTGACACCGTTGCCCCACTCTGGTACCAAGACTGCTTTCCAGAGTTGGAGGTCTGGCTCTCCGCCGGAGCAAGCCGTGTGTTGCCCTGCCCTCTGCATGCGCAGAATGGAGGCCAAACACCCAATTGGCTGCATGTTACTACTCTGAAGCCGCAGTTGACACTTTGGCTACAACGTGTTCTTCCTTGACCTGGGTCCAGGCGTGAGAGAGCCTGCAGTCCTGAGAGGCCTACCAGTGTTAAGGCAGTACCTTCACTAAGGCTTCTCAGAAAGATCTGCACTGCAACACTTTTCATGGCACACGCGGACCTTCCTTTGGCGGCATGGGGGCAGGTTTCCTAACCACTAGCCAAGAAGGCTTTGGGATGAGCTCCTAGTGAGGAACTGCACACACACCCTGGTTCTTTCGAGAAAACTCACTCTTCCTCCATTGCCTCCTAGGGAACTCCTACGGTGATTACAAAACAGGGAGCAGGACTTGGTTTCAGGCAGGTCCGAGCACGCAGCTCTCCGGACTGCCAACGGGACAGATTTTGCTTTTCTCGTCCAGCCCCCTTTTCACGGTTGCCACACAGCTCATGTAGCTGAAGTCCCCGGGCAGCCAAAAGAGACCCATGTCACATACTGTACCCATTCGCTGAAAGCACTTTGGAAAGCCAGGTTTCCTCCGGCAGGGAATTGCGCGAGCCAGTGTACGCCTTCGTTTCTCCTAGGTCATGGTACATCTTGCAACGGCCTAGCAGTCTTTGAAGGACGACGGCCTATTTCTCCCTCGAGAGGTGAAGTCCGGGTGCTGCTTCAGGGAGCAAGAGGTCAAGTATGGATTCCGAGAACTCGTGTAAGCACGGTGTTTTTCCAAAAGCAGCTCAGGGTTACAAAAGGAGGCCACCTCGCATTGCCCAGAAGCCCCGTTACAAACGTGTTCTTCAGGCATCCTCTAAGCTCTCCAAGTCGAGCTCTCCGATGGAGGAAAAACGTTGTTGCCCAGCCTCCTGCATACAAAACAGTAGAGTCCAAAGACCCTTGTGGCTGGGTGTTGCTCAGCAGGCTCAGATGCCACTTCTGCTCCACAGTGACCTTCCTCGGAATACGGTGCAGACGCTCGCATCGCATCCTCATCCTTACAGAGTCTTGAAAGGCACACCAGCATTTACAGCAGTTCAGTCGGGAAGGCCTCTTTGAAACTGCTGACTGCGACTGTGCTGGTGGAAAGAAACACTGCACCTTACCTTGAGTCTGGCGCTCGTCTGAATTATGCCCTAGACAACGTCCTCTGCTGGATGTACTCCTAGCAAGCAATTGCCAGCATTCCGTTTCACTGGGCAAAGTCTCCGTTCCTCCCTGGGTATTCTCGCAGGGTTGAGAAGGTTGGCGACCGCAGGGCTTTTCATTAAGCACTCATCATGGAAAACACGGACCTTCCTTGCAACACGCGGGCAAGTTTCCTTCCCACTGGCCAAGAAGGCTTTGGGATGAGAACCTAGCAAGGAACTGCACGCACTCTGGTTCGTTCAAGAAAATTCACTCTGCCTCAGGTTGCCTCTCAGGGTAATCCAGGGGTGAATAGAAGACGGGCAACAGGACTGTTTCTCAGGCAGCTCTGAGGACGCAGCTCTCCGGTTGGTCACTGGGGCAAATTGTGCCCTTCCCGTCCCCCTCCACTTTCACGGTTGACACCTAGCTCGTGTACCTGAAGTTCACAAGCAGGCCACATAGACACATGCCACACACATGGGCCCTTCCATGACAACACTTTGGCTAGCAGGAGTCCTCCTGAGCTGAATGGCGTGAGCCGGTGAACGCCTTAGTGTCGCCTACCTCACCGTGGATCTTGCAAAGGCCTAACAGTCTTCAAAGGCTGAGAGCACATGTCTCCAGCTGGATCTGAAGTCGACGTGCTGCTTGCGAGGGGAAGACGTCAGCTAGGAATTCTGAGAACCCTTGCCATGGCGGTGTTGGTTCCAGTGCAGCTCAGGTTTACCAACTGGGGTCCCCTTGCCTTGCACAGCAGACCAGGGAGAAAACTCTTCCTGAGGATTCTTCCAAGCTGTGGCTATCTGGCTCTCCGACGGAAGACACACATTGCTGCCTGGCCTTCGGCACACCAACAGCAGCGCCCAAAGACCATCATGAGGCATGAGGTTGCTCAGAAGGCACAGACGACACTTTCGGTACACAGTGATTTTCCTCGGAAAAGGGTGCAGTCGCGAGCGTCCTCAGATATGTAAAAGGCACACCAGCATTACAGCACTTCAGTGGTGAAAGCCTCGGGTCTACTTGTGACCACCAAGTTTGCTGATGGAAACACTGCCCCTTATGTTGAGTATGCCACTCAGCCGACCTTCTCCTTAGCTGAAGTAGTCTGCTGCATGACCTCCTGGCAAGGAGTGGCAGGCACACTGTTTCTTTCGAGAACACGCACTCTTCCTCCCGAGGAATTCCTGCAGGGTGCCCAAGATGGGCGCCCGCCCGCCTCTGCCCCCGTGCTTTTCCTTCAGTTTCCTGGCCCCAAGCCTCCTGTTCCAAAGGGGCCAAACATGCTTTAGCCCTCAGGATCCGGTTTCTACGTGCAAACCCAGCCTGTGGAGCAGCCCCTTCTGCTCAGCTACAAGAGAGCCATGCGACACACCAGGCGCTCCTGTGAGGAGCCTTTTGTAAGCAGAGGTTCTCTGCAAGGTGACGTGCCTAGCCAAGACAGCGCTTCAGTCAGGCGTTGTCGACCCTGGAACTTTCAATCTCCCAGCAGTGCTTCGGGAAAAGTGTCCATCATTTTAGGCTGGTTGTAAAGTTACATTTCTGCTGGAGGTGAAGGGTCGTCAGCTTTGAGTTCGTAGAATCCATGTAACTCGCCGGGTATGATTCAGTGCAGCTAATAGCTAAGCCGGGAGTCTGACAGGCATTGCACGTGACACCGTTGCCCCACTCTGGTACCAAGACTGCTTTCCAGAGTTGGAGGTCTGGCTCTCCGCCGGAGCAAGCCGTGTGTTGCCCTGCCCTCTGCATGCGCAGAATGGAGGCCAAACACCCAATTGGCTGCATGTTACTACTCTGAAGCCGCAGTTGACACTTTGGCTACAACGTGTTCTTCCTTGACCTGGGTCCAGGCGTGAGAGAGCCTGCAGTCCTGAGAGGCCTACCAGTGTTAAGGCAGTACCTTCACTAAGGCTTCTCAGAAAGATCTGCACTGCAACACTTTTCATGGCACACGCGGACCTTCCTTTGGCGGCATGGGGGCAGGTTTCCTAACCACTAGCCAAGAAGGCTTTGGGATGAGCTCCTAGTGAGGAACTGCACACACACCCTGGTTCTTTCGAGAAAACTCACTCTTCCTCCATTGCCTCCTAGGGAACTCCTACGGTGATTACAAAACAGGGAGCAGGACTTGGTTTCAGGCAGGTCCGAGCACGCAGCTCTCCGGACTGCCAACGGGACAGATTTTGCTTTTCTCGTCCAGCCCCCTTTTCACGGTTGCCACACAGCTCATGTAGCTGAAGTCCCCGGGCAGCCAAAAGAGACCCATGTCACATACTGTACCCATTCGCTGAAAGCACTTTGGAAAGCCAGGTTTCCTCCGGCAGGGAATTGCGCGAGCCAGTGTACGCCTTCGTTTCTCCTAGGTCATGGTACATCTTGCAACGGCCTAGCAGTCTTTGAAGGACGACGGCCTATTTCTCCCTCGAGAGGTGAAGTCCGGGTGCTGCTTCAGGGAGCAAGAGGTCAAGTATGGATTCCGAGAACTCGTGTAAGCACGGTGTTTTTCCAAAAGCAGCTCAGGGTTACAAAAGGAGGCCACCTCGCATTGCCCAGAAGCCCCGTTACAAACGTGTTCTTCAGGCATCCTCTAAGCTCTCCAAGTCGAGCTCTCCGATGGAGGAAAAACGTTGTTGCCCAGCCTCCTGCATACAAAACAGTAGAGTCCAAAGACCCTTGTGGCTGGGTGTTGCTCAGCAGGCTCAGATGCCACTTCTGCTCCACAGTGACCTTCCTCGGAATACGGTGCAGACGCTCGCATCGCATCCTCATCCTTACAGAGTCTTGAAAGGCACACCAGCATTTACAGCAGTTCAGTCGGGAAGGCCTCTTTGAAACTGCTGACTGCGACTGTGCTGGTGGAAAGAAACACTGCACCTTACCTTGAGTCTGGCGCTCGTCTGAATTATGCCCTAGACAACGTCCTCTGCTGGATGTACTCCTAGCAAGCAATTGCCAGCATTCCGTTTCACTGGGCAAAGTCTCCGTTCCTCCCTGGGTATTCTCGCAGGGTTGAGAAGGTTGGCGACCGCAGGGCTTTTCATTAAGCACTCATCATGGAAAACACGGACCTTCCTTGCAACACGCGGGCAAGTTTCCTTCCCACTGGCCAAGAAGGCTTTGGGATGAGAACCTAGCAAGGAACTGCACGCACTCTGGTTCGTTCAAGAAAATTCACTCTGCCTCAGGTTGCCTCTCAGGGTAATCCAGGGGTGAATAGAAGACGGGCAACAGGACTGTTTCTCAGGCAGCTCTGAGGACGCAGCTCTCCGGTTGGTCACTGGGGCAAATTGTGCCCTTCCCGTCCCCCTCCACTTTCACGGTTGACACCTAGCTCGTGTACCTGAAGTTCACAAGCAGGCCACATAGACACATGCCACACACATGGGCCCTTCCATGACAACACTTTGGCTAGCAGGAGTCCTCCTGAGCTGAATGGCGTGAGCCGGTGAACGCCTTAGTGTCGCCTACCTCACCGTGGATCTTGCAAAGGCCTAACAGTCTTCAAAGGCTGAGAGCACATGTCTCCAGCTGGATCTGAAGTCGACGTGCTGCTTGCGAGGGGAAGACGTCAGCTAGGAATTCTGAGAACCCTTGCCATGGCGGTGTTGGTTCCAGTGCAGCTCAGGTTTACCAACTGGGGTCCCCTTGCCTTGCACAGCAGACCAGGGAGAAAACTCTTCCTGAGGATTCTTCCAAGCTGTGGCTATCTGGCTCTCCGACGGAAGACACACATTGCTGCCTGGCCTTCGGCACACCAACAGCAGCGCCCAAAGACCATCATGAGGCATGAGGTTGCTCAGAAGGCACAGACGACACTTTCGGTACACAGTGATTTTCCTCGGAAAAGGGTGCAGTCGCGAGCGTCCTCAGATATGTAAAAGGCACACCAGCATTACAGCACTTCAGTGGTGAAAGCCTCGGGTCTACTTGTGACCACCAAGTTTGCTGATGGAAACACTGCCCCTTATGTTGAGTATGCCACTCAGCCGACCTTCTCCTTAGCTGAAGTAGTCTGCTGCATGACCTCCTGGCAAGGAGTGGCAGGCACACTGTTTCTTTCGAGAACACGCACTCTTCCTCCCGAGGAATTCCTGCAGGGTGCCCAAGATGGGCGCCCGCCCGCCTCTGCCCCCGTGCTTTTCCTTCAGTTTCCTGGCCCCAAGCCTCCTGTTCCAAAGGGGCCAAACATGCTTTAGCCCTCAGGATCCGGTTTCTACGTGCAAACCCAGCCTGTGGAGCAGCCCCTTCTGCTCAGCTACAAGAGAGCCATGCGACACACCAGGCGCTCCTGTGAGGAGCCTTTTGTAAGCAGAGGTTCTCTGCAAGGTGACGTGCCTAGCCAAGACAGCGCTTCAGTCAGGCGTTGTCGACCCTGGAACTTTCAATCTCCCAGCAGTGCTTCGGGAAAAGTGTCCATCATTTTAGGCTGGTTGTAAAGTTACATTTCTGCTGGAGGTGAAGGGTCGTCAGCTTTGAGTTCGTAGAATCCATGTAACTCGCCGGGTATGATTCAGTGCAGCTAATAGCTAAGCCGGGAGTCTGACAGGCATTGCACGTGACACCGTTGCCCCACTCTGGTACCAAGACTGCTTTCCAGAGTTGGAGGTCTGGCTCTCCGCCGGAGCAAGCCGTGTGTTGCCCTGCCCTCTGCATGCGCAGAATGGAGGCCAAACACCCAATTGGCTGCATGTTACTACTCTGAAGCCGCAGTTGACACTTTGGCTACAACGTGTTCTTCCTTGACCTGGGTCCAGGCGTGAGAGAGCCTGCAGTCCTGAGAGGCCTACCAGTGTTAAGGCAGTACCTTCACTAAGGCTTCTCAGAAAGATCTGCACTGCAACACTTTTCATGGCACACGCGGACCTTCCTTTGGCGGCATGGGGGCAGGTTTCCTAACCACTAGCCAAGAAGGCTTTGGGATGAGCTCCTAGTGAGGAACTGCACACACACCCTGGTTCTTTCGAGAAAACTCACTCTTCCTCCATTGCCTCCTAGGGAACTCCTACGGTGATTACAAAACAGGGAGCAGGACTTGGTTTCAGGCAGGTCCGAGCACGCAGCTCTCCGGACTGCCAACGGGACAGATTTTGCTTTTCTCGTCCAGCCCCCTTTTCACGGTTGCCACACAGCTCATGTAGCTGAAGTCCCCGGGCAGCCAAAAGAGACCCATGTCACATACTGTACCCATTCGCTGAAAGCACTTTGGAAAGCCAGGTTTCCTCCGGCAGGGAATTGCGCGAGCCAGTGTACGCCTTCGTTTCTCCTAGGTCATGGTACATCTTGCAACGGCCTAGCAGTCTTTGAAGGACGACGGCCTATTTCTCCCTCGAGAGGTGAAGTCCGGGTGCTGCTTCAGGGAGCAAGAGGTCAAGTATGGATTCCGAGAACTCGTGTAAGCACGGTGTTTTTCCAAAAGCAGCTCAGGGTTACAAAAGGAGGCCACCTCGCATTGCCCAGAAGCCCCGTTACAAACGTGTTCTTCAGGCATCCTCTAAGCTCTCCAAGTCGAGCTCTCCGATGGAGGAAAAACGTTGTTGCCCAGCCTCCTGCATACAAAACAGTAGAGTCCAAAGACCCTTGTGGCTGGGTGTTGCTCAGCAGGCTCAGATGCCACTTCTGCTCCACAGTGACCTTCCTCGGAATACGGTGCAGACGCTCGCATCGCATCCTCATCCTTACAGAGTCTTGAAAGGCACACCAGCATTTACAGCAGTTCAGTCGGGAAGGCCTCTTTGAAACTGCTGACTGCGACTGTGCTGGTGGAAAGAAACACTGCACCTTACCTTGAGTCTGGCGCTCGTCTGAATTATGCCCTAGACAACGTCCTCTGCTGGATGTACTCCTAGCAAGCAATTGCCAGCATTCCGTTTCACTGGGCAAAGTCTCCGTTCCTCCCTGGGTATTCTCGCAGGGTTGAGAAGGTTGGCGACCGCAGGGCTTTTCATTAAGCACTCATCATGGAAAACACGGACCTTCCTTGCAACACGCGGGCAAGTTTCCTTCCCACTGGCCAAGAAGGCTTTGGGATGAGAACCTAGCAAGGAACTGCACGCACTCTGGTTCGTTCAAGAAAATTCACTCTGCCTCAGGTTGCCTCTCAGGGTAATCCAGGGGTGAATAGAAGACGGGCAACAGGACTGTTTCTCAGGCAGCTCTGAGGACGCAGCTCTCCGGTTGGTCACTGGGGCAAATTGTGCCCTTCCCGTCCCCCTCCACTTTCACGGTTGACACCTAGCTCGTGTACCTGAAGTTCACAAGCAGGCCACATAGACACATGCCACACACATGGGCCCTTCCATGACAACACTTTGGCTAGCAGGAGTCCTCCTGAGCTGAATGGCGTGAGCCGGTGAACGCCTTAGTGTCGCCTACCTCACCGTGGATCTTGCAAAGGCCTAACAGTCTTCAAAGGCTGAGAGCACATGTCTCCAGCTGGATCTGAAGTCGACGTGCTGCTTGCGAGGGGAAGACGTCAGCTAGGAATTCTGAGAACCCTTGCCATGGCGGTGTTGGTTCCAGTGCAGCTCAGGTTTACCAACTGGGGTCCCCTTGCATTGCACAGCAGACCAGGGAGAAAACTCTTCCTGAGGATTCTTCCAAGCTGTGGCTATCTGGCTCCCCGACGGAAGAAACACATTGCTGCCTGGCCTTCGGCACACCAACAGCAGCGCCCAAAGACCATCATGAGGCATGAGGTTGCTCAGAAGGCACAGACGACACTTTCGGTACACAGTGATTTTCCTCGGAAAAGGGTGTAGTCGCGAGCGTCCTCAGATATGTAAAAGGCACACCAGCATTACAGCACTTCAGTGGTGAAAGCCTCGGGTCTACTTGTGACCACCAAGTTTGCTGATGGAAACACTGCCCCTTATGTTGAGTATGCCACTCAGCCGACCTTCTCCTTAGCTGAAGTAGTCTGCTGCATGACCTCCTGGCAAGGAGTGGCAGGCACACTGTTTCTTTCGAGAACACTCACTCTTCCTCCCGAGGAATTCCTGCAGGGTGCCCAAGATGGGCGCCCGCCCGCCTCTGCCCCCGTGCTTTTCCTTCAGTTTCCTGGCCCCAAGCCTCCTGTTCCAAAGGGGCCAAACATGCTTTAGCCCTCAGGATCCGGTTTCTACGTGCAAACCCAGCCTGTGGAGCAGCCCCTTCTGCTCAGCTACAAGAGAGCCATGCGACACACCAGGCGCTCCTGTGAGGAGCCTTTTGTAAGCAGAGGTTCTCTGCAAGGTGACGTGCCTAGCCAAGACAGCGCTTCAGTCAGGCGTTGTCGACCCTGGAACTTTCAATCTCCCAGCAGTGCTTCGGGAAAAGTGTCCATCATTTTAGGCTGGTTGTAAAGTTACATTTCTGCTGGAGGTGAAGGGTCGTCAGCTTTGAGTTCGTAGAATCCATGTAACTCGCCGGGTATGATTCAGTGCAGCTAATAGCTAAGCCGGGAGTCTGACAGGCATTGCACGTGACACCGTTGCCCCACTCTGGTACCAAGACTGCTTTCCAGAGTTGGAGGTCTGGCTCTCCGCCGGAGCAAGCCGTGTGTTGCCCTGCCCTCTGCATGCGCAGAATGGAGGCCAAACACCCAATTGGCTGCATGTTACTACTCTGAAGCCGCAGTTGACACTTTGGCTACAACGTGTTCTTCCTTGACCTGGGTCCAGGCGTGAGAGAGCCTGCAGTCCTGAGAGGCCTACCAGTGTTAAGGCAGTACCTTCACTAAGGCTTCTCAGAAAGATCTGCACTGCAACACTTTTCATGGCACACGCGGACCTTCCTTTGGCGGCATGGGGGCAGGTTTCCTAACCACTAGCCAAGAAGGCTTTGGGATGAGCTCCTAGTGAGGAACTGCACACACACCCTGGTTCTTTCGAGAAAACTCACTCTTCCTCCATTGCCTCCTAGGGAACTCCTACGGTGATTACAAAACAGGGAGCAGGACTTGGTTTCAGGCAGGTCTGAGCACGCAGCTCTCCGGACTGCCAACGGGACAGATTTTGCTTTTCTCGTCCAGCCCCCTTTTCACGGTTGCCACACAGCTCATGTAGCTGAAGTCCCCGGGCAGCCAAAAGAGACCCATGTCACATACTGTACCCATTCGCTGAAAGCACTTTGGAAAGCCAGGTTTCCTCCGGCAGGGAATTGCGCGAGCCAGTGTACGCCTTCGTTTCTCCTAGGTCATGGTACATCTTGCAACGGCCTAGCAGTCTTTGAAGGACGACGGCCTATTTCTCCCTCGAGAGGTGAAGTCCGGGTGCTGCTTCAGGGAGCAAGAGGTCAAGTATGGATTCCGAGAACTCGTGTAAGCACGGTGTTTTTCCAAAAGCAGCTCAGGGTTACAAAAGGAGGCCACCTCGCATTGCCCAGAAGCCCCGTTACAAACGTGTTCTTCAGGCATCCTCTAAGCTCTCCAAGTCGAGCTCTCCGATGGAGGAAAAACGTTGTTGCCCAGCCTCCTGCATACAAAACAGTAGAGTCCAAAGACCCTTGTGGCTGGGTGTTGCTCAGCAGGCTCAGATGCCACTTCTGCTCCACAGTGACCTTCCTCGGAATACGGTGCAGACGCTCGCATCGCATCCTCATCCTTACAGAGTCTTGAAAGGCACACCAGCATTTACAGCAGTTCAGTCGGGAAGGCCTCTTTGAAACTGCTGACTGCGACTGTGCTGGTGGAAAGAAACACTGCACCTTACCTTGAGTCTGGCGCTCGTCTGAATTATGCCCTAGACAACGTCCTCTGCTGGATGTACTCCTAGCAAGCAATTGCCAGCATTCCGTTTCACTGGGCAAAGTCTCCGTTCCTCCCTGGGTATTCTCGCAGGGTTGAGAAGGTTGGCGACCGCAGGGCTTTTCATTAAGCACTCATCATGGAAAACACGGACCTTCCTTGCAACACGCGGGCAAGTTTCCTTCCCACTGGCCAAGAAGGCTTTGGGATGAGAACCTAGCAAGGAACTGCACGCACTCTGGTTCGTTCAAGAAAATTCACTCTGCCTCAGGTTGCCTCTCAGGGTAATCCAGGGGTGAATAGAAGACGGGCAACAGGACTGTTTCTCAGGCAGCTCTGAGGACGCAGCTCTCCGGTTGGTCACTGGGGCAAATTGTGCCCTTCCCGTCCCCCTCCACTTTCACGGTTGACACCTAGCTCGTGTACCTGAAGTTCACAAGCAGGCCACATAGACACATGCCACACACATGGGCCCTTCCATGACAACACTTTGGCTAGCAGGAGTCCTCCTGAGCTGAATGGCGTGAGCCGGTGAACGCCTTAGTGTCGCCTACCTCACCGTGGATCTTGCAAAGGCCTAACAGTCTTCAAAGGCTGAGAGCACATGTCTCCAGCTGGATCTGAAGTCGACGTGCTGCTTGCGAGGGGAAGACGTCAGCTAGGAATTCTGAGAACCCTTGCCATGGCGGTGTTGGTTCCAGTGCAGCTCAGGTTTACCAACTGGGGTCCCCTTGCCTTGCACAGCAGACCAGGGAGAAAACTCTTCCTGAGGATTCTTCCAAGCTGTGGCTATCTGGCTCCCCGACGGAAGACACACATTGCTGCCTGGCCTTCGGCACACCAACAGCAGCGCCCAAAGACCATCATGAGGCATGAGGTTGCTCAGAAGGCACAGACGACACTTTCGGTACACAGTGATTTTCCTCGGAAAAGGGTGCAGTCGCGAGCGTCCTCAGATATGTAAAAGGCACACCAGCATTACAGCACTTCAGTGGTGAAAGCCTCGGGTCTACTTGTGACCACCAAGTTTGCTGATGGAAACACTGCCCCTTATGTTGAGTATGCCACTCAGCCGACCTTCTCCTTAGCTGAAGTAGTCTGCTGCATGACCTCCTGGCAAGGAGTGGCAGGCACACTGTTTCTTTCGAGAACACTCACTCTTCCTCCCGAGGAATTCCTGCAGGGTGCCCAAGATGGGCGCCCGCCCGCCTCTGCCCCCGTGCTTTTCCTTCAGTTTCCTGGCCCCAAGCCTCCTGTTCCAAAGGGGCCAAACATGCTTTAGCCCTCAGGATCCGGTTTCTACGTGCAAACCCAGCCTGTGGAGCAGCCCCTTCTGCTCAGCTACAAGAGAGCCATGCGACACACCAGGCGCTCCTGTGAGGAGCCTTTTGTAAGCAGAGGTTCTCTGCAAGGTGACGTGCCTAGCCAAGACAGCGCTTCAGTCAGGCGTTGTCGACCCTGGAACTTTCAATCTCCCAGCAGTGCTTCGGGAAAAGTGTCCATCATTTTAGGCTGGTTGTAAAGTTACATTTCTGCTGGAGGTGAAGGGTCGTCAGCTTTGAGTTCGTAGAATCCATGTAACTCGCCGGGTATGATTCAGTGCAGCTAATAGCTAAGCCGGGAGTCTGACAGGCATTGCACGTGACACCGTTGCCCCACTCTGGTACCAAGACTGCTTTCCAGAGTTGGAGGTCTGGCTCTCCGCCGGAGCAAGCCGTGTGTTGCCCTGCCCTCTGCATGCGCAGAATGGAGGCCAAACACCCAATTGGCTGCATGTTACTACTCTGAAGCCGCAGTTGACACTTTGGCTACAACGTGTTCTTCCTTGACCTGGGTCCAGGCGTGAGAGAGCCTGCAGTCCTGAGAGGCCTACCAGTGTTAAGGCAGTACCTTCACTAAGGCTTCTCAGAAAGATCTGCACTGCAACACTTTTCATGGCACACGCGGACCTTCCTTTGGCGGCATGGGGGCAGGTTTCCTAACCACTAGCCAAGAAGGCTTTGGGATGAGCTCCTAGTGAGGAACTGCACACACACCCTGGTTCTTTCGAGAAAACTCACTCTTCCTCCATTGCCTCCTAGGGAACTCCTACGGTGATTACAAAACAGGGAGCAGGACTTGGTTTCAGGCAGGTCTGAGCACGCAGCTCTCCGGACTGCCAACGGGACAGATTTTGCTTTTCTCGTCCAGCCCCCTTTTCACGGTTGCCACACAGCTCATGTAGCTGAAGTCCCCGGGCAGCCAAAAGAGACCCATGTCACATACTGTACCCATTCGCTGAAAGCACTTTGGAAAGCCAGGTTTCCTCCGGCAGGGAATTGCGCGAGCCAGTGTACGCCTTCGTTTCTCCTAGGTCATGGTACATCTTGCAACGGCCTAGCAGTCTTTGAAGGACGACGGCCTATTTCTCCCTCGAGAGGTGAAGTCCGGGTGCTGCTTCAGGGAGCAAGAGGTCAAGTATGGATTCCGAGAACTCGTGTAAGCACGGTGTTTTTCCAAAAGCAGCTCAGGGTTACAAAAGGAGGCCACCTCGCATTGCCCAGAAGCCCCGTTACAAACGTGTTCTTCAGGCATCCTCTAAGCTCTCCAAGTCGAGCTCTCCGATGGAGGAAAAACGTTGTTGCCCAGCCTCCTGCATACAAAACAGTAGAGTCCAAAGACCCTTGTGGCTGGGTGTTGCTCAGCAGGCTCAGATGCCACTTCTGCTCCACAGTGACCTTCCTCGGAATACGGTGCAGACGCTCGCATCGCATCCTCATCCTTACAGAGTCTTGAAAGGCACACCAGCATTTACAGCAGTTCAGTCGGGAAAGCCTCTTTGAAACTGCTGACTGCGACTGTGCTGGTGGAAAGAAACACTGCACCTTACCTTGAGTCTGGCGCTCGTCTGAATTATGCCCTAGACAACGTCCTCTGCTGGATGTACTCCTAGCAAGCAATTGCCAGCATTCCGTTTCACTGGGCAAAGTCTCCGTTCCTCCCTGGGTATTCTCGCAGGGTTGAGAAGGTTGGCGACCGCAGGGCTTTTCATTAAGCACTCATCATGGAAAACACGGACCTTCCTTGCAACACGCGGGCAAGTTTCCTTCCCACTGGCCAAGAAGGCTTTGGGATGAGAACCTAGCAAGGAACTGCACGCACTCTGGTTCGTTCAAGAAAATTCACTCTGCCTCAGGTTGCCTCTCAGGGTAATCCAGGGGTGAATAGAAGACGGGCAACAGGACTGTTTCTCAGGCAGCTCTGAGGACGCAGCTCTCCGGTTGGTCACTGGGGCAAATTGTGCCCTTCCCGTCCCCCTCCACTTTCACGGTTGACACCTAGCTCGTGTACCTGAAGTTCACAAGCAGGCCACATAGACACATGCCACACACATGGGCCCTTCCATGACAACACTTTGGCTAGCAGGAGTCCTCCTGAGCTGAATGGCGTGAGCCGGTGAACGCCTTAGTGTCGCCTACCTCACCGTGGATCTTGCAAAGGCCTAACAGTCTTCAAAGGCTGAGAGCACATGTCTCCAGCTGGATCTGAAGTCGACGTGCTGCTTGCGAGGGGAAGACGTCAGCTAGGAATTCTGAGAACCCTTGCCATGGCGGTGTTGGTTCCAGTGCAGCTCAGGTTTACCAACTGGGGTCCCCTTGCCTTGCACAGCAGACCAGGGAGAAAACTCTTCCTGAGGATTCTTCCAAGCTGTGGCTATCTGGCTCCCCGACGGAAGACACACATTGCTGCCTGGCCTTCGGCACACCAACAGCAGCGCCCAAAGACCATCATGAGGCATGAGGTTGCTCAGAAGGCACAGACGACACTTTCGGTACACAGTGATTTTCCTCGGAAAAGGGTGCAGTCGCGAGCGTCCTCAGATATGTAAAAGGCACACCAGCATTACAGCACTTCAGTGGTGAAAGCCTCGGGTCTACTTGTGACCACCAAGTTTGCTGATGGAAACACTGCCCCTTATGTTGAGTATGCCACTCAGCCGACCTTCTCCTTAGCTGAAGTAGTCTGCTGCATGACCTCCTGGCAAGGAGTGGCAGGCACACTGTTTCTTTCGAGAACACTCACTCTTCCTCCCGAGGAATTCCTGCAGGGTGCCCAAGATGGGCGCCCGCCCGCCTCTGCCCCCGTGCTTTTCCTTCAGTTTCCTGGCCCCAAGCCTCCTGTTCCAAAGGGGCCAAACATGCTTTAGCCCTCAGGATCCGGTTTCTACGTGCAAACCCAGCCTGTGGAGCAGCCCCTTCTGCTCAGCTACAAGAGAGCCATGCGACACACCAGGCGCTCCTGTGAGGAGCCTTTTGTAAGCAGAGGTTCTCTGCAAGGTGACGTGCCTAGCCAAGACAGCGCTTCAGTCAGGCGTTGTCGACCCTGGAACTTTCAATCTCCCAGCAGTGCTTCGGGAAAAGTGTCCATCATTTTAGGCTGGTTGTAAAGTTACATTTCTGCTGGAGGTGAAGGGTCGTCAGCTTTGAGTTCGTAGAATCCATGTAACTCGCCGGGTATGATTCAGTGCAGCTAATAGCTAAGCCGGGAGTCTGACAGGCATTGCACGTGACACCGTTGCCCCACTCTGGTACCAAGACTGCTTTCCAGAGTTGGAGGTCTGGCTCTCCGCCGGAGCAAGCCGTGTGTTGCCCTGCCCTCTGCATGCGCAGAATGGAGGCCAAACACCCAATTGGCTGCATGTTACTACTCTGAAGCCGCAGTTGACACTTTGGCTACAACGTGTTCTTCCTTGACCTGGGTCCAGGCGTGAGAGAGCCTGCAGTCCTGAGAGGCCTACCAGTGTTAAGGCAGTACCTTCACTAAGGCTTCTCAGAAAGATCTGCACTGCAACACTTTTCATGGCACACGCGGACCTTCCTTTGGCGGCATGGGGGCAGGTTTCCTAACCACTAGCCAAGAAGGCTTTGGGATGAGCTCCTAGTGAGGAACTGCACACACACCCTGGTTCTTTCGAGAAAACTCACTCTTCCTCCATTGCCTCCTAGGGAACTCCTACGGTGATTACAAAACAGGGAGCAGGACTTGGTTTCAGGCAGGTCTGAGCACGCAGCTCTCCGGACTGCCAACGGGACAGATTTTGCTTTTCTCGTCCAGCCCCCTTTTCACGGTTGCCACACAGCTCATGTAGCTGAAGTCCCCGGGCAGCCAAAAGAGACCCATGTCACATACTGTACCCATTCGCTGAAAGCACTTTGGAAAGCCAGGTTTCCTCCGGCAGGGAATTGCGCGAGCCAGTGTACGCCTTCGTTTCTCCTAGGTCATGGTACATCTTGCAACGGCCTAGCAGTCTTTGAAGGACGACGGCCTATTTCTCCCTCGAGAGGTGAAGTCCGGGTGCTGCTTCAGGGAGCAAGAGGTCAAGTATGGATTCCGAGAACTCGTGTAAGCACGGTGTTTTTCCAAAAGCAGCTCAGGGTTACAAAAGGAGGCCACCTCGCATTGCCCAGAAGCCCCGTTACAAACGTGTTCTTCAGGCATCCTCTAAGCTCTCCAAGTCGAGCTCTCCGATGGAGGAAAAACGTTGTTGCCCAGCCTCCTGCATACAAAACAGTAGAGTCCAAAGACCCTTGTGGCTGGGTGTTGCTCAGCAGGCTCAGATGCCACTTCTGCTCCACAGTGACCTTCCTCGGAATACGGTGCAGACGCTCGCATCGCATCCTCATCCTTACAGAGTCTTGAAAGGCACACCAGCATTTACAGCAGTTCAGTCGGGAAGGCCTCTTTGAAACTGCTGACTGCGACTGTGCTGGTGGAAAGAAACACTGCACCTTACCTTGAGTCTGGCGCTCGTCTGAATTATGCCCTAGACAACGTCCTCTGCTGGATGTACTCCTAGCAAGCAATTGCCAGCATTCCGTTTCACTGGGCAAAGTCTCCGTTCCTCCCTGGGTATTCTCGCAGGGTTGAGAAGGTTGGCGACCGCAGGGCTTTTCATTAAGCACTCATCATGGAAAACACGGACCTTCCTTGCAACACGCGGGCAAGTTTCCTTCCCACTGGCCAAGAAGGCTTTGGGATGAGAACCTAGCAAGGAACTGCACGCACTCTGGTTCGTTCAAGAAAATTCACTCTGCCTCAGGTTGCCTCTCAGGGTAATCCAGGGGTGAATAGAAGACGGGCAACAGGACTGTTTCTCAGGCAGCTCTGAGGACGCAGCTCTCCGGTTGGTCACTGGGGCAAATTGTGCCCTTCCCGTCCCCCTCCACTTTCACGGTTGACACCTAGCTCGTGTACCTGAAGTTCACAAGCAGGCCACATAGACACATGCCACACACATGGGCCCTTCCATGACAACACTTTGGCTAGCAGGAGTCCTCCTGAGCTGAATGGCGTGAGCCGGTGAACGCCTTAGTGTCGCCTACCTCACCGTGGATCTTGCAAAGGCCTAACAGTCTTCAAAGGCTGAGAGCACATGTCTCCAGCTGGATCTGAAGTCGACGTGCTGCTTGCGAGGGGAAGACGTCAGCTAGGAATTCTGAGAACCCTTGCCATGGCGGTGTTGGTTCCAGTGCAGCTCAGGTTTACCAACTGGGGTCCCCTTGCCTTGCACAGCAGACCAGGGAGAAAACTCTTCCTGAGGATTCTTCCAAGCTGTGGCTATCTGGCTCTCCGACGGAAGACACACATTGCTGCCTGGCCTTCGGCACACCAACAGCAGCGCCCAAAGACCATCATGAGGCATGAGGTTGCTCAGAAGGCACAGACGACACTTTCGGTACACAGTGATTTTCCTCGGAAAAGGGTGCAGTCGCGAGCGTCCTCAGATATGTAAAAGGCACACCAGCATTACAGCACTTCAGTGGTGAAAGCCTCGGGTCTACTTGTGACCACCAAGTTTGCTGATGGAAACACTGCCCCTTATGTTGAGTATGCCACTCAGCCGACCTTCTCCTTAGCTGAAGTAGTCTGCTGCATGACCTCCTGGCAAGGAGTGGCAGGCACACTGTTTCTTTCGAGAACACGCACTCTTCCTCCCGAGGAATTCCTGCAGGGTGCCCAAGATGGGCGCCCGCCCGCCTCTGCCCCCGTGCTTTTCCTTCAGTTTCCTGGCCCCAAGCCTCCTGTTCCAAAGGGGCCAAACATGCTTTAGCCCTCAGGATCCGGTTTCTACGTGCAAACCCAGCCTGTGGAGCAGCCCCTTCTGCTCAGCTACAAGAGAGCCATGCGACACACCAGGCGCTCCTGTGAGGAGCCTTTTGTAAGCAGAGGTTCTCTGCAAGGTGACGTGCCTAGCCAAGACAGCGCTTCAGTCAGGCGTTGTCGACCCTGGAACTTTCAATCTCCCAGCAGTGCTTCGGGAAAAGTGTCCATCATTTTAGGCTGGTTGTAAAGTTACATTTCTGCTGGAGGTGAAGGGTCGTCAGCTTTGAGTTCGTAGAATCCATGTAACTCGCCGGGTATGATTCAGTGCAGCTAATAGCTAAGCCGGGAGTCTGACAGGCATTGCACGTGACACCGTTGCCCCACTCTGGTACCAAGACTGCTTTCCAGAGTTGGAGGTCTGGCTCTCCGCCGGAGCAAGCCGTGTGTTGCCCTGCCCTCTGCATGCGCAGAATGGAGGCCAAACACCCAATTGGCTGCATGTTACTACTCTGAAGCCGCAGTTGACACTTTGGCTACAACGTGTTCTTCCTTGACCTGGGTCCAGGCGTGAGAGAGCCTGCAGTCCTGAGAGGCCTACCAGTGTTAAGGCAGTACCTTCACTAAGGCTTCTCAGAAAGATCTGCACTGCAACACTTTTCATGGCACACGCGGACCTTCCTTTGGCGGCATGGGGGCAGGTTTCCTAACCACTAGCCAAGAAGGCTTTGGGATGAGCTCCTAGTGAGGAACTGCACACACACCCTGGTTCTTTCGAGAAAACTCACTCTTCCTCCATTGCCTCCTAGGGAACTCCTACGGTGATTACAAAACAGGGAGCAGGACTTGGTTTCAGGCAGGTCTGAGCACGCAGCTCTCCGGACTGCCAACGGGACAGATTTTGCTTTTCTCGTCCAGCCCCCTTTTCACGGTTGCCACACAGCTCATGTAGCTGAAGTCCCCGGGCAGCCAAAAGAGACCCATGTCACATACTGTACCCATTCGCTGAAAGCACTTTGGAAAGCCAGGTTTCCTCCGGCAGGGAATTGCGCGAGCCAGTGTACGCCTTCGTTTCTCCTAGGTCATGGTACATCTTGCAACGGCCTAGCAGTCTTTGAAGGACGACGGCCTATTTCTCCCTCGAGAGGTGAAGTCCGGGTGCTGCTTCAGGGAGCAAGAGGTCAAGTATGGATTCCGAGAACTCGTGTAAGCACGGTGTTTTTCCAAAAGCAGCTCAGGGTTACAAAAGGAGGCCACCTCGCATTGCCCAGAAGCCCCGTTACAAACGTGTTCTTCAGGCATCCTCTAAGCTCTCCAAGTCGAGCTCTCCGATGGAGGAAAAACGTTGTTGCCCAGCCTCCTGCATACAAAACAGTAGAGTCCAAAGACCCTTGTGGCTGGGTGTTGCTCAGCAGGCTCAGATGCCACTTCTGCTCCACAGTGACCTTCCTCGGAATACGGTGCAGACGCTCGCATCGCATCCTCATCCTTACAGAGTCTTGAAAGGCACACCAGCATTTACAGCAGTTCAGTCGGGAAGGCCTCTTTGAAACTGCTGACTGCGACTGTGCTGGTGGAAAGAAACACTGCACCTTACCTTGAGTCTGGCGCTCGTCTGAATTATGCCCTAGACAACGTCCTCTGCTGGATGTACTCCTAGCAAGCAATTGCCAGCATTCCGTTTCACTGGGCAAAGTCTCCGTTCCTCCCTGGGTATTCTCGCAGGGTTGAGAAGGTTGGCGACCGCAGGGCTTTTCATTAAGCACTCATCATGGAAAACACGGACCTTCCTTGCAACACGCGGGCAAGTTTCCTTCCCACTGGCCAAGAAGGCTTTGGGATGAGAACCTAGCAAGGAACTGCACGCACTCTGGTTCGTTCAAGAAAATTCACTCTGCCTCAGGTTGCCTCTCAGGGTAATCCAGGGGTGAATAGAAGACGGGCAACAGGACTGTTTCTCAGGCAGCTCTGAGGACGCAGCTCTCCGGTTGGTCACTGGGGCAAATTGTGCCCTTCCCGTCCCCCTCCACTTTCACGGTTGACACCTAGCTCGTGTACCTGAAGTTCACAAGCAGGCCACATAGACACATGCCACACACATGGGCCCTTCCATGACAACACTTTGGCTAGCAGGAGTCCTCCTGAGCTGAATGGCGTGAGCCGGTGAACGCCTTAGTGTCGCCTACCTCACCGTGGATCTTGCAAAGGCCTAACAGTCTTCAAAGGCTGAGAGCACATGTCTCCAGCTGGATCTGAAGTCGACGTGCTGCTTGCGAGGGGAAGACGTCAGCTAGGAATTCTGAGAACCCTTGCCATGGCGGTGTTGGTTCCAGTGCAGCTCAGGTTTACCAACTGGGGTCCCCTTGCCTTGCACAGCAGACCAGGGAGAAAACTCTTCCTGAGGATTCTTCCAAGCTGTGGCTATCTGGCTCTCCGACGGAAGACACACATTGCTGCCTGGCCTTCGGCACACCAACAGCAGCGCCCAAAGACCATCATGAGGCATGAGGTTGCTCAGAAGGCACAGACGACACTTTCGGTACACAGTGATTTTCCTCGGAAAAGGGTGCAGTCGCGAGCGTCCTCAGATATGTAAAAGGCACACCAGCATTACAGCACTTCAGTGGTGAAAGCCTCGGGTCTACTTGTGACCACCAAGTTTGCTGATGGAAACACTGCCCCTTATGTTGAGTATGCCACTCAGCCGACCTTCTCCTTAGCTGAAGTAGTCTGCTGCATGACCTCCTGGCAAGGAGTGGCAGGCACACTGTTTCTTTCGAGAACACGCACTCTTCCTCCCGAGGAATTCCTGCAGGGTGCCCAAGATGGGCGCCCGCCCGCCTCTGCCCCCGTGCTTTTCCTTCAGTTTCCTGGCCCCAAGCCTCCTGTTCCAAAGGGGCCAAACATGCTTTAGCCCTCAGGATCCGGTTTCTACGTGCAAACCCAGCCTGTGGAGCAGCCCCTTCTGCTCAGCTACAAGAGAGCCATGCGACACACCAGGCGCTCCTGTGAGGAGCCTTTTGTAAGCAGAGGTTCTCTGCAAGGTGACGTGCCTAGCCAAGACAGCGCTTCAGTCAGGCGTTGTCGACCCTGGAACTTTCAATCTCCCAGCAGTGCTTCGGGAAAAGTGTCCATCATTTTAGGCTGGTTGTAAAGTTACATTTCTGCTGGAGGTGAAGGGTCGTCAGCTTTGAGTTCGTAGAATCCATGTAACTCGCCGGGTATGATTCAGTGCAGCTAATAGCTAAGCCGGGAGTCTGACAGGCATTGCACGTGACACCGTTGCCCCACTCTGGTACCAAGACTGCTTTCCAGAGTTGGAGGTCTGGCTCTCCGCCGGAGCAAGCCGTGTGTTGCCCTGCCCTCTGCATGCGCAGAATGGAGGCCAAACACCCAATTGGCTGCATGTTACTACTCTGAAGCCGCAGTTGACACTTTGGCTACAACGTGTTCTTCCTTGACCTGGGTCCAGGCGTGAGAGAGCCTGCAGTCCTGAGAGGCCTACCAGTGTTAAGGCAGTACCTTCACTAAGGCTTCTCAGAAAGATCTGCACTGCAACACTTTTCATGGCACACGCGGACCTTCCTTTGGCGGCATGGGGGCAGGTTTCCTAACCACTAGCCAAGAAGGCTTTGGGATGAGCTCCTAGTGAGGAACTGCACACACACCCTGGTTCTTTCGAGAAAACTCACTCTTCCTCCATTGCCTCCTAGGGAACTCCTACGGTGATTACAAAACAGGGAGCAGGACTTGGTTTCAGGCAGGTCTGAGCACGCAGCTCTCCGGACTGCCAACGGGACAGATTTTGCTTTTCTCGTCCAGCCCCCTTTTCACGGTTGCCACACAGCTCATGTAGCTGAAGTCCCCGGGCAGCCAAAAGAGACCCATGTCACATACTGTACCCATTCGCTGAAAGCACTTTGGAAAGCCAGGTTTCCTCCGGCAGGGAATTGCGCGAGCCAGTGTACGCCTTCGTTTCTCCTAGGTCATGGTACATCTTGCAACGGCCTAGCAGTCTTTGAAGGACGACGGCCTATTTCTCCCTCGAGAGGTGAAGTCCGGGTGCTGCTTCAGGGAGCAAGAGGTCAAGTATGGATTCCGAGAACTCGTGTAAGCACGGTGTTTTTCCAAAAGCAGCTCAGGGTTACAAAAGGAGGCCACCTCGCATTGCCCAGAAGCCCCGTTACAAACGTGTTCTTCAGGCATCCTCTAAGCTCTCCAAGTCGAGCTCTCCGATGGAGGAAAAACGTTGTTGCCCAGCCTCCTGCATACAAAACAGTAGAGTCCAAAGACCCTTGTGGCTGGGTGTTGCTCAGCAGGCTCAGATGCCACTTCTGCTCCACAGTGACCTTCCTCGGAATACGGTGCAGACGCTCGCATCGCATCCTCATCCTTACAGAGTCTTGAAAGGCACACCAGCATTTACAGCAGTTCAGTCGGGAAGGCCTCTTTGAAACTGCTGACTGCGACTGTGCTGGTGGAAAGAAACACTGCACCTTACCTTGAGTCTGGCGCTCGTCTGAATTATGCCCTAGACAACGTCCTCTGCTGGATGTACTCCTAGCAAGCAATTGCCAGCATTCCGTTTCACTGGGCAAAGTCTCCGTTCCTCCCTGGGTATTCTCGCAGGGTTGAGAAGGTTGGCGACCGCAGGGCTTTTCATTAAGCACTCATCATGGAAAACACGGACCTTCCTTGCAACACGCGGGCAAGTTTCCTTCCCACTGGCCAAGAAGGCTTTGGGATGAGAACCTAGCAAGGAACTGCACGCACTCTGGTTCGTTCAAGAAAATTCACTCTGCCTCAGGTTGCCTCTCAGGGTAATCCAGGGGTGAATAGAAGACGGGCAACAGGACTGTTTCTCAGGCAGCTCTGAGGACGCAGCTCTCCGGTTGGTCACTGGGGCAAATTGTGCCCTTCCCGTCCCCCTCCACTTTCACGGTTGACACCTAGCTCGTGTACCTGAAGTTCACAAGCAGGCCACATAGACACATGCCACACACATGGGCCCTTCCATGACAACACTTTGGCTAGCAGGAGTCCTCCTGAGCTGAATGGCGTGAGCCGGTGAACGCCTTAGTGTCGCCTACCTCACCGTGGATCTTGCAAAGGCCTAACAGTCTTCAAAGGCTGAGAGCACATGTCTCCAGCTGGATCTGAAGTCGACGTGCTGCTTGCGAGGGGAAGACGTCAGCTAGGAATTCTGAGAACCCTTGCCATGGCGGTGTTGGTTCCAGTGCAGCTCAGGTTTACCAACTGGGGTCCCCTTGCATTGCACAGCAGACCAGGGAGAAAACTCTTCCTGAGGATTCTTCCAAGCTGTGGCTATCTGGCTCCCCGACGGAAGAAACACATTGCTGCCTGGCCTTCGGCACACCAACAGCAGCGCCCAAAGACCATCATGAGGCATGAGGTTGCTCAGAAGGCACAGACGACACTTTCGGTACACAGTGATTTTCCTCGGAAAAGGGTGTAGTCGCGAGCGTCCTCAGATATGTAAAAGGCACACCAGCATTACAGCACTTCAGTGGTGAAAGCCTCGGGTCTACTTGTGACCACCAAGTTTGCTGATGGAAACACTGCCCCTTATGTTGAGTATGCCACTCAGCCGACCTTCTCCTTAGCTGAAGTAGTCTGCTGCATGACCTCCTGGCAAGGAGTGGCAGGCACACTGTTTCTTTCGAGAACACTCACTCTTCCTCCCGAGGAATTCCTGCAGGGTGCCCAAGATGGGCGCCCGCCCGCCTCTGCCC
This sequence comes from Balaenoptera borealis, assembly GCF_965194805.1. NCBI lineage: Eukaryota > Metazoa > Chordata > Mammalia > Artiodactyla > Balaenopteridae > Balaenoptera > Balaenoptera borealis. Next base: position 104,081 of record NW_028123678.1, on the reverse strand, counting down.
CCGTGCTTTTCCTTCAGTTTCCTGGCCCCAAGCCTCCTGTTCCAAAGGGGCCAAACATGCTTTAGCCCTCAGGATCCGGTTTCTACGTGCAAACCCAGCCTGTGGAGCAGCCCCTTCTGCTCAGCTACAAGAGAGCCATGCGACACACCAGGCGCTCCTGTGAGGAGCCTTTTGTAAGCAGAGGTTCTCTGCAAGGTGACGTGCCTAGCCAAGACAGCGCTTCAGTCAGGCGTTGTCGACCCTGGAACTTTCAATCTCCCAGCAGTGCTTCGGGAAAAGTGTCCATCATTTTAGGCTGGTTGTAAAGTTACATTTCTGCTGGAGGTGAAGGGTCGTCAGCTTTGAGTTCGTAGAATCCATGTAACTCGCCGGGTATGATTCAGTGCAGCTAATAGCTAAGCCGGGAGTCTGACAGGCATTGCACGTGACACCGTTGCCCCACTCTGGTACCAAGACTGCTTTCCAGAGTTGGAGGTCTGGCTCTCCGCCGGAGCAAGCCGTGTGTTGCCCTGCCCTCTGCATGCGCAGAATGGAGGCCAAACACCCAATTGGCTGCATGTTACTACTCTGAAGCCGCAGTTGACACTTTGGCTACAACGTGTTCTTCCTTGACCTGGGTCCAGGCGTGAGAGAGCCTGCAGTCCTGAGAGGCCTACCAGTGTTAAGGCAGTACCTTCACTAAGGCTTCTCAGAAAGATCTGCACTGCAACACTTTTCATGGCACACGCGGACCTTCCTTTGGCGGCATGGGGGCAGGTTTCCTAACCACTAGCCAAGAAGGCTTTGGGATGAGCTCCTAGTGAGGAACTGCACACACACCCTGGTTCTTTCGAGAAAACTCACTCTTCCTCCATTGCCTCCTAGGGAACTCCTACGGTGATTACAAAACAGGGAGCAGGACTTGGTTTCAGGCAGGTCTGAGCACGCAGCTCTCCGGACTGCCAACGGGACAGATTTTGCTTTTCTCGTCCAGCCCCCTTTTCACGGTTGCCACACAGCTCATGTAGCTGAAGTCCCCGGGCAGCCAAAAGAGACCCATGTCACATACTGTACCCATTCGCTGAAAGCACTTTGGAAAGCCAGGTTTCCTCCGGCAGGGAATTGCGCGAGCCAGTGTACGCCTTCGTTTCTCCTAGGTCATGGTACATCTTGCAACGGCCTAGCAGTCTTTGAAGGACGACGGCCTATTTCTCCCTCGAGAGGTGAAGTCCGGGTGCTGCTTCAGGGAGCAAGAGGTCAAGTATGGATTCCGAGAACTCGTGTAAGCACGGTGTTTTTCCAAAAGCAGCTCAGGGTTACAAAAGGAGGCCACCTCGCATTGCCCAGAAGCCCCGTTACAAACGTGTTCTTCAGGCATCCTCTAAGCTCTCCAAGTCGAGCTCTCCGATGGAGGAAAAACGTTGTTGCCCAGCCTCCTGCATACAAAACAGTAGAGTCCAAAGACCCTTGTGGCTGGGTGTTGCTCAGCAGGCTCAGATGCCACTTCTGCTCCACAGTGACCTTCCTCGGAATACGGTGCAGACGCTCGCATCGCATCCTCATCCTTACAGAGTCTTGAAAGGCACACCAGCATTTACAGCAGTTCAGTCGGGAAAGCCTCTTTGAAACTGCTGACTGCGACTGTGCTGGTGGAAAGAAACACTGCACCTTACCTTGAGTCTGGCGCTCGTCTGAATTATGCCCTAGACAACGTCCTCTGCTGGATGTACTCCTAGCAAGCAATTGCCAGCATTCCGTTTCACTGGGCAAAGTCTCCGTTCCTCCCTGGGTATTCTCGCAGGGTTGAGAAGGTTGGCGACCGCAGGGCTTTTCATTAAGCACTCATCATGGAAAACACGGACCTTCCTTGCAACACGCGGGCAAGTTTCCTTCCCACTGGCCAAGAAGGCTTTGGGATGAGAACCTAGCAAGGAACTGCACGCACTCTGGTTCGTTCAAGAAAATTCACTCTGCCTCAGGTTGCCTCTCAGGGTAATCCAGGGGTGAATAGAAGACGGGCAACACGACTGTTTCTCAGGCAGCTCTGAGGACGCAGCTCTCCGGTTGGTCACTGGGGCAAATTGTGCCCTTCCCGTCCCCCTCCACTTTCACGGTTGACACCTAGCTCGTGTACCTGAAGTTCACAAGCAGGCCACATAGACACATGCCACACACATGGGCCCTTCCATGACAACACTTTGGCTAGCAGGAGTCCTCCTGAGCTGAATGGCGTGAGCCGGTGAACGCCTTAGTGTCGCCTACCTCACCGTGGATCTTGCAAAGGCCTAACAGTCTTCAAAGGCTGAGAGCACATGTCTCCAGCTGGATCTGAAGTCGACGTGCTGCTTGCGAGGGGAAGACGTCAGCTAGGAATTCTGAGAACCCTTGCCATGGCGGTGTTGGTTCCAGTGCAGCTCAGGTTTACCAACTGGGGTCCCCTTGCCTTGCACAGCAGACCAGGGAGAAAACTCTTCCTGAGGATTCTTCCAAGCTGTGGCTATCTGGCTCTCCGACGGAAGACACACATTGCTGCCTGGCCTTCGGCACACCAACAGTAGCGCCCAAAGACCATCATGAGGCATGAGGTTGCTCAGAAGGCACAGACGACACTTTCGGTACACAGTGATTTTCCTCGGAAAAGGGTGCAGTCGCGAGCGTCCTCAGATATGTAAAAGGCACACCAGCATTACAGCACTTCAGTGGTGAAAGCCTCGGGTCTACTTGTGACCACCAAGTTTGCTGATGGAAACACTGCCCCTTATGTTGAGTATGCCACTCAGCCGACCTTCTCCTTAGCTGAAGTAGTCTGCTGCATGACCTCCTGGCAAGGAGTGGCAGGCACACTGTTTCTTTCGAGAACACTCACTCTTCCTCCCGAGGAATTCCTGCAGGGTGCCCAAGATGGGCGCCCGCCCGCCTCTGCCCCCGTGCTTTTCCTTCAGTTTCCTGGCCCCAAGCCTCCTGTTCCAAAGGGGCCAAACATGCTTTAGCCCTCAGGATCCGGTTTCTACGTGCAAACCCAGCCTGTGGAGCAGCCCCTTCTGCTCAGCTACAAGAGAGCCATGCGACACACCAGGCGCTCCTGTGAGGAGCCTTTTGTAAGCAGAGGTTCTCTGCAAGGTGACGTGCCTAGCCAAGACAGCGCTTCAGTCAGGCGTTGTCGACCCTGGAACTTTCAATCTCCCAGCAGTGCTTCGGGAAAAGTGTCCATCATTTTAGGCTGGTTGTAAAGTTACATTTCTGCTGGAGGTGAAGGGTCGTCAGCTTTGAGTTCGTAGAATCCATGTAACTCGCCGGGTATGATTCAGTGCAGCTAATAGCTAAGCCGGGAGTCTGACAGGCATTGCACGTGACACCGTTGCCCCACTCTGGTACCAAGACTGCTTTCCAGAGTTGGAGGTCTGGCTCTCCGCCGGAGCAAGCCGTGTGTTGCCCTGCCCTCTGCATGCGCAGAATGGAGGCCAAACACCCAATTGGCTGCATGTTACTACTCTGAAGCCGCAGTTGACACTTTGGCTACAACGTGTTCTTCCTTGACCTGGGTCCAGGCGTGAGAGAGCCTGCAGTCCTGAGAGGCCTACCAGTGTTAAGGCAGTACCTTCACTAAGGCTTCTCAGAAAGATCTGCACTGCAACACTTTTCATGGCACACGCGGACCTTCCTTTGGCGGCATGGGGGCAGGTTTCCTAACCACTAGCCAAGAAGGCTTTGGGATGAGCTCCTAGTGAGGAACTGCACACACACCCTGGTTCTTTCGAGAAAACTCACTCTTCCTCCATTGCCTCCTAGGGAACTCCTACGGTGATTACAAAACAGGGAGCAGGACTTGGTTTCAGGCAGGTCTGAGCACGCAGCTCTCCGGACTGCCAACGGGACAGATTTTGCTTTTCTCGTCCAGCCCCCTTTTCACGGTTGCCACACAGCTCATGTAGCTGAAGTCCCCGGGCAGCCAAAAGAGACCCATGTCACATACTGTACCCATTCGCTGAAAGCACTTTGGAAAGCCAGGTTTCCTCCGGCAGGGAATTGCGCGAGCCAGTGTACGCCTTCGTTTCTCCTAGGTCATGGTACATCTTGCAACGGCCTAGCAGTCTTTGAAGGACGACGGCCTATTTCTCCCTCGAGAGGTGAAGTCCGGGTGCTGCTTCAGGGAGCAAGAGGTCAAGTATGGATTCCGAGAACTCGTGTAAGCACGGTGTTTTTCCAAAAGCAGCTCAGGGTTACAAAAGGAGGCCACCTCGCATTGCCCAGAAGCCCCGTTACAAACGTGTTCTTCAGGCATCCTCTAAGCTCTCCAAGTCGAGCTCTCCGATGGAGGAAAAACGTTGTTGCCCAGCCTCCTGCATACAAAACAGTAGAGTCCAAAGACCCTTGTGGCTGGGTGTTGCTCAGCAGGCTCAGATGCCACTTCTGCTCCACAGTGACCTTCCTCGGAATACGGTGCAGACGCTCGCATCGCATCCTCATCCTTACAGAGTCTTGAAAGGCACACCAGCATTTACAGCAGTTCAGTCGGGAAGGCCTCTTTGAAACTGCTGACTGCGACTGTGCTGGTGGAAAGAAACACTGCACCTTACCTTGAGTCTGGCGCTCGTCTGAATTATGCCCTAGACAACGTCCTCTGCTGGATGTACTCCTAGCAAGCAATTGCCAGCATTCCGTTTCACTGGGCAAAGTCTCCGTTCCTCCCTGGGTATTCTCGCAGGGTTGAGAAGGTTGGCGACCGCAGGGCTTTTCATTAAGCACTCATCATGGAAAACACGGACCTTCCTTGCAACACGCGGGCAAGTTTCCTTCCCACTGGCCAAGAAGGCTTTGGGATGAGAACCTAGCAAGGAACTGCACGCACTCTGGTTCGTTCAAGAAAATTCACTCTGCCTCAGGTTGCCTCTCAGGGTAATCCAGGGGTGAATAGAAGACGGGCAACAGGACTGTTTCTCAGGCAGCTCTGAGGACGCAGCTCTCCGGTTGGTCACTGGGGCAAATTGTGCCCTTCCCGTCCCCCTCCACTTTCACGGTTGACACCTAGCTCGTGTACCTGAAGTTCACAAGCAGGCCACATAGACACATGCCACACACATGGGCCCTTCCATGACAACACTTTGGCTAGCAGGAGTCCTCCTGAGCTGAATGGCGTGAGCCGGTGAACGCCTTAGTGTCGCCTACCTCACCGTGGATCTTGCAAAGGCCTAACAGTCTTCAAAGGCTGAGAGCACATGTCTCCAGCTGGATCTGAAGTCGACGTGCTGCTTGCGAGGGGAAGACGTCAGCTAGGAATTCTGAGAACCCTTGCCATGGCGGTGTTGGTTCCAGTGCAGCTCAGGTTTACCAACTGGGGTCCCCTTGCCTTGCACAGCAGACCAGGGAGAAAACTCTTCCTGAGGATTCTTCCAAGCTGTGGCTATCTGGCTCTCCGACGGAAGACACACATTGCTGCCTGGCCTTCGGCACACCAACAGCAGCGCCCAAAGACCATCATGAGGCATGAGGTTGCTCAGAAGGCACAGACGACACTTTCGGTACACAGTGATTTTCCTCGGAAAAGGGTGCAGTCGCGAGCGTCCTCAGATATGTAAAAGGCACACCAGCATTACAGCACTTCAGTGGTGAAAGCCTCGGGTCTACTTGTGACCACCAAGTTTGCTGATGGAAACACTGCCCCTTATGTTGAGTATGCCACTCAGCCGACCTTCTCCTTAGCTGAAGTAGTCTGCTGCATGACCTCCTGGCAAGGAGTGGCAGGCACACTGTTTCTTTCGAGAACACGCACTCTTCCTCCCGAGGAATTCCTGCAGGGTGCCCAAGATGGGCGCCCGCCCGCCTCTGCCCCCGTGCTTTTCCTTCAGTTTCCTGGCCCCAAGCCTCCTGTTCCAAAGGGGCCAAACATGCTTTAGCCCTCAGGATCCGGTTTCTACGTGCAAACCCAGCCTGTGGAGCAGCCCCTTCTGCTCAGCTACAAGAGAGCCATGCGACACACCAGGCGCTCCTGTGAGGAGCCTTTTGTAAGCAGAGGTTCTCTGCAAGGTGACGTGCCTAGCCAAGACAGCGCTTCAGTCAGGCGTTGTCGACCCTGGAACTTTCAATCTCCCAGCAGTGCTTCGGGAAAAGTGTCCATCATTTTAGGCTGGTTGTAAAGTTACATTTCTGCTGGAGGTGAAGGGTCGTCAGCTTTGAGTTCGTAGAATCCATGTAACTCGCCGGGTATGATTCAGTGCAGCTAATAGCTAAGCCGGGAGTCTGACAGGCATTGCACGTGACACCGTTGCCCCACTCTGGTACCAAGACTGCTTTCCAGAGTTGGAGGTCTGGCTCTCCGCCGGAGCAAGCCGTGTGTTGCCCTGCCCTCTGCATGCGCAGAATGGAGGCCAAACACCCAATTGGCTGCATGTTACTACTCTGAAGCCGCAGTTGACACTTTGGCTACAACGTGTTCTTCCTTGACCTGGGTCCAGGCGTGAGAGAGCCTGCAGTCCTGAGAGGCCTACCAGTGTTAAGGCAGTACCTTCACTAAGGCTTCTCAGAAAGATCTGCACTGCAACACTTTTCATGGCACACGCGGACCTTCCTTTGGCGGCATGGGGGCAGGTTTCCTAACCACTAGCCAAGAAGGCTTTGGGATGAGCTCCTAGTGAGGAACTGCACACACACCCTGGTTCTTTCGAGAAAACTCACTCTTCCTCCATTGCCTCCTAGGGAACTCCTACGGTGATTACAAAACAGGGAGCAGGACTTGGTTTCAGGCAGGTCCGAGCACGCAGCTCTCCGGACTGCCAACGGGACAGATTTTGCTTTTCTCGTCCAGCCCCCTTTTCACGGTTGCCACACAGCTCATGTAGCTGAAGTCCCCGGGCAGCCAAAAGAGACCCATGTCACATACTGTACCCATTCGCTGAAAGCACTTTGGAAAGCCAGGTTTCCTCCGGCAGGGAATTGCGCGAGCCAGTGTACGCCTTCGTTTCTCCTAGGTCATGGTACATCTTGCAACGGCCTAGCAGTCTTTGAAGGACGACGGCCTATTTCTCCCTCGAGAGGTGAAGTCCGGGTGCTGCTTCAGGGAGCAAGAGGTCAAGTATGGATTCCGAGAACTCGTGTAAGCACGGTGTTTTTCCAAAAGCAGCTCAGGGTTACAAAAGGAGGCCACCTCGCATTGCCCAGAAGCCCCGTTACAAACGTGTTCTTCAGGCATCCTCTAAGCTCTCCAAGTCGAGCTCTCCGATGGAGGAAAAACGTTGTTGCCCAGCCTCCTGCATACAAAACAGTAGAGTCCAAAGACCCTTGTGGCTGGGTGTTGCTCAGCAGGCTCAGATGCCACTTCTGCTCCACAGTGACCTTCCTCGGAATACGGTGCAGACGCTCGCATCGCATCCTCATCCTTACAGAGTCTTGAAAGGCACACCAGCATTTACAGCAGTTCAGTCGGGAAGGCCTCTTTGAAACTGCTGACTGCGACTGTGCTGGTGGAAAGAAACACTGCACCTTACCTTGAGTCTGGCGCTCGTCTGAATTATGCCCTAGACAACGTCCTCTGCTGGATGTACTCCTAGCAAGCAATTGCCAGCATTCCGTTTCACTGGGCAAAGTCTCCGTTCCTCCCTGGGTATTCTCGCAGGGTTGAGAAGGTTGGCGACCGCAGGGCTTTTCATTAAGCACTCATCATGGAAAACACGGACCTTCCTTGCAACACGCGGGCAAGTTTCCTTCCCACTGGCCAAGAAGGCTTTGGGATGAGAACCTAGCAAGGAACTGCACGCACTCTGGTTCGTTCAAGAAAATTCACTCTGCCTCAGGTTGCCTCTCAGGGTAATCCAGGGGTGAATAGAAGACGGGCAACAGGACTGTTTCTCAGGCAGCTCTGAGGACGCAGCTCTCCGGTTGGTCACTGGGGCAAATTGTGCCCTTCCCGTCCCCCTCCACTTTCACGGTTGACACCTAGCTCGTGTACCTGAAGTTCACAAGCAGGCCACATAGACACATGCCACACACATGGGCCCTTCCATGACAACACTTTGGCTAGCAGGAGTCCTCCTGAGCTGAATGGCGTGAGCCGGTGAACGCCTTAGTGTCGCCTACCTCACCGTGGATCTTGCAAAGGCCTAACAGTCTTCAAAGGCTGAGAGCACATGTCTCCAGCTGGATCTGAAGTCGACGTGCTGCTTGCGAGGGGAAGACGTCAGCTAGGAATTCTGAGAACCCTTGCCATGGCGGTGTTGGTTCCAGTGCAGCTCAGGTTTACCAACTGGGGTCCCCTTGCCTTGCACAGCAGACCAGGGAGAAAACTCTTCCTGAGGATTCTTCCAAGCTGTGGCTATCTGGCTCTCCGACGGAAGACACACATTGCTGCCTGGCCTTCGGCACACCAACAGCAGCGCCCAAAGACCATCATGAGGCATGAGGTTGCTCAGAAGGCACAGACGACACTTTCGGTACACAGTGATTTTCCTCGGAAAAGGGTGCAGTCGCGAGCGTCCTCAGATATGTAAAAGGCACACCAGCATTACAGCACTTCAGTGGTGAAAGCCTCGGGTCTACTTGTGACCACCAAGTTTGCTGATGGAAACACTGCCCCTTATGTTGAGTATGCCACTCAGCCGACCTTCTCCTTAGCTGAAGTAGTCTGCTGCATGACCTCCTGGCAAGGAGTGGCAGGCACACTGTTTCTTTCGAGAACACGCACTCTTCCTCCCGAGGAATTCCTGCAGGGTGCCCAAGATGGGCGCCCGCCCGCCTCTGCCCCCGTGCTTTTCCTTCAGTTTCCTGGCCCCAAGCCTCCTGTTCCAAAGGGGCCAAACATGCTTTAGCCCTCAGGATCCGGTTTCTACGTGCAAACCCAGCCTGTGGAGCAGCCCCTTCTGCTCAGCTACAAGAGAGCCATGCGACACACCAGGCGCTCCTGTGAGGAGCCTTTTGTAAGCAGAGGTTCTCTGCAAGGTGACGTGCCTAGCCAAGACAGCGCTTCAGTCAGGCGTTGTCGACCCTGGAACTTTCAATCTCCCAGCAGTGCTTCGGGAAAAGTGTCCATCATTTTAGGCTGGTTGTAAAGTTACATTTCTGCTGGAGGTGAAGGGTCGTCAGCTTTGAGTTCGTAGAATCCATGTAACTCGCCGGGTATGATTCAGTGCAGCTAATAGCTAAGCCGGGAGTCTGACAGGCATTGCACGTGACACCGTTGCCCCACTCTGGTACCAAGACTGCTTTCCAGAGTTGGAGGTCTGGCTCTCCGCCGGAGCAAGCCGTGTGTTGCCCTGCCCTCTGCATGCGCAGAATGGAGGCCAAACACCCAATTGGCTGCATGTTACTACTCTGAAGCCGCAGTTGACACTTTGGCTACAACGTGTTCTTCCTTGACCTGGGTCCAGGCGTGAGAGAGCCTGCAGTCCTGAGAGGCCTACCAGTGTTAAGGCAGTACCTTCACTAAGGCTTCTCAGAAAGATCTGCACTGCAACACTTTTCATGGCACACGCGGACCTTCCTTTGGCGGCATGGGGGCAGGTTTCCTAACCACTAGCCAAGAAGGCTTTGGGATGAGCTCCTAGTGAGGAACTGCACACACACCCTGGTTCTTTCGAGAAAACTCACTCTTCCTCCATTGCCTCCTAGGGAACTCCTACGGTGATTACAAAACAGGGAGCAGGACTTGGTTTCAGGCAGGTCTGAGCACGCAGCTCTCCGGACTGCCAACGGGACAGATTTTGCTTTTCTCGTCCAGCCCCCTTTTCACGGTTGCCACACAGCTCATGTAGCTGAAGTCCCCGGGCAGCCAAAAGAGACCCATGTCACATACTGTACCCATTCGCTGAAAGCACTTTGGAAAGCCAGGTTTCCTCCGGCAGGGAATTGCGCGAGCCAGTGTACGCCTTCGTTTCTCCTAGGTCATGGTACATCTTGCAACGGCCTAGCAGTCTTTGAAGGACGACGGCCTATTTCTCCCTCGAGAGGTGAAGTCCGGGTGCTGCTTCAGGGAGCAAGAGGTCAAGTATGGATTCCGAGAACTCGTGTAAGCACGGTGTTTTTCCAAAAGCAGCTCAGGGTTACAAAAGGAGGCCACCTCGCATTGCCCAGAAGCCCCGTTACAAACGTGTTCTTCAGGCATCCTCTAAGCTCTCCAAGTCGAGCTCTCCGATGGAGGAAAAACGTTGTTGCCCAGCCTCCTGCATACAAAACAGTAGAGTCCAAAGACCCTTGTGGCTGGGTGTTGCTCAGCAGGCTCAGATGCCACTTCTGCTCCACAGTGACCTTCCTCGGAATACGGTGCAGACGCTCGCATCGCATCCTCATCCTTACAGAGTCTTGAAAGGCACACCAGCATTTACAGCAGTTCAGTCGGGAAGGCCTCTTTGAAACTGCTGACTGCGACTGTGCTGGTGGAAAGAAACACTGCACCTTACCTTGAGTCTGGCGCTCGTCTGAATTATGCCCTAGACAACGTCCTCTGCTGGATGTACTCCTAGCAAGCAATTGCCAGCATTCCGTTTCACTGGGCAAAGTCTCCGTTCCTCCCTGGGTATTCTCGCAGGGTTGAGAAGGTTGGCGACCGCAGGGCTTTTCATTAAGCACTCATCATGGAAAACACGGACCTTCCTTGCAACACGCGGGCAAGTTTCCTTCCCACTGGCCAAGAAGGCTTTGGGATGAGAACCTAGCAAGGAACTGCACGCACTCTGGTTCGTTCAAGAAAATTCACTCTGCCTCAGGTTGCCTCTCAGGGTAATCCAGGGGTGAATAGAAGACGGGCAACAGGACTGTTTCTCAGGCAGCTCTGAGGACGCAGCTCTCCGGTTGGTCACTGGGGCAAATTGTGCCCTTCCCGTCCCCCTCCACTTTCACGGTTGACACCTAGCTCGTGTACCTGAAGTTCACAAGCAGGCCACATAGACACATGCCACACACATGGGCCCTTCCATGACAACACTTTGGCTAGCAGGAGTCCTCCTGAGCTGAATGGCGTGAGCCGGTGAACGCCTTAGTGTCGCCTACCTCACCGTGGATCTTGCAAAGGCCTAACAGTCTTCAAAGGCTGAGAGCACATGTCTCCAGCTGGATCTGAAGTCGACGTGCTGCTTGCGAGGGGAAGACGTCAGCTAGGAATTCTGAGAACCCTTGCCATGGCGGTGTTGGTTCCAGTGCAGCTCAGGTTTACCAACTGGGGTCCCCTTGCCTTGCACAGCAGACCAGGGAGAAAACTCTTCCTGAGGATTCTTCCAAGCTGTGGCTATCTGGCTCTCCGACGGAAGACACACATTGCTGCCTGGCCTTCGGCACACCAACAGCAGCGCCCAAAGACCATCATGAGGCATGAGGTTGCTCAGAAGGCACAGACGACACTTTCGGTACACAGTGATTTTCCTCGGAAAAGGGTGCAGTCGCGAGCGTCCTCAGATATGTAAAAGGCACACCAGCATTACAGCACTTCAGTGGTGAAAGCCTCGGGTCTACTTGTGACCACCAAGTTTGCTGATGGAAACACTGCCCCTTATGTTGAGTATGCCACTCAGCCGACCTTCTCCTTAGCTGAAGTAGTCTGCTGCATGACCTCCTGGCAAGGAGTGGCAGGCACACTGTTTCTTTCGAGAACACGCACTCTTCCTCCCGAGGAATTCCTGCAGGGTGCCCAAGATGGGCGCCCGCCCGCCTCTGCCCCCGTGCTTTTCCTTCAGTTTCCTGGCCCCAAGCCTCCTGTTCCAAAGGGGCCAAACATGCTTTAGCCCTCAGGATCCGGTTTCTACGTGCAAACCCAGCCTGTGGAGCAGCCCCTTCTGCTCAGCTACAAGAGAGCCATGCGACACACCAGGCGCTCCTGTGAGGAGCCTTTTGTAAGCAGAGGTTCTCTGCAAGGTGACGTGCCTAGCCAAGACAGCGCTTCAGTCAGGCGTTGTCGACCCTGGAACTTTCAATCTCCCAGCAGTGCTTCGGGAAAAGTGTCCATCATTTTAGGCTGGTTGTAAAGTTACATTTCTGCTGGAGGTGAAGGGTCGTCAGCTTTGAGTTCGTAGAATCCATGTAACTCGCCGGGTATGATTCAGTGCAGCTAATAGCTAAGCCGGGAGTCTGACAGGCATTGCACGTGACACCGTTGCCCCACTCTGGTACCAAGACTGCTTTCCAGAGTTGGAGGTCTGGCTCTCCGCCGGAGCAAGCCGTGTGTTGCCCTGCCCTCTGCATGCGCAGAATGGAGGCCAAACACCCAATTGGCTGCATGTTACTACTCTGAAGCCGCAGTTGACACTTTGGCTACAACGTGTTCTTCCTTGACCTGGGTCCAGGCGTGAGAGAGCCTGCAGTCCTGAGAGGCCTACCAGTGTTAAGGCAGTACCTTCACTAAGGCTTCTCAGAAAGATCTGCACTGCAACACTTTTCATGGCACACGCGGACCTTCCTTTGGCGGCATGGGGGCAGGTTTCCTAACCACTAGCCAAGAAGGCTTTGGGATGAGCTCCTAGTGAGGAACTGCACACACACCCTGGTTCTTTCGAGAAAACTCACTCTTCCTCCATTGCCTCCTAGGGAACTCCTACGGTGATTACAAAACAGGGAGCAGGACTTGGTTTCAGGCAGGTCCGAGCACGCAGCTCTCCGGACTGCCAACGGGACAGATTTTGCTTTTCTCGTCCAGCCCCCTTTTCACGGTTGCCACACAGCTCATGTAGCTGAAGTCCCCGGGCAGCCAAAAGAGACCCATGTCACATACTGTACCCATTCGCTGAAAGCACTTTGGAAAGCCAGGTTTCCTCCGGCAGGGAATTGCGCGAGCCAGTGTACGCCTTCGTTTCTCCTAGGTCATGGTACATCTTGCAACGGCCTAGCAGTCTTTGAAGGACGACGGCCTATTTCTCCCTCGAGAGGTGAAGTCCGGGTGCTGCTTCAGGGAGCAAGAGGTCAAGTATGGATTCCGAGAACTCGTGTAAGCACGGTGTTTTTCCAAAAGCAGCTCAGGGTTACAAAAGGAGGCCACCTCGCATTGCCCAGAAGCCCCGTTACAAACGTGTTCTTCAGGCATCCTCTAAGCTCTCCAAGTCGAGCTCTCCGATGGAGGAAAAACGTTGTTGCCCAGCCTCCTGCATACAAAACAGTAGAGTCCAAAGACCCTTGTGGCTGGGTGTTGCTCAGCAGGCTCAGATGCCACTTCTGCTCCACAGTGACCTTCCTCGGAATACGGTGCAGACGCTCGCATCGCATCCTCATCCTTACAGAGTCTTGAAAGGCACACCAGCATTTACAGCAGTTCAGTCGGGAAGGCCTCTTTGAAACTGCTGACTGCGACTGTGCTGGTGGAAAGAAACACTGCACCTTACCTTGAGTCTGGCGCTCGTCTGAATTATGCCCTAGACAACGTCCTCTGCTGGATGTACTCCTAGCAAGCAATTGCCAGCATTCCGTTTCACTGGGCAAAGTCTCCGTTCCTCCCTGGGTATTCTCGCAGGGTTGAGAAGGTTGGCGACCGCAGGGCTTTTCATTAAGCACTCATCATGGAAAACACGGACCTTCCTTGCAACACGCGGGCAAGTTTCCTTCCCACTGGCCAAGAAGGCTTTGGGATGAGAACCTAGCAAGGAACTGCACGCACTCTGGTTCGTTCAAGAAAATTCACTCTGCCTCAGGTTGCCTCTCAGGGTAATCCAGGGGTGAATAGAAGACGGGCAACAGGACTGTTTCTCAGGCAGCTCTGAGGACGCAGCTCTCCGGTTGGTCACTGGGGCAAATTGTGCCCTTCCCGTCCCCCTCCACTTTCACGGTTGACACCTAGCTCGTGTACCTGAAGTTCACAAGCAGGCCACATAGACACATGCCACACACATGGGCCCTTCCATGACAACACTTTGGCTAGCAGGAGTCCTCCTGAGCTGAATGGCGTGAGCCGGTGAACGCCTTAGTGTCGCCTACCTCACCGTGGATCTTGCAAAGGCCTAACAGTCTTCAAAGGCTGAGAGCACATGTCTCCAGCTGGATCTGAAGTCGACGTGCTGCTTGCGAGGGGAAGACGTCAGCTAGGAATTCTGAGAACCCTTGCCATGGCGGTGTTGGTTCCAGTGCAGCTCAGGTTTACCAACTGGGGTCCCCTTGCCTTGCACAGCAGACCAGGGAGAAAACTCTTCCTGAGGATTCTTCCAAGCTGTGGCTATCTGGCTCTCCGACGGAAGACACACATTGCTGCCTGGCCTTCGGCACACCAACAGCAGCGCCCAAAGACCATCATGAGGCATGAGGTTGCTCAGAAGGCACAGACGACACTTTCGGTACACAGTGATTTTCCTCGGAAAAGGGTGCAGTCGCGAGCGTCCTCAGATATGTAAAAGGCACACCAGCATTACAGCACTTCAGTGGTGAAAGCCTCGGGTCTACTTGTGACCACCAAGTTTGCTGATGGAAACACTGCCCCTTATGTTGAGTATGCCACTCAGCCGACCTTCTCCTTAGCTGAAGTAGTCTGCTGCATGACCTCCTGGCAAGGAGTGGCAGGCACACTGTTTCTTTCGAGAACACGCACTCTTCCTCCCGAGGAATTCCTGCAGGGTGCCCAAGATGGGCGCCCGCCCGCCTCTGCCCCCGTGCTTTTCCTTCAGTTTCCTGGCCCCAAGCCTCCTGTTCCAAAGGGGCCAAACATGCTTTAGCCCTCAGGATCCGGTTTCTACGTGCAAACCCAGCCTGTGGAGCAGCCCCTTCTGCTCAGCTACAAGAGAGCCATGCGACACACCAGGCGCTCCTGTGAGGAGCCTTTTGTAAGCAGAGGTTCTCTGCAAGGTGACGTGCCTAGCCAAGACAGCGCTTCAGTCAGGCGTTGTCGACCCTGGAACTTTCAATCTCCCAGCAGTGCTTCGGGAAAAGTGTCCATCATTTTAGGCTGGTTGTAAAGTTACATTTCTGCTGGAGGTGAAGGGTCGTCAGCTTTGAGTTCGTAGAATCCATGTAACTCGCCGGGTATGATTCAGTGCAGCTAATAGCTAAGCCGGGAGTCTGACAGGCATTGCACGTGACACCGTTGCCCCACTCTGGTACCAAGACTGCTTTCCAGAGTTGGAGGTCTGGCTCTCCGCCGGAGCAAGCCGTGTGTTGCCCTGCCCTCTGCATGCGCAGAATGGAGGCCAAACACCCAATTGGCTGCATGTTACTACTCTGAAGCCGCAGTTGACACTTTGGCTACAACGTGTTCTTCCTTGACCTGGGTCCAGGCGTGAGAGAGCCTGCAGTCCTGAGAGGCCTACCAGTGTTAAGGCAGTACCTTCACTAAGGCTTCTCAGAAAGATCTGCACTGCAACACTTTTCATGGCACACGCGGACCTTCCTTTGGCGGCATGGGGGCAGGTTTCCTAACCACTAGCCAAGAAGGCTTTGGGATGAGCTCCTAGTGAGGAACTGCACACACACCCTGGTTCTTTCGAGAAAACTCACTCTTCCTCCATTGCCTCCTAGGGAACTCCTACGGTGATTACAAAACAGGGAGCAGGACTTGGTTTCAGGCAGGTCCGAGCACGCAGCTCTCCGGACTGCCAACGGGACAGATTTTGCTTTTCTCGTCCAGCCCCCTTTTCACGGTTGCCACACAGCTCATGTAGCTGAAGTCCCCGGGCAGCCAAAAGAGACCCATGTCACATACTGTACCCATTCGCTGAAAGCACTTTGGAAAGCCAGGTTTCCTCCGGCAGGGAATTGCGCGAGCCAGTGTACGCCTTCGTTTCTCCTAGGTCATGGTACATCTTGCAACGGCCTAGCAGTCTTTGAAGGACGACGGCCTATTTCTCCCTCGAGAGGTGAAGTCCGGGTGCTGCTTCAGGGAGCAAGAGGTCAAGTATGGATTCCGAGAACTCGTGTAAGCACGGTGTTTTTCCAAAAGCAGCTCAGGGTTACAAAAGGAGGCCACCTCGCATTGCCCAGAAGCCCCGTTACAAACGTGTTCTTCAGGCATCCTCTAAGCTCTCCAAGTCGAGCTCTCCGATGGAGGAAAAACGTTGTTGCCCAGCCTCCTGCATACAAAACAGTAGAGTCCAAAGACCCTTGTGGCTGGGTGTTGCTCAGCAGGCTCAGATGCCACTTCTGCTCCACAGTGACCTTCCTCGGAATACGGTGCAGACGCTCGCATCGCATCCTCATCCTTACAGAGTCTTGAAAGGCACACCAGCATTTACAGCAGTTCAGTCGGGAAGGCCTCTTTGAAACTGCTGACTGCGACTGTGCTGGTGGAAAGAAACACTGCACCTTACCTTGAGTCTGGCGCTCGTCTGAATTATGCCCTAGACAACGTCCTCTGCTGGATGTACTCCTAGCAAGCAATTGCCAGCATTCCGTTTCACTGGGCAAAGTCTCCGTTCCTCCCTGGGTATTCTCGCAGGGTTGAGAAGGTTGGCGACCGCAGGGCTTTTCATTAAGCACTCATCATGGAAAACACGGACCTTCCTTGCAACACGCGGGCAAGTTTCCTTCCCACTGGCCAAGAAGGCTTTGGGATGAGAACCTAGCAAGGAACTGCACGCACTCTGGTTCGTTCAAGAAAATTCACTCTGCCTCAGGTTGCCTCTCAGGGTAATCCAGGGGTGAATAGAAGACGGGCAACAGGACTGTTTCTCAGGCAGCTCTGAGGACGCAGCTCTCCGGTTGGTCACTGGGGCAAATTGTGCCCTTCCCGTCCCCCTCCACTTTCACGGTTGACACCTAGCTCGTGTACCTGAAGTTCACAAGCAGGCCACATAGACACATGCCACACACATGGGCCCTTCCATGACAACACTTTGGCTAGCAGGAGTCCTCCTGAGCTGAATGGCGTGAGCCGGTGAACGCCTTAGTGTCGCCTACCTCACCGTGGATCTTGCAAAGGCCTAACAGTCTTCAAAGGCTGAGAGCACATGTCTCCAGCTGGATCTGAAGTCGACGTGCTGCTTGCGAGGGGAAGACGTCAGCTAGGAATTCTGAGAACCCTTGCCATGGCGGTGTTGGTTCCAGTGCAGCTCAGGTTTACCAACTGGGGTCCCCTTGCCTTGCACAGCAGACCAGGGAGAAAACTCTTCCTGAGGATTCTTCCAAGCTGTGGCTATCTGGCTCTCCGACGGAAGACACACATTGCTGCCTGGCCTTCGGCACACCAACAGCAGCGCCCAAAGACCATCATGAGGCATGAGGTTGCTCAGAAGGCACAGACGACACTTTCGGTACACAGTGATTTTCCTCGGAAAAGGGTGCAGTCGCGAGCGTCCTCAGATATGTAAAAGGCACACCAGCATTACAGCACTTCAGTGGTGAAAGCCTCGGGTCTACTTGTGACCACCAAGTTTGCTGATGGAAACACTGCCCCTTATGTTGAGTATGCCACTCAGCCGACCTTCTCCTTAGCTGAAGTAGTCTGCTGCATGACCTCCTGGCAAGGAGTGGCAGGCACACTGTTTCTTTCGAGAACACTCACTCTTCCTCCCGAGGAATTCCTGCAGGGTGCCCAAGATGGGCGCCCGCCCGCCTCTGCCCCCGTGCTTTTCCTTCAGTTTCCTGGCCCCAAGCCTCCTGTTCCAAAGGGGCCAAACATGCTTTAGCCCTCAGGATCCGGTTTCTACGTGCAAACCCAGCCTGTGGAGCAGCCCCTTCTGCTCAGCTACAAGAGAGCCATGCGACACACCAGGCGCTCCTGTGAGGAGCCTTTTGTAAGCAGAGGTTCTCTGCAAGGTGACGTGCCTAGCCAAGACAGCGCTTCAGTCAGGCGTTGTCGACCCTGGAACTTTCAATCTCCCAGCAGTGCTTCGGGAAAAGTGTCCATCATTTTAGGCTGGTTGTAAAGTTACATTTCTGCTGGAGGTGAAGGGTCGTCAGCTTTGAGTTCGTAGAATCCATGTAACTCGCCGGGTATGATTCAGTGCAGCTAATAGCTAAGCCGGGAGTCTGACAGGCATTGCACGTGACACCGTTGCCCCACTCTGGTACCAAGACTGCTTTCCAGAGTTGGAGGTCTGGCTCTCCGCCGGAGCAAGCCGTGTGTTGCCCTGCCCTCTGCATGCGCAGAATGGAGGCCAAACACCCAATTGGCTGCATGTTACTACTCTGAAGCCGCAGTTGACACTTTGGCTACAACGTGTTCTTCCTTGACCTGGGTCCAGGCGTGAGAGAGCCTGCAGTCCTGAGAGGCCTACCAGTGTTAAGGCAGTACCTTCACTAAGGCTTCTCAGAAAGATCTGCACTGCAACACTTTTCATGGCACACGCGGACCTTCCTTTGGCGGCATGGGGGCAGGTTTCCTAACCACTAGCCAAGAAGGCTTTGGGATGAGCTCCTAGTGAGGAACTGCACACACACCCTGGTTCTTTCGAGAAAACTCACTCTTCCTCCATTGCCTCCTAGGGAACTCCTACGGTGATTACAAAACAGGGAGCAGGACTTGGTTTCAGGCAGGTCCGAGCACGCAGCTCTCCGGACTGCCAACGGGACAGATTTTGCTTTTCTCGTCCAGCCCCCTTTTCACGGTTGCCACACAGCTCATGTAGCTGAAGTCCCCGGGCAGCCAAAAGAGACCCATGTCACATACTGTACCCATTCGCTGAAAGCACTTTGGAAAGCCAGGTTTCCTCCGGCAGGGAATTGCGCGAGCCAGTGTACGCCTTCGTTTCTCCTAGGTCATGGTACATCTTGCAACGGCCTAGCAGTCTTTGAAGGACGACGGCCTATTTCTCCCTCGAGAGGTGAAGTCCGGGTGCTGCTTCAGGGAGCAAGAGGTCAAGTATGGATTCCGAGAACTCGTGTAAGCACGGTGTTTTTCCAAAAGCAGCTCAGGGTTACAAAAGGAGGCCACCTCGCATTGCCCAGAAGCCCCGTTACAAACGTGTTCTTCAGGCATCCTCTAAGCTCTCCAAGTCGAGCTCTCCGATGGAGGAAAAACGTTGTTGCCCAGCCTCCTGCATACAAAACAGTAGAGTCCAAAGACCCTTGTGGCTGGGTGTTGCTCAGCAGGCTCAGATGCCACTTCTGCTCCACAGTGACCTTCCTCGGAATACGGTGCAGACGCTCGCATCGCATCCTCATCCTTACAGAGTCTTGAAAGGCACACCAGCATTTACAGCAGTTCAGTCGGGAAGGCCTCTTTGAAACTGCTGACTGCGACTGTGCTGGTGGAAAGAAACACTGCACCTTACCTTGAGTCTGGCGCTCGTCTGAATTATGCCCTAGACAACGTCCTCTGCTGGATGTACTCCTAGCAAGCAATTGCCAGCATTCCGTTTCACTGGGCAAAGTCTCCGTTCCTCCCTGGGTATTCTCGCAGGGTTGAGAAGGTTGGCGACCGCAGGGCTTTTCATTAAGCACTCATCATGGAAAACACGGACCTTCCTTGCAACACGCGGGCAAGTTTCCTTCCCACTGGCCAAGAAGGCTTTGGGATGAGAACCTAGCAAGGAACTGCACGCACTCTGGTTCGTTCAAGAAAATTCACTCTGCCTCAGGTTGCCTCTCAGGGTAATCCAGGGGTGAATAGAAGACGGGCAACAGGACTGTTTCTCAGGCAGCTCTGAGGACGCAGCTCTCCGGTTGGTCACTGGGGCAAATTGTGCCCTTCCCGTCCCCCTCCACTTTCACGGTTGACACCTAGCTCGTGTACCTGAAGTTCACAAGCAGGCCACATAGACACATGCCACACACATGGGCCCTTCCATGACAACACTTTGGCTAGCAGGAGTCCTCCTGAGCTGAATGGCGTGAGCCGGTGAACGCCTTAGTGTCGCCTACCTCACCGTGGATCTTGCAAAGGCCTAACAGTCTTCAAAGGCTGAGAGCACATGTCTCCAGCTGGATCTGAAGTCGACGTGCTGCTTGCGAGGGGAAGACGTCAGCTAGGAATTCTGAGAACCCTTGCCATGGCGGTGTTGGTTCCAGTGCAGCTCAGGTTTACCAACTGGGGTCCCCTTGCCTTGCACAGCAGACCAGGGAGAAAACTCTTCCTGAGGATTCTTCCAAGCTGTGGCTATCTGGCTCTCCGACGGAAGACACACATTGCTGCCTGGCCTTCGGCACACCAACAGCAGCGCCCAAAGACCATCATGAGGCATGAGGTTGCTCAGAAGGCACAGACGACACTTTCGGTACACAGTGATTTTCCTCGGAAAAGGGTGCAGTCGCGAGCGTCCTCAGATATGTAAAAGGCACACCAGCATTACAGCACTTCAGTGGTGAAAGCCTCGGGTCTACTTGTGACCACCAAGTTTGCTGATGGAAACACTGCCCCTTATGTTGAGTATGCCACTCAGCCGACCTTCTCCTTAGCTGAAGTAGTCTGCTGCATGACCTCCTGGCAAGGAGTGGCAGGCACACTGTTTCTTTCGAGAACACGCACTCTTCCTCCCGAGGAATTCCTGCAGGGTGCCCAAGATGGGCGCCCGCCCGCCTCTGCCCCCGTGCTTTTCCTTCAGTTTCCTGGCCCCAAGCCTCCTGTTCCAAAGGGGCCAAACATGCTTTAGCCCTCAGGATCCGGTTTCTACGTGCAAACCCAGCCTGTGGAGCAGCCCCTTCTGCTCAGCTACAAGAGAGCCATGCGACACACCAGGCGCTCCTGTGAGGAGCCTTTTGTAAGCAGAGGTTCTCTGCAAGGTGACGTGCCTAGCCAAGACAGCGCTTCAGTCAGGCGTTGTCGACCCTGGAACTTTCAATCTCCCAGCAGTGCTTCGGGAAAAGTGTCCATCATTTTAGGCTGGTTGTAAAGTTACATTTCTGCTGGAGGTGAAGGGTCGTCAGCTTTGAGTTCGTAGAATCCATGTAACTCGCCGGGTATGATTCAGTGCAGCTAATAGCTAAGCCGGGAGTCTGACAGGCATTGCACGTGACACCGTTGCCCCACTCTGGTACCAAGACTGCTTTCCAGAGTTGGAGGTCTGGCTCTCCGCCGGAGCAAGCCGTGTGTTGCCCTGCCCTCTGCATGCGCAGAATGGAGGCCAAACACCCAATTGGCTGCATGTTACTACTCTGAAGCCGCAGTTGACACTTTGGCTACAACGTGTTCTTCCTTGACCTGGGTCCAGGCGTGAGAGAGCCTGCAGTCCTGAGAGGCCTACCAGTGTTAAGGCAGTACCTTCACTAAGGCTTCTCAGAAAGATCTGCACTGCAACACTTTTCATGGCACACGCGGACCTTCCTTTGGCGGCATGGGGGCAGGTTTCCTAACCACTAGCCAAGAAGGCTTTGGGATGAGCTCCTAGTGAGGAACTGCACACACACCCTGGTTCTTTCGAGAAAACTCACTCTTCCTCCATTGCCTCCTAGGGAACTCCTACGGTGATTACAAAACAGGGAGCAGGACTTGGTTTCAGGCAGGTCCGAGCACGCAGCTCTCCGGACTGCCAACGGGACAGATTTTGCTTTTCTCGTCCAGCCCCCTTTTCACGGTTGCCACACAGCTCATGTAGCTGAAGTCCCCGGGCAGCCAAAAGAGACCCATGTCACATACTGTACCCATTCGCTGAAAGCACTTTGGAAAGCCAGGTTTCCTCCGGCAGGGAATTGCGCGAGCCAGTGTACGCCTTCGTTTCTCCTAGGTCATGGTACATCTTGCAACGGCCTAGCAGTCTTTGAAGGACGACGGCCTATTTCTCCCTCGAGAGGTGAAGTCCGGGTGCTGCTTCAGGGAGCAAGAGGTCAAGTATGGATTCCGAGAACTCGTGTAAGCACGGTGTTTTTCCAAAAGCAGCTCAGGGTTACAAAAGGAGGCCACCTCGCATTGCCCAGAAGCCCCGTTACAAACGTGTTCTTCAGGCATCCTCTAAGCTCTCCAAGTCGAGCTCTCCGATGGAGGAAAAACGTTGTTGCCCAGCCTCCTGCATACAAAACAGTAGAGTCCAAAGACCCTTGTGGCTGGGTGTTGCTCAGCAGGCTCAGATGCCACTTCTGCTCCACAGTGACCTTCCTCGGAATACGGTGCAGACGCTCGCATCGCATCCTCATCCTTACAGAGTCTTGAAAGGCACACCAGCATTTACAGCAGTTCAGTCGGGAAGGCCTCTTTGAAACTGCTGACTGCGACTGTGCTGGTGGAAAGAAACACTGCACCTTACCTTGAGTCTGGCGCTCGTCTGAATTATGCCCTAGACAACGTCCTCTGCTGGATGTACTCCTAGCAAGCAATTGCCAGCATTCCGTTTCACTGGGCAAAGTCTCCGTTCCTCCCTGGGTATTCTCGCAGGGTTGAGAAGGTTGGCGACCGCAGGGCTTTTCATTAAGCACTCATCATGGAAAACACGGACCTTCCTTGCAACACGCGGGCAAGTTTCCTTCCCACTGGCCAAGAAGGCTTTGGGATGAGAACCTAGCAAGGAACTGCACGCACTCTGGTTCGTTCAAGAAAATTCACTCTGCCTCAGGTTGCCTCTCAGGGTAATCCAGGGGTGAATAGAAGACGGGCAACAGGACTGTTTCTCAGGCAGCTCTGAGGACGCAGCTCTCCGGTTGGTCACTGGGGCAAATTGTGCCCTTCCCGTCCCCCTCCACTTTCACGGTTGACACCTAGCTCGTGTACCTGAAGTTCACAAGCAGGCCACATAGACACATGCCACACACATGGGCCCTTCCATGACAACACTTTGGCTAGCAGGAGTCCTCCTGAGCTGAATGGCGTGAGCCGGTGAACGCCTTAGTGTCGCCTACCTCACCGTGGATCTTGCAAAGGCCTAACAGTCTTCAAAGGCTGAGAGCACATGTCTCCAGCTGGATCTGAAGTCGACGTGCTGCTTGCGAGGGGAAGACGTCAGCTAGGAATTCTGAGAACCCTTGCCATGGCGGTGTTGGTTCCAGTGCAGCTCAGGTTTACCAACTGGGGTCCCCTTGCCTTGCACAGCAGACCAGGGAGAAAACTCTTCCTGAGGATTCTTCCAAGCTGTGGCTATCTGGCTCTCCGACGGAAGACACACATTGCTGCCTGGCCTTCGGCACACCAACAGCAGCGCCCAAAGACCATCATGAGGCATGAGGTTGCTCAGAAGGCACAGACGACACTTTCGGTACACAGTGATTTTCCTCGGAAAAGGGTGCAGTCGCGAGCGTCCTCAGATATGTAAAAGGCACACCAGCATTACAGCACTTCAGTGGTGAAAGCCTCGGGTCTACTTGTGACCACCAAGTTTGCTGATGGAAACACTGCCCCTTATGTTGAGTATGCCACTCAGCCGACCTTCTCCTTAGCTGAAGTAGTCTGCTGCATGACCTCCTGGCAAGGAGTGGCAGGCACACTGTTTCTTTCGAGAACACGCACTCTTCCTCCCGAGGAATTCCTGCAGGGTGCCCAAGATGGGCGCCCGCCCGCCTCTGCCCCCGTGCTTTTCCTTCAGTTTCCTGGCCCCAAGCCTCCTGTTCCAAAGGGGCCAAACATGCTTTAGCCCTCAGGATCCGGTTTCTACGTGCAAACCCAGCCTGTGGAGCAGCCCCTTCTGCTCAGCTACAAGAGAGCCATGCGACACACCAGGCGCTCCTGTGAGGAGCCTTTTGTAAGCAGAGGTTCTCTGCAAGGTGACGTGCCTAGCCAAGACAGCGCTTCAGTCAGGCGTTGTCGACCCTGGAACTTTCAATCTCCCAGCAGTGCTTCGGGAAAAGTGTCCATCATTTTAGGCTGGTTGTAAAGTTACATTTCTGCTGGAGGTGAAGGGTCGTCAGCTTTGAGTTCGTAGAATCCATGTAACTCGCCGGGTATGATTCAGTGCAGCTAATAGCTAAGCCGGGAGTCTGACAGGCATTGCACGTGACACCGTTGCCCCACTCTGGTACCAAGACTGCTTTCCAGAGTTGGAGGTCTGGCTCTCCGCCGGAGCAAGCCGTGTGTTGCCCTGCCCTCTGCATGCGCAGAATGGAGGCCAAACACCCAATTGGCTGCATGTTACTACTCTGAAGCCGCAGTTGACACTTTGGCTACAACGTGTTCTTCCTTGACCTGGGTCCAGGCGTGAGAGAGCCTGCAGTCCTGAGAGGCCTACCAGTGTTAAGGCAGTACCTTCACTAAGGCTTCTCAGAAAGATCTGCACTGCAACACTTTTCATGGCACACGCGGACCTTCCTTTGGCGGCATGGGGGCAGGTTTCCTAACCACTAGCCAAGAAGGCTTTGGGATGAGCTCCTAGTGAGGAACTGCACACACACCCTGGTTCTTTCGAGAAAACTCACTCTTCCTCCATTGCCTCCTAGGGAACTCCTACGGTGATTACAAAACAGGGAGCAGGACTTGGTTTCAGGCAGGTCCGAGCACGCAGCTCTCCGGACTGCCAACGGGACAGATTTTGCTTTTCTCGTCCAGCCCCCTTTTCACGGTTGCCACACAGCTCATGTAGCTGAAGTCCCCGGGCAGCCAAAAGAGACCCATGTCACATACTGTACCCATTCGCTGAAAGCACTTTGGAAAGCCAGGTTTCCTCCGGCAGGGAATTGCGCGAGCCAGTGTACGCCTTCGTTTCTCCTAGGTCATGGTACATCTTGCAACGGCCTAGCAGTCTTTGAAGGACGACGGCCTATTTCTCCCTCGAGAGGTGAAGTCCGGGTGCTGCTTCAGGGAGCAAGAGGTCAAGTATGGATTCCGAGAACTCGTGTAAGCACGGTGTTTTTCCAAAAGCAGCTCAGGGTTACAAAAGGAGGCCACCTCGCATTGCCCAGAAGCCCCGTTACAAACGTGTTCTTCAGGCATCCTCTAAGCTCTCCAAGTCGAGCTCTCCGATGGAGGAAAAACGTTGTTGCCCAGCCTCCTGCATACAAAACAGTAGAGTCCAAAGACCCTTGTGGCTGGGTGTTGCTCAGCAGGCTCAGATGCCACTTCTGCTCCACAGTGACCTTCCTCGGAATACGGTGCAGACGCTCGCATCGCATCCTCATCCTTACAGAGTCTTGAAAGGCACACCAGCATTTACAGCAGTTCAGTCGGGAAGGCCTCTTTGAAACTGCTGACTGCGACTGTGCTGGTGGAAAGAAACACTGCACCTTACCTTGAGTCTGGCGCTCGTCTGAATTATGCCCTAGACAACGTCCTCTGCTGGATGTACTCCTAGCAAGCAATTGCCAGCATTCCGTTTCACTGGGCAAAGTCTCCGTTCCTCCCTGGGTATTCTCGCAGGGTTGAGAAGGTTGGCGACCGCAGGGCTTTTCATTAAGCACTCATCATGGAAAACACGGACCTTCCTTGCAACACGCGGGCAAGTTTCCTTCCCACTGGCCAAGAAGGCTTTGGGATGAGAACCTAGCAAGGAACTGCACGCACTCTGGTTCGTTCAAGAAAATTCACTCTGCCTCAGGTTGCCTCTCAGGGTAATCCAGGGGTGAATAGAAGACGGGCAACAGGACTGTTTCTCAGGCAGCTCTGAGGACGCAGCTCTCCGGTTGGTCACTGGGGCAAATTGTGCCCTTCCCGTCCCCCTCCACTTTCACGGTTGACACCTAGCTCGTGTACCTGAAGTTCACAAGCAGGCCACATAGACACATGCCACACACATGGGCCCTTCCATGACAACACTTTGGCTAGCAGGAGTCCTCCTGAGCTGAATGGCGTGAGCCGGTGAACGCCTTAGTGTCGCCTACCTCACCGTGGATCTTGCAAAGGCCTAACAGTCTTCAAAGGCTGAGAGCACATGTCTCCAGCTGGATCTGAAGTCGACGTGCTGCTTGCGAGGGGAAGACGTCAGCTAGGAATTCTGAGAACCCTTGCCATGGCGGTGTTGGTTCCAGTGCAGCTCAGGTTTACCAACTGGGGTCCCCTTGCATTGCACAGCAGACCAGGGAGAAAACTCTTCCTGAGGATTCTTCCAAGCTGTGGCTATCTGGCTCCCCGACGGAAGAAACACATTGCTGCCTGGCCTTCGGCACACCAACAGCAGCGCCCAAAGACCATCATGAGGCATGAGGTTGCTCAGAAGGCACAGACGACACTTTCGGTACACAGTGATTTTCCTCGGAAAAGGGTGTAGTCGCGAGCGTCCTCAGATATGTAAAAGGCACACCAGCATTACAGCACTTCAGTGGTGAAAGCCTCGGGTCTACTTGTGACCACCAAGTTTGCTGATGGAAACACTGCCCCTTATGTTGAGTATGCCACTCAGCCGACCTTCTCCTTAGCTGAAGTAGTCTGCTGCATGACCTCCTGGCAAGGAGTGGCAGGCACACTGTTTCTTTCGAGAACACTCACTCTTCCTCCCGAGGAATTCCTGCAGGGTGCCCAAGATGGGCGCCCGCCCGCCTCTGCCCCCGTGCTTTTCCTTCAGTTTCCTGGCCCCAAGCCTCCTGTTCCAAAGGGGCCAAACATGCTTTAGCCCTCAGGATCCGGTTTCTACGTGCAAACCCAGCCTGTGGAGCAGCCCCTTCTGCTCAGCTACAAGAGAGCCATGCGACACACCAGGCGCTCCTGTGAGGAGCCTTTTGTAAGCAGAGGTTCTCTGCAAGGTGACGTGCCTAGCCAAGACAGCGCTTCAGTCAGGCGTTGTCGACCCTGGAACTTTCAATCTCCCAGCAGTGCTTCGGGAAAAGTGTCCATCATTTTAGGCTGGTTGTAAAGTTACATTTCTGCTGGAGGTGAAGGGTCGTCAGCTTTGAGTTCGTAGAATCCATGTAACTCGCCGGGTATGATTCAGTGCAGCTAATAGCTAAGCCGGGAGTCTGACAGGCATTGCACGTGACACCGTTGCCCCACTCTGGTACCAAGACTGCTTTCCAGAGTTGGAGGTCTGGCTCTCCGCCGGAGCAAGCCGTGTGTTGCCCTGCCCTCTGCATGCGCAGAATGGAGGCCAAACACCCAATTGGCTGCATGTTACTACTCTGAAGCCGCAGTTGACACTTTGGCTACAACGTGTTCTTCCTTGACCTGGGTCCAGGCGTGAGAGAGCCTGCAGTCCTGAGAGGCCTACCAGTGTTAAGGCAGTACCTTCACTAAGGCTTCTCAGAAAGATCTGCACTGCAACACTTTTCATGGCACACGCGGACCTTCCTTTGGCGGCATGGGGGCAGGTTTCCTAACCACTAGCCAAGAAGGCTTTGGGATGAGCTCCTAGTGAGGAACTGCACACACACCCTGGTTCTTTCGAGAAAACTCACTCTTCCTCCATTGCCTCCTAGGGAACTCCTACGGTGATTACAAAACAGGGAGCAGGACTTGGTTTCAGGCAGGTCTGAGCACGCAGCTCTCCGGACTGCCAACGGGACAGATTTTGCTTTTCTCGTCCAGCCCCCTTTTCACGGTTGCCACACAGCTCATGTAGCTGAAGTCCCCGGGCGGCCAAAAGAGACCCATGTCACATACTGTACCCATTCGCTGAAAGCACTTTGGAAAGCCAGGTTTCCTCCGGCAGGGAATTGCGCGAGCCAGTGTACGCCTTCGTTTCTCCTAGGTCATGGTACATCTTGCAACGGCCTAGCAGTCTTTGAAGGACGACGGCCTATTTCTCCCTCGAGAGGTGAAGTCCGGGTGCTGCTTCAGGGAGCAAGAGGTCAAGTATGGATTCCGAGAACTCGTGTAAGCACGGTGTTTTTCCAAAAGCAGCTCAGGGTTACAAAAGGAGGCCACCTTGCATTGCCCAGAAGCCCCGTTACAAACGTGTTCTTCAGGCATCCTCTAAGCTCTCCAAGTCGAGCTCTCCGATGGAGGAAAAACGTTGTTGCCCAGCCTCCTGCATACAAAACAGTAGAGTCCAAAGACCCTTGTGGCTGGGTGTTGCTCAGCAGGCTCAGATGCCACTTCTGCTCCACAGTGACCTTCCTCGGAATACGGTGCAGACGCTCGCATCGCATCCTCATCCTTACAGAGTCTTGAAAGGCACACCAGCATTTACAGCAGTTCAGTCGGGAAGGCCTCTTTGAAACTGCTGACTGCGACTGTGCTGGTGGAAAGAAACACTGCACCTTACCTTGAGTCTGGCGCTCGTCTGAATTATGCCCTAGACAACGTCCTCTGCTGGATGTACTCCTAGCAAGCAATTGCCAGCATTCCGTTTCACTGGGCAAAGTCTCCGTTCCTCCCTGGGTATTCTCGCAGGGTTGAGAAGGTTGGCGACCGCAGGGCTTTTCATTAAGCACTCATCATGGAAAACACGGACCTTCCTTGCAACACGCGGGCAAGTTTCCTTCCCACTGGCCAAGAAGGCTTTGGGATGAGAACCTAGCAAGGAACTGCACGCACTCTGGTTCGTTCAAGAAAATTCACTCTGCCTCAGGTTGCCTCTCAGGGTAATCCAGGGGTGAATAGAAGACGGGCAACAGGACTGTTTCTCAGGCAGCTCTGAGGACGCAGCTCTCCGGTTGGTCACTGGGGCAAATTGTGCCCTTCCCGTCCCCCTCCACTTTCACGGTTGACACCTAGCTCGTGTACCTGAAGTTCACAAGCAGGCCACATAGACACATGCCACACACATGGGCCCTTCCATGACAACACTTTGGCTAGCAGGAGTCCTCCTGAGCTGAATGGCGTGAGCCGGTGAACGCCTTAGTGTCGCCTACCTCACCGTGGATCTTGCAAAGGCCTAACAGTCTTCAAAGGCTGAGAGCACATGTCTCCAGCTGGATCTGAAGTCGACGTGCTGCTTGCGAGGGGAAGACGTCAGCTAGGAATTCTGAGAACCCTTGCCATGGCGGTGTTGGTTCCAGTGCAGCTCAGGTTTACCAACTGGGGTCCCCTTGCCTTGCACAGCAGACCAGGGAGAAAACTCTTCCTGAGGATTCTTCCAAGCTGTGGCTATCTGGCTCTCCGACGGAAGACACACATTGCTGCCTGGCCTTCGGCACACCAACAGCAGCGCCCAAAGACCATCATGAGGCATGAGGTTGCTCAGAAGGCACAGACGACACTTTTGGTACACAGTGATTTTCCTCGGAAAAGGGTGCAGTCGCGAGCGTCCTCAGATATGTAAAAGGCACACCAGCATTACAGCACTTCAGTGGTGAAAGCCTCGGGTCTACTTGTGACCACCAAGTTTGCTGATGGAAACACTGCCCCTTATGTTGAGTATGCCACTCAGCCGACCTTCTCCTTAGCTGAAGTAGTCTGCTGCATGACCTCCTGGCAAGGAGTGGCAGGCACACTGTTTCTTTCGAGAACACTCACTCTTCCTCCCGAGGAATTCCTGCAGGGTGCCCAAGATGGGCGCCCGCCCGCCTCTGCCCCCGTGCTTTTCCTTCAGTTTCCTGGCCCCAAGCCTCCTGTTCCAAAGGGGCCAAACATGCTTTAGCCCTCAGGATCCGGTTTCTACGTGCAAACCCAGCCTGTGGAGCAGCCCCTTCTGCTCAGCTACAAGAGAGCCATGCGACACACCAGGCGCTCCTGTGAGGAGCCTTTTGTAAGCAGAGGTTCTCTGCAAGGTGACGTGCCTAGCCAAGACAGCGCTTCAGTCAGGCGTTGTCGACCCTGGAACTTTCAATCTCCCAGCAGTGCTTCGGGAAAAGTGTCCATCATTTTAGGCTGGTTGTAAAGTTACATTTCTGCTGGAGGTGAAGGGTCGTCAGCTTTGAGTTCGTAGAATCCATGTAACTCGCCGGGTATGATTCAGTGCAGCTAATAGCTAAGCCGGGAGTCTGACAGGCATTGCACGTGACACCGTTGCCCCACTCTGGTACCAAGACTGCTTTCCAGAGTTGGAGGTCTGGCTCTCCGCCGGAGCAAGCCGTGTGTTGCCCTGCCCTCTGCATGCGCAGAATGGAGGCCAAACACCCAATTGGCTGCATGTTACTACTCTGAAGCCGCAGTTGACACTTTGGCTACAACGTGTTCTTCCTTGACCTGGGTCCAGGCGTGAGAGAGCCTGCAGTCCTGAGAGGCCTACCAGTGTTAAGGCAGTACCTTCACTAAGGCTTCTCAGAAAGATCTGCACTGCAACACTTTTCATGGCACACGCGGACCTTCCTTTGGCGGCATGGGGGCAGGTTTCCTAACCACTAGCCAAGAAGGCTTTGGGATGAGCTCCTAGTGAGGAACTGCACACACACCCTGGTTCTTTCGAGAAAACTCACTCTTCCTCCATTGCCTCCTAGGGAACTCCTACGGTGATTACAAAACAGGGAGCAGGACTTGGTTTCAGGCAGGTCTGAGCACGCAGCTCTCCGGACTGCCAACGGGACAGATTTTGCTTTTCTCGTCCAGCCCCCTTTTCACGGTTGCCACACAGCTCATGTAGCTGAAGTCCCCGGGCGGCCAAAAGAGACCCATGTCACATACTGTACCCATTCGCTGAAAGCACTTTGGAAAGCCAGGTTTCCTCCGGCAGGGAATTGCGCGAGCCAGTGTACGCCTTCGTTTCTCCTAGGTCATGGTACATCTTGCAACGGCCTAGCAGTCTTTGAAGGACGACGGCCTATTTCTCCCTCGAGAGGTGAAGTCCGGGTGCTGCTTCAGGGAGCAAGAGGTCAAGTATGGATTCCGAGAACTCGTGTAAGCACGGTGTTTTTCCAAAAGCAGCTCAGGGTTACAAAAGGAGGCCACCTCGCATTGCCCAGAAGCCCCGTTACAAACGTGTTCTTCAGGCATCCTCTAAGCTCTCCAAGTCGAGCTCTCCGATGGAGGAAAAACGTTGTTGCCCAGCCTCCTGCATACAAAACAGTAGAGTCCAAAGACCCTTGTGGCTGGGTGTTGCTCAGCAGGCTCAGATGCCACTTCTGCTCCACAGTGACCTTCCTCGGAATACGGTGCAGACGCTCGCATCGCATCCTCATCCTTACAGAGTCTTGAAAGGCACACCAGCATTTACAGCAGTTCAGTCGGGAAGGCCTCTTTGAAACTGCTGACTGCGACTGTGCTGGTGGAAAGAAACACTGCACCTTACCTTGAGTCTGGCGCTCGTCTGAATTATGCCCTAGACAACGTCCTCTGCTGGATGTACTCCTAGCAAGCAATTGCCAGCATTCCGTTTCACTGGGCAAAGTCTCCGTTCCTCCCTGGGTATTCTCGCAGGGTTGAGAAGGTTGGCGACCGCAGGGCTTTTCATTAAGCACTCATCATGGAAAACACGGACCTTCCTTGCAACACGCGGGCAAGTTTCCTTCCCACTGGCCAAGAAGGCTTTGGGATGAGAACCTAGCAAGGAACTGCACGCACTCTGGTTCGTTCAAGAAAATTCACTCTGCCTCAGGTTGCCTCTCAGGGTAATCCAGGGGTGAATAGAAGACGGGCAACAGGACTGTTTCTCAGGCAGCTCTGAGGACGCAGCTCTCCGGTTGGTCACTGGGGCAAATTGTGCCCTTCCCGTCCCCCTCCACTTTCACGGTTGACACCTAGCTCGTGTACCTGAAGTTCACAAGCAGGCCACATAGACACATGCCACACACATGGGCCCTTCCATGACAACACTTTGGCTAGCAGGAGTCCTCCTGAGCTGAATGGCGTGAGCCGGTGAACGCCTTAGTGTCGCCTACCTCACCGTGGATCTTGCAAAGGCCTAACAGTCTTCAAAGGCTGAGAGCACATGTCTCCAGCTGGATCTGAAGTCGACGTGCTGCTTGCGAGGGGAAGACGTCAGCTAGGAATTCTGAGAACCCTTGCCATGGCGGTGTTGGTTCCAGTGCAGCTCAGGTTTACCAACTGGGGTCCCCTTGCCTTGCACAGCAGACCAGGGAGAAAACTCTTCCTGAGGATTCTTCCAAGCTGTGGCTATCTGGCTCTCCGACGGAAGACACACATTGCTGCCTGGCCTTCGGCACACCAACAGCAGCGCCCAAAGACCATCATGAGGCATGAGGTTGCTCAGAAGGCACAGACGACACTTTCGGTACACAGTGATTTTCCTCGGAAAAGGGTGCAGTCGCGAGCGTCCTCAGATATGTAAAAGGCACACCAGCATTACAGCACTTCAGTGGTGAAAGCCTCGGGTCTACTTGTGACCACCAAGTTTGCTGATGGAAACACTGCCCCTTATGTTGAGTATGCCACTCAGCCGACCTTCTCCTTAGCTGAAGTAGTCTGCTGCATGACCTCCTGGCAAGGAGTGGCAGGCACACTGTTTCTTTCGAGAACACTCACTCTTCCTCCCGAGGAATTCCTGCAGGGTGCCCAAGATGGGCGCCCGCCCGCCTCTGCCCCCGTGCTTTTCCTTCAGTTTCCTGGCCCCAAGCCTCCTGTTCCAAAGGGGCCAAACATGCTTTAGCCCTCAGGATCCGGTTTCTACGTGCAAACCCAGCCTGTGGAGCAGCCCCTTCTGCTCAGCTACAAGAGAGCCATGCGACACACCAGGCGCTCCTGTGAGGAGCCTTTTGTAAGCAGAGGTTCTCTGCAAGGTGACGTGCCTAGCCAAGACAGCGCTTCAGTCAGGCGTTGTCGACCCTGGAACTTTCAATCTCCCAGCAGTGCTTCGGGAAAAGTGTCCATCATTTTAGGCTGGTTGTAAAGTTACATTTCTGCTGGAGGTGAAGGGTCGTCAGCTTTGAGTTCGTAGAATCCATGTAACTCGCCGGGTATGATTCAGTGCAGCTAATAGCTAAGCCGGGAGTCTGACAGGCATTGCACGTGACACCGTTGCCCCACTCTGGTACCAAGACTGCTTTCCAGAGTTGGAGGTCTGGCTCTCCGCCGGAGCAAGCCGTGTGTTGCCCTGCCCTCTGCATGCGCAGAATGGAGGCCAAACACCCAATTGGCTGCATGTTACTACTCTGAAGCCGCAGTTGACACTTTGGCTACAACGTGTTCTTCCTTGACCTGGGTCCAGGCGTGAGAGAGCCTGCAGTCCTGAGAGGCCTACCAGTGTTAAGGCAGTACCTTCACTAAGGCTTCTCAGAAAGATCTGCACTGCAACACTTTTCATGGCACACGCGGACCTTCCTTTGGCGGCATGGGGGCAGGTTTCCTAACCACTAGCCAAGAAGGCTTTGGGATGAGCTCCTAGTGAGGAACTGCACACACACCCTGGTTCTTTCGAGAAAACTCACTCTTCCTCCATTGCCTCCTAGGGAACTCCTACGGTGATTACAAAACAGGGAGCAGGACTTGGTTTCAGGCAGGTCCGAGCACGCAGCTCTCCGGACTGCCAACGGGACAGATTTTGCTTTTCTCGTCCAGCCCCCTTTTCACGGTTGCCACACAGCTCATGTAGCTGAAGTCCCCGGGCAGCCAAAAGAGACCCATGTCACATACTGTACCCATTCGCTGAAAGCACTTTGGAAAGCCAGGTTTCCTCCGGCAGGGAATTGCGCGAGCCAGTGTACGCCTTCGTTTCTCCTAGGTCATGGTACATCTTGCAACGGCCTAGCAGTCTTTGAAGGACGACGGCCTATTTCTCCCTCGAGAGGTGAAGTCCGGGTGCTGCTTCAGGGAGCAAGAGGTCAAGTATGGATTCCGAGAACTCGTGTAAGCACGGTGTTTTTCCAAAAGCAGCTCAGGGTTACAAAAGGAGGCCACCTCGCATTGCCCAGAAGCCCCGTTACAAACGTGTTCTTCAGGCATCCTCTAAGCTCTCCAAGTCGAGCTCTCCGATGGAGGAAAAACGTTGTTGCCCAGCCTCCTGCATACAAAACAGTAGAGTCCAAAGACCCTTGTGGCTGGGTGTTGCTCAGCAGGCTCAGATGCCACTTCTGCTCCACAGTGACCTTCCTCGGAATACGGTGCAGACGCTCGCATCGCATCCTCATCCTTACAGAGTCTTGAAAGGCACACCAGCATTTACAGCAGTTCAGTCGGGAAGGCCTCTTTGAAACTGCTGACTGCGACTGTGCTGGTGGAAAGAAACACTGCACCTTACCTTGAGTCTGGCGCTCGTCTGAATTATGCCCTAGACAACGTCCTCTGCTGGATGTACTCCTAGCAAGCAATTGCCAGCATTCCGTTTCACTGGGCAAAGTCTCCGTTCCTCCCTGGGTATTCTCGCAGGGTTGAGAAGGTTGGCGACCGCAGGGCTTTTCATTAAGCACTCATCATGGAAAACACGGACCTTCCTTGCAACACGCGGGCAAGTTTCCTTCCCACTGGCCAAGAAGGCTTTGGGATGAGAACCTAGCAAGGAACTGCACGCACTCTGGTTCGTTCAAGAAAATTCACTCTGCCTCAGGTTGCCTCTCAGGGTAATCCAGGGGTGAATAGAAGACGGGCAACAGGACTGTTTCTCAGGCAGCTCTGAGGACGCAGCTCTCCGGTTGGTCACTGGGGCAAATTGTGCCCTTCCCGTCCCCCTCCACTTTCACGGTTGACACCTAGCTCGTGTACCTGAAGTTCACAAGCAGGCCACATAGACACATGCCACACACATGGGCCCTTCCATGACAACACTTTGGCTAGCAGGAGTCCTCCTGAGCTGAATGGCGTGAGCCGGTGAACGCCTTAGTGTCGCCTACCTCACCGTGGATCTTGCAAAGGCCTAACAGTCTTCAAAGGCTGAGAGCACATGTCTCCAGCTGGATCTGAAGTCGACGTGCTGCTTGCGAGGGGAAGACGTCAGCTAGGAATTCTGAGAACCCTTGCCATGGCGGTGTTGGTTCCAGTGCAGCTCAGGTTTACCAACTGGGGTCCCCTTGCCTTGCACAGCAGACCAGGGAGAAAACTCTTCCTGAGGATTCTTCCAAGCTGTGGCTATCTGGCTCTCCGACGGAAGACACACATTGCTGCCTGGCCTTCGGCACACCAACAGCAGCGCCCAAAGACCATCATGAGGCATGAGGTTGCTCAGAAGGCACAGACGACACTTTCGGTACACAGTGATTTTCCTCGGAAAAGGGTGCAGTCGCGAGCGTCCTCAGATATGTAAAAGGCACACCAGCATTACAGCACTTCAGTGGTGAAAGCCTCGGGTCTACTTGTGACCACCAAGTTTGCTGATGGAAACACTGCCCCTTATGTTGAGTATGCCACTCAGCCGACCTTCTCCTTAGCTGAAGTAGTCTGCTGCATGACCTCCTGGCAAGGAGTGGCAGGCACACTGTTTCTTTCGAGAACACGCACTCTTCCTCCCGAGGAATTCCTGCAGGGTGCCCAAGATGGGCGCCCGCCCGCCTCTGCCCCCGTGCTTTTCCTTCAGTTTCCTGGCCCCAAGCCTCCTGTTCCAAAGGGGCCAAACATGCTTTAGCCCTCAGGATCCGGTTTCTACGTGCAAACCCAGCCTGTGGAGCAGCCCCTTCTGCTCAGCTACAAGAGAGCCATGCGACACACCAGGCGCTCCTGTGAGGAGCCTTTTGTAAGCAGAGGTTCTCTGCAAGGTGACGTGCCTAGCCAAGACAGCGCTTCAGTCAGGCGTTGTCGACCCTGGAACTTTCAATCTCCCAGCAGTGCTTCGGGAAAAGTGTCCATCATTTTAGGCTGGTTGTAAAGTTACATTTCTGCTGGAGGTGAAGGGTCGTCAGCTTTGAGTTCGTAGAATCCATGTAACTCGCCGGGTATGATTCAGTGCAGCTAATAGCTAAGCCGGGAGTCTGACAGGCATTGCACGTGACACCGTTGCCCCACTCTGGTACCAAGACTGCTTTCCAGAGTTGGAGGTCTGGCTCTCCGCCGGAGCAAGCCGTGTGTTGCCCTGCCCTCTGCATGCGCAGAATGGAGGCCAAACACCCAATTGGCTGCATGTTACTACTCTGAAGCCGCAGTTGACACTTTGGCTACAACGTGTTCTTCCTTGACCTGGGTCCAGGCGTGAGAGAGCCTGCAGTCCTGAGAGGCCTACCAGTGTTAAGGCAGTACCTTCACTAAGGCTTCTCAGAAAGATCTGCACTGCAACACTTTTCATGGCACACGCGGACCTTCCTTTGGCGGCATGGGGGCAGGTTTCCTAACCACTAGCCAAGAAGGCTTTGGGATGAGCTCCTAGTGAGGAACTGCACACACACCCTGGTTCTTTCGAGAAAACTCACTCTTCCTCCATTGCCTCCTAGGGAACTCCTACGGTGATTACAAAACAGGGAGCAGGACTTGGTTTCAGGCAGGTCCGAGCACGCAGCTCTCCGGACTGCCAACGGGACAGATTTTGCTTTTCTCGTCCAGCCCCCTTTTCACGGTTGCCACACAGCTCATGTAGCTGAAGTCCCCGGGCAGCCAAAAGAGACCCATGTCACATACTGTACCCATTCGCTGAAAGCACTTTGGAAAGCCAGGTTTCCTCCGGCAGGGAATTGCGCGAGCCAGTGTACGCCTTCGTTTCTCCTAGGTCATGGTACATCTTGCAACGGCCTAGCAGTCTTTGAAGGACGACGGCCTATTTCTCCCTCGAGAGGTGAAGTCCGGGTGCTGCTTCAGGGAGCAAGAGGTCAAGTATGGATTCCGAGAACTCGTGTAAGCACGGTGTTTTTCCAAAAGCAGCTCAGGGTTACAAAAGGAGGCCACCTCGCATTGCCCAGAAGCCCCGTTACAAACGTGTTCTTCAGGCATCCTCTAAGCTCTCCAAGTCGAGCTCTCCGATGGAGGAAAAACGTTGTTGCCCAGCCTCCTGCATACAAAACAGTAGAGTCCAAAGACCCTTGTGGCTGGGTGTTGCTCAGCAGGCTCAGATGCC
Organism: Balaenoptera borealis; assembly: GCF_965194805.1. Taxonomy (NCBI): domain Eukaryota; kingdom Metazoa; phylum Chordata; class Mammalia; order Artiodactyla; family Balaenopteridae; genus Balaenoptera; species Balaenoptera borealis. Next base: position 67,752 of record NW_028123678.1, on the reverse strand, counting down.
ACTTCTGCTCCACAGTGACCTTCCTCGGAATACGGTGCAGACGCTCGCATCGCATCCTCATCCTTACAGAGTCTTGAAAGGCACACCAGCATTTACAGCAGTTCAGTCGGGAAGGCCTCTTTGAAACTGCTGACTGCGACTGTGCTGGTGGAAAGAAACACTGCACCTTACCTTGAGTCTGGCGCTCGTCTGAATTATGCCCTAGACAACGTCCTCTGCTGGATGTACTCCTAGCAAGCAATTGCCAGCATTCCGTTTCACTGGGCAAAGTCTCCGTTCCTCCCTGGGTATTCTCGCAGGGTTGAGAAGGTTGGCGACCGCAGGGCTTTTCATTAAGCACTCATCATGGAAAACACGGACCTTCCTTGCAACACGCGGGCAAGTTTCCTTCCCACTGGCCAAGAAGGCTTTGGGATGAGAACCTAGCAAGGAACTGCACGCACTCTGGTTCGTTCAAGAAAATTCACTCTGCCTCAGGTTGCCTCTCAGGGTAATCCAGGGGTGAATAGAAGACGGGCAACAGGACTGTTTCTCAGGCAGCTCTGAGGACGCAGCTCTCCGGTTGGTCACTGGGGCAAATTGTGCCCTTCCCGTCCCCCTCCACTTTCACGGTTGACACCTAGCTCGTGTACCTGAAGTTCACAAGCAGGCCACATAGACACATGCCACACACATGGGCCCTTCCATGACAACACTTTGGCTAGCAGGAGTCCTCCTGAGCTGAATGGCGTGAGCCGGTGAACGCCTTAGTGTCGCCTACCTCACCGTGGATCTTGCAAAGGCCTAACAGTCTTCAAAGGCTGAGAGCACATGTCTCCAGCTGGATCTGAAGTCGACGTGCTGCTTGCGAGGGGAAGACGTCAGCTAGGAATTCTGAGAACCCTTGCCATGGCGGTGTTGGTTCCAGTGCAGCTCAGGTTTACCAACTGGGGTCCCCTTGCCTTGCACAGCAGACCAGGGAGAAAACTCTTCCTGAGGATTCTTCCAAGCTGTGGCTATCTGGCTCTCCGACGGAAGACACACATTGCTGCCTGGCCTTCGGCACACCAACAGCAGCGCCCAAAGACCATCATGAGGCATGAGGTTGCTCAGAAGGCACAGACGACACTTTCGGTACACAGTGATTTTCCTCGGAAAAGGGTGCAGTCGCGAGCGTCCTCAGATATGTAAAAGGCACACCAGCATTACAGCACTTCAGTGGTGAAAGCCTCGGGTCTACTTGTGACCACCAAGTTTGCTGATGGAAACACTGCCCCTTATGTTGAGTATGCCACTCAGCCGACCTTCTCCTTAGCTGAAGTAGTCTGCTGCATGACCTCCTGGCAAGGAGTGGCAGGCACACTGTTTCTTTCGAGAACACGCACTCTTCCTCCCGAGGAATTCCTGCAGGGTGCCCAAGATGGGCGCCCGCCCGCCTCTGCCCCCGTGCTTTTCCTTCAGTTTCCTGGCCCCAAGCCTCCTGTTCCAAAGGGGCCAAACATGCTTTAGCCCTCAGGATCCGGTTTCTACGTGCAAACCCAGCCTGTGGAGCAGCCCCTTCTGCTCAGCTACAAGAGAGCCATGCGACACACCAGGCGCTCCTGTGAGGAGCCTTTTGTAAGCAGAGGTTCTCTGCAAGGTGACGTGCCTAGCCAAGACAGCGCTTCAGTCAGGCGTTGTCGACCCTGGAACTTTCAATCTCCCAGCAGTGCTTCGGGAAAAGTGTCCATCATTTTAGGCTGGTTGTAAAGTTACATTTCTGCTGGAGGTGAAGGGTCGTCAGCTTTGAGTTCGTAGAATCCATGTAACTCGCCGGGTATGATTCAGTGCAGCTAATAGCTAAGCCGGGAGTCTGACAGGCATTGCACGTGACACCGTTGCCCCACTCTGGTACCAAGACTGCTTTCCAGAGTTGGAGGTCTGGCTCTCCGCCGGAGCAAGCCGTGTGTTGCCCTGCCCTCTGCATGCGCAGAATGGAGGCCAAACACCCAATTGGCTGCATGTTACTACTCTGAAGCCGCAGTTGACACTTTGGCTACAACGTGTTCTTCCTTGACCTGGGTCCAGGCGTGAGAGAGCCTGCAGTCCTGAGAGGCCTACCAGTGTTAAGGCAGTACCTTCACTAAGGCTTCTCAGAAAGATCTGCACTGCAACACTTTTCATGGCACACGCGGACCTTCCTTTGGCGGCATGGGGGCAGGTTTCCTAACCACTAGCCAAGAAGGCTTTGGGATGAGCTCCTAGTGAGGAACTGCACACACACCCTGGTTCTTTCGAGAAAACTCACTCTTCCTCCATTGCCTCCTAGGGAACTCCTACGGTGATTACAAAACAGGGAGCAGGACTTGGTTTCAGGCAGGTCCGAGCACGCAGCTCTCCGGACTGCCAACGGGACAGATTTTGCTTTTCTCGTCCAGCCCCCTTTTCACGGTTGCCACACAGCTCATGTAGCTGAAGTCCCCGGGCAGCCAAAAGAGACCCATGTCACATACTGTACCCATTCGCTGAAAGCACTTTGGAAAGCCAGGTTTCCTCCGGCAGGGAATTGCGCGAGCCAGTGTACGCCTTCGTTTCTCCTAGGTCATGGTACATCTTGCAACGGCCTAGCAGTCTTTGAAGGACGACGGCCTATTTCTCCCTCGAGAGGTGAAGTCCGGGTGCTGCTTCAGGGAGCAAGAGGTCAAGTATGGATTCCGAGAACTCGTGTAAGCACGGTGTTTTTCCAAAAGCAGCTCAGGGTTACAAAAGGAGGCCACCTCGCATTGCCCAGAAGCCCCGTTACAAACGTGTTCTTCAGGCATCCTCTAAGCTCTCCAAGTCGAGCTCTCCGATGGAGGAAAAACGTTGTTGCCCAGCCTCCTGCATACAAAACAGTAGAGTCCAAAGACCCTTGTGGCTGGGTGTTGCTCAGCAGGCTCAGATGCCACTTCTGCTCCACAGTGACCTTCCTCGGAATACGGTGCAGACGCTCGCATCGCATCCTCATCCTTACAGAGTCTTGAAAGGCACACCAGCATTTACAGCAGTTCAGTCGGGAAGGCCTCTTTGAAACTGCTGACTGCGACTGTGCTGGTGGAAAGAAACACTGCACCTTACCTTGAGTCTGGCGCTCGTCTGAATTATGCCCTAGACAACGTCCTCTGCTGGATGTACTCCTAGCAAGCAATTGCCAGCATTCCGTTTCACTGGGCAAAGTCTCCGTTCCTCCCTGGGTATTCTCGCAGGGTTGAGAAGGTTGGCGACCGCAGGGCTTTTCATTAAGCACTCATCATGGAAAACACGGACCTTCCTTGCAACACGCGGGCAAGTTTCCTTCCCACTGGCCAAGAAGGCTTTGGGATGAGAACCTAGCAAGGAACTGCACGCACTCTGGTTCGTTCAAGAAAATTCACTCTGCCTCAGGTTGCCTCTCAGGGTAATCCAGGGGTGAATAGAAGACGGGCAACAGGACTGTTTCTCAGGCAGCTCTGAGGACGCAGCTCTCCGGTTGGTCACTGGGGCAAATTGTGCCCTTCCCGTCCCCCTCCACTTTCACGGTTGACACCTAGCTCGTGTACCTGAAGTTCACAAGCAGGCCACATAGACACATGCCACACACATGGGCCCTTCCATGACAACACTTTGGCTAGCAGGAGTCCTCCTGAGCTGAATGGCGTGAGCCGGTGAACGCCTTAGTGTCGCCTACCTCACCGTGGATCTTGCAAAGGCCTAACAGTCTTCAAAGGCTGAGAGCACATGTCTCCAGCTGGATCTGAAGTCGACGTGCTGCTTGCGAGGGGAAGACGTCAGCTAGGAATTCTGAGAACCCTTGCCATGGCGGTGTTGGTTCCAGTGCAGCTCAGGTTTACCAACTGGGGTCCCCTTGCCTTGCACAGCAGACCAGGGAGAAAACTCTTCCTGAGGATTCTTCCAAGCTGTGGCTATCTGGCTCTCCGACGGAAGACACACATTGCTGCCTGGCCTTCGGCACACCAACAGCAGCGCCCAAAGACCATCATGAGGCATGAGGTTGCTCAGAAGGCACAGACGACACTTTCGGTACACAGTGATTTTCCTCGGAAAAGGGTGCAGTCGCGAGCGTCCTCAGATATGTAAAAGGCACACCAGCATTACAGCACTTCAGTGGTGAAAGCCTCGGGTCTACTTGTGACCACCAAGTTTGCTGATGGAAACACTGCCCCTTATGTTGAGTATGCCACTCAGCCGACCTTCTCCTTAGCTGAAGTAGTCTGCTGCATGACCTCCTGGCAAGGAGTGGCAGGCACACTGTTTCTTTCGAGAACACGCACTCTTCCTCCCGAGGAATTCCTGCAGGGTGCCCAAGATGGGCGCCCGCCCGCCTCTGCCCCCGTGCTTTTCCTTCAGTTTCCTGGCCCCAAGCCTCCTGTTCCAAAGGGGCCAAACATGCTTTAGCCCTCAGGATCCGGTTTCTACGTGCAAACCCAGCCTGTGGAGCAGCCCCTTCTGCTCAGCTACAAGAGAGCCATGCGACACACCAGGCGCTCCTGTGAGGAGCCTTTTGTAAGCAGAGGTTCTCTGCAAGGTGACGTGCCTAGCCAAGACAGCGCTTCAGTCAGGCGTTGTCGACCCTGGAACTTTCAATCTCCCAGCAGTGCTTCGGGAAAAGTGTCCATCATTTTAGGCTGGTTGTAAAGTTACATTTCTGCTGGAGGTGAAGGGTCGTCAGCTTTGAGTTCGTAGAATCCATGTAACTCGCCGGGTATGATTCAGTGCAGCTAATAGCTAAGCCGGGAGTCTGACAGGCATTGCACGTGACACCGTTGCCCCACTCTGGTACCAAGACTGCTTTCCAGAGTTGGAGGTCTGGCTCTCCGCCGGAGCAAGCCGTGTGTTGCCCTGCCCTCTGCATGCGCAGAATGGAGGCCAAACACCCAATTGGCTGCATGTTACTACTCTGAAGCCGCAGTTGACACTTTGGCTACAACGTGTTCTTCCTTGACCTGGGTCCAGGCGTGAGAGAGCCTGCAGTCCTGAGAGGCCTACCAGTGTTAAGGCAGTACCTTCACTAAGGCTTCTCAGAAAGATCTGCACTGCAACACTTTTCATGGCACACGCGGACCTTCCTTTGGCGGCATGGGGGCAGGTTTCCTAACCACTAGCCAAGAAGGCTTTGGGATGAGCTCCTAGTGAGGAACTGCACACACACCCTGGTTCTTTCGAGAAAACTCACTCTTCCTCCATTGCCTCCTAGGGAACTCCTACGGTGATTACAAAACAGGGAGCAGGACTTGGTTTCAGGCAGGTCTGAGCACGCAGCTCTCCGGACTGCCAACGGGACAGATTTTGCTTTTCTCGTCCAGCCCCCTTTTCACGGTTGCCACACAGCTCATGTAGCTGAAGTCCCCGGGCAGCCAAAAGAGACCCATGTCACATACTGTACCCATTCGCTGAAAGCACTTTGGAAAGCCAGGTTTCCTCCGGCAGGGAATTGCGCGAGCCAGTGTACGCCTTCGTTTCTCCTAGGTCATGGTACATCTTGCAACGGCCTAGCAGTCTTTGAAGGACGACGGCCTATTTCTCCCTCGAGAGGTGAAGTCCGGGTGCTGCTTCAGGGAGCAAGAGGTCAAGTATGGATTCCGAGAACTCGTGTAAGCACGGTGTTTTTCCAAAAGCAGCTCAGGGTTACAAAAGGAGGCCACCTCGCATTGCCCAGAAGCCCCGTTACAAACGTGTTCTTCAGGCATCCTCTAAGCTCTCCAAGTCGAGCTCTCCGATGGAGGAAAAACGTTGTTGCCCAGCCTCCTGCATACAAAACAGTAGAGTCCAAAGACCCTTGTGGCTGGGTGTTGCTCAGCAGGCTCAGATGCCACTTCTGCTCCACAGTGACCTTCCTCGGAATGCGGTGCAGACGCTCGCATCCTCATCCTTACAGAGTCTTGAAAGGCACACCAGCATTTACAGCAGTTCAGTCGGGAAGGCCTCTTTGAAACTGCTGACTGCGACTGTGCTGGTGGAAAGAAACACTGCACCTTACCTTGAGTCTGGCGCTCGTCTGAATTATGCCCTAGACAACGTCCTCTGCTGGATGTACTCCTAGCAAGCAATTGCCAGCATTCCGTTTCACTGGGCAAAGTCTCCGTTCCTCCCTGGGTATTCTCGCAGGGTTGAGAAGGTTGGCGACCGCAGGGCTTTTCATTAAGCACTCATCATGGAAAACACGGACCTTCCTTGCAACACGCGGGCAAGTTTCCTTCCCACTGGCCAAGAAGGCTTTGGGATGAGAACCTAGCAAGGAACTGCACGCACTCTGGTTCGTTCAAGAAAATTCACTCTGCCTCAGGTTGCCTCTCAGGGTAATCCAGGGGTGAATAGAAGACGGGCAACAGGACTGTTTCTCAGGCAGCTCTGAGGACGCAGCTCTCCGGTTGGTCACTGGGGCAAATTGTGCCCTTCCCGTCCCCCTCCACTTTCACGGTTGACACCTAGCTCGTGTACCTGAAGTTCACAAGCAGGCCACATAGACACATGCCACACACATGGGCCCTTCCATGACAACACTTTGGCTAGCAGGAGTCCTCCTGAGCTGAATGGCGTGAGCCGGTGAACGCCTTAGTGTCGCCTACCTCACCGTGGATCTTGCAAAGGCCTAACAGTCTTCAAAGGCTGAGAGCACATGTCTCCAGCTGGATCTGAAGTCGACGTGCTGCTTGCGAGGGGAAGACGTCAGCTAGGAATTCTGAGAACCCTTGCCATGGCGGTGTTGGTTCCAGTGCAGCTCAGGTTTACCAACTGGGGTCCCCTTGCCTTGCACAGCAGACCAGGGAGAAAACTCTTCCTGAGGATTCTTCCAAGCTGTGGCTATCTGGCTCTCCGACGGAAGACACACATTGCTGCCTGGCCTTCGGCACACCAACAGCAGCGCCCAAAGACCATCATGAGGCATGAGGTTGCTCAGAAGGCACAGACGACACTTTCGGTACACAGTGATTTTCCTCGGAAAAGGGTGCAGTCGCGAGCGTCCTCAGATATGTAAAAGGCACACCAGCATTACAGCACTTCAGTGGTGAAAGCCTCGGGTCTACTTGTGACCACCAAGTTTGCTGATGGAAACACTGCCCCTTATGTTGAGTATGCCACTCAGCCGACCTTCTCCTTAGCTGAAGTAGTCTGCTGCATGACCTCCTGGCAAGGAGTGGCAGGCACACTGTTTCTTTCGAGAACACGCACTCTTCCTCCCGAGGAATTCCTGCAGGGTGCCCAAGATGGGCGCCCGCCCGCCTCTGCCCCCGTGCTTTTCCTTCAGTTTCCTGGCCCCAAGCCTCCTGTTCCAAAGGGGCCAAACATGCTTTAGCCCTCAGGATCCGGTTTCTACGTGCAAACCCAGCCTGTGGAGCAGCCCCTTCTGCTCAGCTACAAGAGAGCCATGCGACACACCAGGCGCTCCTGTGAGGAGCCTTTTGTAAGCAGAGGTTCTCTGCAAGGTGACGTGCCTAGCCAAGACAGCGCTTCAGTCAGGCGTTGTCGACCCTGGAACTTTCAATCTCCCAGCAGTGCTTCGGGAAAAGTGTCCATCATTTTAGGCTGGTTGTAAAGTTACATTTCTGCTGGAGGTGAAGGGTCGTCAGCTTTGAGTTCGTAGAATCCATGTAACTCGCCGGGTATGATTCAGTGCAGCTAATAGCTAAGCCGGGAGTCTGACAGGCATTGCACGTGACACCGTTGCCCCACTCTGGTACCAAGACTGCTTTCCAGAGTTGGAGGTCTGGCTCTCCGCCGGAGCAAGCCGTGTGTTGCCCTGCCCTCTGCATGCGCAGAATGGAGGCCAAACACCCAATTGGCTGCATGTTACTACTCTGAAGCCGCAGTTGACACTTTGGCTACAACGTGTTCTTCCTTGACCTGGGTCCAGGCGTGAGAGAGCCTGCAGTCCTGAGAGGCCTACCAGTGTTAAGGCAGTACCTTCACTAAGGCTTCTCAGAAAGATCTGCACTGCAACACTTTTCATGGCACACGCGGACCTTCCTTTGGCGGCATGGGGGCAGGTTTCCTAACCACTAGCCAAGAAGGCTTTGGGATGAGCTCCTAGTGAGGAACTGCACACACACCCTGGTTCTTTCGAGAAAACTCACTCTTCCTCCATTGCCTCCTAGGGAACTCCTACGGTGATTACAAAACAGGGAGCAGGACTTGGTTTCAGGCAGGTCTGAGCACGCAGCTCTCCGGACTGCCAACGGGACAGATTTTGCTTTTCTCGTCCAGCCCCCTTTTCACGGTTGCCACACAGCTCATGTAGCTGAAGTCCCCGGGCAGCCAAAAGAGACCCATGTCACATACTGTACCCATTCGCTGAAAGCACTTTGGAAAGCCAGGTTTCCTCCGGCAGGGAATTGCGCGAGCCAGTGTACGCCTTCGTTTCTCCTAGGTCATGGTACATCTTGCAACGGCCTAGCAGTCTTTGAAGGACGACGGCCTATTTCTCCCTCGAGAGGTGAAGTCCGGGTGCTGCTTCAGGGAGCAAGAGGTCAAGTATGGATTCCGAGAACTCGTGTAAGCACGGTGTTTTTCCAAAAGCAGCTCAGGGTTACAAAAGGAGGCCACCTCGCATTGCCCAGAAGCCCCGTTACAAACGTGTTCTTCAGGCATCCTCTAAGCTCTCCAAGTCGAGCTCTCCGATGGAGGAAAAACGTTGTTGCCCAGCCTCCTGCATACAAAACAGTAGAGTCCAAAGACCCTTGTGGCTGGGTGTTGCTCAGCAGGCTCAGATGCCACTTCTGCTCCACAGTGACCTTCCTCGGAATGCGGTGCAGACGCTCGCATCCTCATCCTTACAGAGTCTTGAAAGGCACACCAGCATTTACAGCAGTTCAGTCGGGAAGGCCTCTTTGAAACTGCTGACTGCGACTGTGCTGGTGGAAAGAAACACTGCACCTTACCTTGAGTCTGGCGCTCGTCTGAATTATGCCCTAGACAACGTCCTCTGCTGGATGTACTCCTAGCAAGCAATTGCCAGCATTCCGTTTCACTGGGCAAAGTCTCCGTTCCTCCCTGGGTATTCTCGCAGGGTTGAGAAGGTTGGCGACCGCAGGGCTTTTCATTAAGCACTCATCATGGAAAACACGGACCTTCCTTGCAACACGCGGGCAAGTTTCCTTCCCACTGGCCAAGAAGGCTTTGGGATGAGAACCTAGCAAGGAACTGCACGCACTCTGGTTCGTTCAAGAAAATTCACTCTGCCTCAGGTTGCCTCTCAGGGTAATCCAGGGGTGAATAGAAGACGGGCAACAGGACTGTTTCTCAGGCAGCTCTGAGGACGCAGCTCTCCGGTTGGTCACTGGGGCAAATTGTGCCCTTCCCGTCCCCCTCCACTTTCACGGTTGACACCTAGCTCGTGTACCTGAAGTTCACAAGCAGGCCACATAGACACATGCCACACACATGGGCCCTTCCATGACAACACTTTGGCTAGCAGGAGTCCTCCTGAGCTGAATGGCGTGAGCCGGTGAACGCCTTAGTGTCGCCTACCTCACCGTGGATCTTGCAAAGGCCTAACAGTCTTCAAAGGCTGAGAGCACATGTCTCCAGCTGGATCTGAAGTCGACGTGCTGCTTGCGAGGGGAAGACGTCAGCTAGGAATTCTGAGAACCCTTGCCATGGCGGTGTTGGTTCCAGTGCAGCTCAGGTTTACCAACTGGGGTCCCCTTGCCTTGCACAGCAGACCAGGGAGAAAACTCTTCCTGAGGATTCTTCCAAGCTGTGGCTATCTGGCTCTCCGACGGAAGACACACATTGCTGCCTGGCCTTCGGCACACCAACAGCAGCGCCCAAAGACCATCATGAGGCATGAGGTTGCTCAGAAGGCACAGACGACACTTTCGGTACACAGTGATTTTCCTCGGAAAAGGGTGCAGTCGCGAGCGTCCTCAGATATGTAAAAGGCACACCAGCATTACAGCACTTCAGTGGTGAAAGCCTCGGGTCTACTTGTGACCACCAAGTTTGCTGATGGAAACACTGCCCCTTATGTTGAGTATGCCACTCAGCCGACCTTCTCCTTAGCTGAAGTAGTCTGCTGCATGACCTCCTGGCAAGGAGTGGCAGGCACACTGTTTCTTTCGAGAACACGCACTCTTCCTCCCGAGGAATTCCTGCAGGGTGCCCAAGATGGGCGCCCGCCCGCCTCTGCCCCCGTGCTTTTCCTTCAGTTTCCTGGCCCCAAGCCTCCTGTTCCAAAGGGGCCAAACATGCTTTAGCCCTCAGGATCCGGTTTCTACGTGCAAACCCAGCCTGTGGAGCAGCCCCTTCTGCTCAGCTACAAGAGAGCCATGCGACACACCAGGCGCTCCTGTGAGGAGCCTTTTGTAAGCAGAGGTTCTCTGCAAGGTGACGTGCCTAGCCAAGACAGCGCTTCAGTCAGGCGTTGTCGACCCTGGAACTTTCAATCTCCCAGCAGTGCTTCGGGAAAAGTGTCCATCATTTTAGGCTGGTTGTAAAGTTACATTTCTGCTGGAGGTGAAGGGTCGTCAGCTTTGAGTTCGTAGAATCCATGTAACTCGCCGGGTATGATTCAGTGCAGCTAATAGCTAAGCCGGGAGTCTGACAGGCATTGCACGTGACACCGTTGCCCCACTCTGGTACCAAGACTGCTTTCCAGAGTTGGAGGTCTGGCTCTCCGCCGGAGCAAGCCGTGTGTTGCCCTGCCCTCTGCATGCGCAGAATGGAGGCCAAACACCCAATTGGCTGCATGTTACTACTCTGAAGCCGCAGTTGACACTTTGGCTACAACGTGTTCTTCCTTGACCTGGGTCCAGGCGTGAGAGAGCCTGCAGTCCTGAGAGGCCTACCAGTGTTAAGGCAGTACCTTCACTAAGGCTTCTCAGAAAGATCTGCACTGCAACACTTTTCATGGCACACGCGGACCTTCCTTTGGCGGCATGGGGGCAGGTTTCCTAACCACTAGCCAAGAAGGCTTTGGGATGAGCTCCTAGTGAGGAACTGCACACACACCCTGGTTCTTTCGAGAAAACTCACTCTTCCTCCATTGCCTCCTAGGGAACTCCTACGGTGATTACAAAACAGGGAGCAGGACTTGGTTTCAGGCAGGTCTGAGCACGCAGCTCTCCGGACTGCCAACGGGACAGATTTTGCTTTTCTCGTCCAGCCCCCTTTTCACGGTTGCCACACAGCTCATGTAGCTGAAGTCCCCGGGCGGCCAAAAGAGACCCATGTCACATACTGTACCCATTCGCTGAAAGCACTTTGGAAAGCCAGGTTTCCTCCGGCAGGGAATTGCGCGAGCCAGTGTACGCCTTCGTTTCTCCTAGGTCATGGTACATCTTGCAACGGCCTAGCAGTCTTTGAAGGACGACGGCCTATTTCTCCCTCGAGAGGTGAAGTCCGGGTGCTGCTTCAGGGAGCAAGAGGTCAAGTATGGATTCCGAGAACTCGTGTAAGCACGGTGTTTTTCCAAAAGCAGCTCAGGGTTACAAAAGGAGGCCACCTCGCATTGCCCAGAAGCCCCGTTACAAACGTGTTCTTCAGGCATCCTCTAAGCTCTCCAAGTCGAGCTCTCCGATGGAGGAAAAACGTTGTTGCCCAGCCTCCTGCATACAAAACAGTAGAGTCCAAAGACCCTTGTGGCTGGGTGTTGCTCAGCAGGCTCAGATGCCACTTCTGCTCCACAGTGACCTTCCTCGGAATACGGTGCAGACGCTCGCATCGCATCCTCATCCTTACAGAGTCTTGAAAGGCACACCAGCATTTACAGCAGTTCAGTCGGGAAGGCCTCTTTGAAACTGCTGACTGCGACTGTGCTGGTGGAAAGAAACACTGCACCTTACCTTGAGTCTGGCGCTCGTCTGAATTATGCCCTAGACAACGTCCTCTGCTGGATGTACTCCTAGCAAGCAATTGCCAGCATTCCGTTTCACTGGGCAAAGTCTCCGTTCCTCCCTGGGTATTCTCGCAGGGTTGAGAAGGTTGGCGACCGCAGGGCTTTTCATTAAGCACTCATCATGGAAAACACGGACCTTCCTTGCAACACGCGGGCAAGTTTCCTTCCCACTGGCCAAGAAGGCTTTGGGATGAGAACCTAGCAAGGAACTGCACGCACTCTGGTTCGTTCAAGAAAATTCACTCTGCCTCAGGTTGCCTCTCAGGGTAATCCAGGGGTGAATAGAAGACGGGCAACAGGACTGTTTCTCAGGCAGCTCTGAGGACGCAGCTCTCCGGTTGGTCACTGGGGCAAATTGTGCCCTTCCCGTCCCCCTCCACTTTCACGGTTGACACCTAGCTCGTGTACCTGAAGTTCACAAGCAGGCCACATAGACACATGCCACACACATGGGCCCTTCCGTGACAACACTTTGGCTAGCAGGAGTCCTCCTGAGCTGAATGGCGTGAGCCGGTGAACGCCTTAGTGTCGCCTACCTCACCGTGGATCTTGCAAAGGCCTAACAGTCTTCAAAGGCTGAGAGCACATGTCTCCAGCTGGATCTGAAGTCGACGTGCTGCTTGCGAGGGGAAGACGTCAGCTAGGAATTCTGAGAACCCTTGCCATGGCGGTGTTGGTTCCAGTGCAGCTCAGGTTTACCAACTGGGGTCCCCTTGCATTGCACAGCAGACCAGGGAGAAAACTCTTCCTGAGGATTCTTCCAAGCTGTGGCTATCTGGCTCCCCGACGGAAGAAACACATTGCTGCCTGGCCTTCGGCACACCAACAGCAGCGCCCAAAGACCATCATGAGGCATGAGGTTGCTCAGAAGGCACAGACGACACTTTCGGTACACAGTGATTTTCCTCGGAAAAGGGTGCAGTCGCGAGCGTCCTCAGATATGTAAAAGGCACACCAGCATTACAGCACTTCAGTGGTGAAAGCCTCGGGTCTACTTGTGACCACCAAGTTTGCTGATGGAAACACTGCCCCTTATGTTGAGTATGCCACTCAGCCGACCTTCTCCTTAGCTGAAGTAGTCTGCTGCATGACCTCCTGGCAAGGAGTGGCAGGCACACTGTTTCTTTCGAGAACACTCACTCTTCCTCCCGAGGAATTCCTGCAGGGTGCCCAAGATGGGCGCCCGCCCGCCTCTGCCCCCGTGCTTTTCCTTCAGTTTCCTGGCCCCAAGCCTCCTGTTCCAAAGGGGCCAAACATGCTTTAGCCCTCAGGATCCGGTTTCTACGTGCAAACCCAGCCTGTGGAGCAGCCCCTTCTGCTCAGCTACAAGAGAGCCATGCGACACACCAGGCGCTCCTGTGAGGAGCCTTTTGTAAGCAGAGGTTCTCTGCAAGGTGACGTGCCTAGCCAAGACAGCGCTTCAGTCAGGCGTTGTCGACCCTGGAACTTTCAATCTCCCAGCAGTGCTTCGGGAAAAGTGTCCATCATTTTAGGCTGGTTGTAAAGTTACATTTCTGCTGGAGGTGAAGGGTCGTCAGCTTTGAGTTCGTAGAATCCATGTAACTCGCCGGGTATGATTCAGTGCAGCTAATAGCTAAGCCGGGAGTCTGACAGGCATTGCACGTGACACCGTTGCCCCACTCTGGTACCAAGACTGCTTTCCAGAGTTGGAGGTCTGGCTCTCCGCCGGAGCAAGCCGTGTGTTGCCCTGCCCTCTGCATGCGCAGAATGGAGGCCAAACACCCAATTGGCTGCATGTTACTACTCTGAAGCCGCAGTTGACACTTTGGCTACAACGTGTTCTTCCTTGACCTGGGTCCAGGCGTGAGAGAGCCTGCAGTCCTGAGAGGCCTACCAGTGTTAAGGCAGTACCTTCACTAAGGCTTCTCAGAAAGATCTGCACTGCAACACTTTTCATGGCACACGCGGACCTTCCTTTGGCGGCATGGGGGCAGGTTTCCTAACCACTAGCCAAGAAGGCTTTGGGATGAGCTCCTAGTGAGGAACTGCACACACACCCTGGTTCTTTCGAGAAAACTCACTCTTCCTCCATTGCCTCCTAGGGAACTCCTACGGTGATTACAAAACAGGGAGCAGGACTTGGTTTCAGGCAGGTCTGAGCACGCAGCTCTCCGGACTGCCAACGGGACAGATTTTGCTTTTCTCGTCCAGCCCCCTTTTCACGGTTGCCACACAGCTCATGTAGCTGAAGTCCCCGGGCAGCCAAAAGAGACCCATGTCACATACTGTACCCATTCGCTGAAAGCACTTTGGAAAGCCAGGTTTCCTCCGGCAGGGAATTGCGCGAGCCAGTGTACGCCTTCGTTTCTCCTAGGTCATGGTACATCTTGCAACGGCCTAGCAGTCTTTGAAGGACGACGGCCTATTTCTCCCTCGAGAGGTGAAGTCCGGGTGCTGCTTCAGGGAGCAAGAGGTCAAGTATGGATTCCGAGAACTCGTGTAAGCACGGTGTTTTTCCAAAAGCAGCTCAGGGTTACAAAAGGAGGCCACCTCGCATTGCCCAGAAGCCCCGTTACAAACGTGTTCTTCAGGCATCCTCTAAGCTCTCCAAGTCGAGCTCTCCGATGGAGGAAAAACGTTGTTGCCCAGCCTCCTGCATACAAAACAGTAGAGTCCAAAGACCCTTGTGGCTGGGTGTTGCTCAGCAGGCTCAGATGCCACTTCTGCTCCACAGTGACCTTCCTCGGAATGCGGTGCAGACGCTCGCATCCTCATCCTTACAGAGTCTTGAAAGGCACACCAGCATTTACAGCAGTTCAGTCGGGAAGGCCTCTTTGAAACTGCTGACTGCGACTGTGCTGGTGGAAAGAAACACTGCACCTTACCTTGAGTCTGGCGCTCGTCTGAATTATGCCCTAGACAACGTCCTCTGCTGGATGTACTCCTAGCAAGCAATTGCCAGCATTCCGTTTCACTGGGCAAAGTCTCCGTTCCTCCCTGGGTATTCTCGCAGGGTTGAGAAGGTTGGCGACCGCAGGGCTTTTCATTAAGCACTCATCATGGAAAACACGGACCTTCCTTGCAACACGCGGGCAAGTTTCCTTCCCACTGGCCAAGAAGGCTTTGGGATGAGAACCTAGCAAGGAACTGCACGCACTCTGGTTCGTTCAAGAAAATTCACTCTGCCTCAGGTTGCCTCTCAGGGTAATCCAGGGGTGAATAGAAGACGGGCAACAGGACTGTTTCTCAGGCAGCTCTGAGGACGCAGCTCTCCGGTTGGTCACTGGGGCAAATTGTGCCCTTCCCGTCCCCCTCCACTTTCACGGTTGACACCTAGCTCGTGTACCTGAAGTTCACAAGCAGGCCACATAGACACATGCCACACACATGGGCCCTTCCATGACAACACTTTGGCTAGCAGGAGTCCTCCTGAGCTGAATGGCGTGAGCCGGTGAACGCCTTAGTGTCGCCTACCTCACCGTGGATCTTGCAAAGGCCTAACAGTCTTCAAAGGCTGAGAGCACATGTCTCCAGCTGGATCTGAAGTCGACGTGCTGCTTGCGAGGGGAAGACGTCAGCTAGGAATTCTGAGAACCCTTGCCATGGCGGTGTTGGTTCCAGTGCAGCTCAGGTTTACCAACTGGGGTCCCCTTGCCTTGCACAGCAGACCAGGGAGAAAACTCTTCCTGAGGATTCTTCCAAGCTGTGGCTATCTGGCTCTCCGACGGAAGACACACATTGCTGCCTGGCCTTCGGCACACCAACAGCAGCGCCCAAAGACCATCATGAGGCATGAGGTTGCTCAGAAGGCACAGACGACACTTTCGGTACACAGTGATTTTCCTCGGAAAAGGGTGCAGTCGCGAGCGTCCTCAGATATGTAAAAGGCACACCAGCATTACAGCACTTCAGTGGTGAAAGCCTCGGGTCTACTTGTGACCACCAAGTTTGCTGATGGAAACACTGCCCCTTATGTTGAGTATGCCACTCAGCCGACCTTCTCCTTAGCTGAAGTAGTCTGCTGCATGACCTCCTGGCAAGGAGTGGCAGGCACACTGTTTCTTTCGAGAACACGCACTCTTCCTCCCGAGGAATTCCTGCAGGGTGCCCAAGATGGGCGCCCGCCCGCCTCTGCCCCCGTGCTTTTCCTTCAGTTTCCTGGCCCCAAGCCTCCTGTTCCAAAGGGGCCAAACATGCTTTAGCCCTCAGGATCCGGTTTCTACGTGCAAACCCAGCCTGTGGAGCAGCCCCTTCTGCTCAGCTACAAGAGAGCCATGCGACACACCAGGCGCTCCTGTGAGGAGCCTTTTGTAAGCAGAGGTTCTCTGCAAGGTGACGTGCCTAGCCAAGACAGCGCTTCAGTCAGGCGTTGTCGACCCTGGAACTTTCAATCTCCCAGCAGTGCTTCGGGAAAAGTGTCCATCATTTTAGGCTGGTTGTAAAGTTACATTTCTGCTGGAGGTGAAGGGTCGTCAGCTTTGAGTTCGTAGAATCCATGTAACTCGCCGGGTATGATTCAGTGCAGCTAATAGCTAAGCCGGGAGTCTGACAGGCATTGCACGTGACACCGTTGCCCCACTCTGGTACCAAGACTGCTTTCCAGAGTTGGAGGTCTGGCTCTCCGCCGGAGCAAGCCGTGTGTTGCCCTGCCCTCTGCATGCGCAGAATGGAGGCCAAACACCCAATTGGCTGCATGTTACTACTCTGAAGCCGCAGTTGACACTTTGGCTACAACGTGTTCTTCCTTGACCTGGGTCCAGGCGTGAGAGAGCCTGCAGTCCTGAGAGGCCTACCAGTGTTAAGGCAGTACCTTCACTAAGGCTTCTCAGAAAGATCTGCACTGCAACACTTTTCATGGCACACGCGGACCTTCCTTTGGCGGCATGGGGGCAGGTTTCCTAACCACTAGCCAAGAAGGCTTTGGGATGAGCTCCTAGTGAGGAACTGCACACACACCCTGGTTCTTTCGAGAAAACTCACTCTTCCTCCATTGCCTCCTAGGGAACTCCTACGGTGATTACAAAACAGGGAGCAGGACTTGGTTTCAGGCAGGTCTGAGCACGCAGCTCTCCGGACTGCCAACGGGACAGATTTTGCTTTTCTCGTCCAGCCCCCTTTTCACGGTTGCCACACAGCTCATGTAGCTGAAGTCCCCGGGCGGCCAAAAGAGACCCATGTCACATACTGTACCCATTCGCTGAAAGCACTTTGGAAAGCCAGGTTTCCTCCGGCAGGGAATTGCGTGAGCCAGTGTACGCCTTCGTTTCTCCTAGGTCATGGTACATCTTGCAACGGCCTAGCAGTCTTTGAAGGACGACGGCCTATTTCTCCCTCGAGAGGTGAAGTCCGGGTGCTGCTTCAGGGAGCAAGAGGTCAAGTATGGATTCCGAGAACTCGTGTAAGCACGGTGTTTTTCCAAAAGCAGCTCAGGGTTACAAAAGGAGGCCACCTCGCATTGCCCAGAAGCCCCGTTACAAACGTGTTCTTCAGGCATCCTCTAAGCTCTCCAAGTCGAGCTCTCCGATGGAGGAAAAACGTTGTTGCCCAGCCTCCTGCATACAAAACAGTAGAGTCCAAAGACCCTTGTGGCTGGGTGTTGCTCAGCAGGCTCAGATGCCACTTCTGCTCCACAGTGACCTTCCTCGGAATGCGGTGCAGACGCTCGCATCCTCATCCTTACAGAGTCTTGAAAGGCACACCAGCATTTACAGCAGTTCAGTCGGGAAGGCCTCTTTGAAACTGCTGACTGCGACTGTGCTGGTGGAAAGAAACACTGCACCTTACCTTGAGTCTGGCGCTCGTCTGAATTATGCCCTAGACAACGTCCTCTGCTGGATGTACTCCTAGCAAGCAATTGCCAGCATTCCGTTTCACTGGGCAAAGTCTCCGTTCCTCCCTGGGTATTCTCGCAGGGTTGAGAAGGTTGGCGACCGCAGGGCTTTTCATTAAGCACTCATCATGGAAAACACGGACCTTCCTTGCAACACGCGGGCAAGTTTCCTTCCCACTGGCCAAGAAGGCTTTGGGATGAGAACCTAGCAAGGAACTGCACGCACTCTGGTTCGTTCAAGAAAATTCACTCTGCCTCAGGTTGCCTCTCAGGGTAATCCAGGGGTGAATAGAAGACGGGCAACAGGACTGTTTCTCAGGCAGCTCTGAGGACGCAGCTCTCCGGTTGGTCACTGGGGCAAATTGTGCCCTTCCCGTCCCCCTCCACTTTCACGGTTGACACCTAGCTCGTGTACCTGAAGTTCACAAGCAGGCCACATAGACACATGCCACACACATGGGCCCTTCCGTGACAACACTTTGGCTAGCAGGAGTCCTCCTGAGCTGAATGGCGTGAGCCGGTGAACGCCTTAGTGTCGCCTACCTCACCGTGGATCTTGCAAAGGCCTAACAGTCTTCAAAGGCTGAGAGCACATGTCTCCAGCTGGATCTGAAGTCGACGTGCTGCTTGCGAGGGGAAGACGTCAGCTAGGAATTCTGAGAACCCTTGCCATGGCGGTGTTGGTTCCAGTGCAGCTCAGGTTTACCAACTGGGGTCCCCTTGCCTTGCACAGCAGACCAGGGAGAAAACTCTTCCTGAGGATTCTTCCAAGCTGTGGCTATCTGGCTCTCCGACGGAAGACACACATTGCTGCCTGGCCTTCGGCACACCAACAGCAGCGCCCAAAGACCATCATGAGGCATGAGGTTGCTCAGAAGGCACAGACGACACTTTCGGTACACAGTGATTTTCCTCGGAAAAGGGTGCAGTCGCGAGCGTCCTCAGATATGTAAAAGGCACACCAGCATTACAGCACTTCAGTGGTGAAAGCCTCGGGTCTACTTGTGACCACCAAGTTTGCTGATGGAAACACTGCCCCTTATGTTGAGTATGCCACTCAGCCGACCTTCTCCTTAGCTGAAGTAGTCTGCTGCATGACCTCCTGGCAAGGAGTGGCAGGCACACTGTTTCTTTCGAGAACACGCACTCTTCCTCCCGAGGAATTCCTGCAGGGTGCCCAAGATGGGCGCCCGCCCGCCTCTGCCCCCGTGCTTTTCCTTCAGTTTCCTGGCCCCAAGCCTCCTGTTCCAAAGGGGCCAAACATGCTTTAGCCCTCAGGATCCGGTTTCTACGTGCAAACCCAGCCTGTGGAGCAGCCCCTTCTGCTCAGCTACAAGAGAGCCATGCGACACACCAGGCGCTCCTGTGAGGAGCCTTTTGTAAGCAGAGGTTCTCTGCAAGGTGACGTGCCTAGCCAAGACAGCGCTTCAGTCAGGCGTTGTCGACCCTGGAACTTTCAATCTCCCAGCAGTGCTTCGGGAAAAGTGTCCATCATTTTAGGCTGGTTGTAAAGTTACATTTCTGCTGGAGGTGAAGGGTCGTCAGCTTTGAGTTCGTAGAATCCATGTAACTCGCCGGGTATGATTCAGTGCAGCTAATAGCTAAGCCGGGAGTCTGACAGGCATTGCACGTGACACCGTTGCCCCACTCTGGTACCAAGACTGCTTTCCAGAGTTGGAGGTCTGGCTCTCCGCCGGAGCAAGCCGTGTGTTGCCCTGCCCTCTGCATGCGCAGAATGGAGGCCAAACACCCAATTGGCTGCATGTTACTACTCTGAAGCCGCAGTTGACACTTTGGCTACAACGTGTTCTTCCTTGACCTGGGTCCAGGCGTGAGAGAGCCTGCAGTCCTGAGAGGCCTACCAGTGTTAAGGCAGTACCTTCACTAAGGCTTCTCAGAAAGATCTGCACTGCAACACTTTTCATGGCACACGCGGACCTTCCTTTGGCGGCATGGGGGCAGGTTTCCTAACCACTAGCCAAGAAGGCTTTGGGATGAGCTCCTAGTGAGGAACTGCACACACACCCTGGTTCTTTCGAGAAAACTCACTCTTCCTCCATTGCCTCCTAGGGAACTCCTACGGTGATTACAAAACAGGGAGCAGGACTTGGTTTCAGGCAGGTCTGAGCACGCAGCTCTCCGGACTGCCAACGGGACAGATTTTGCTTTTCTCGTCCAGCCCCCTTTTCACGGTTGCCACACAGCTCATGTAGCTGAAGTCCCCGGGCAGCCAAAAGAGACCCATGTCACATACTGTACCCATTCGCTGAAAGCACTTTGGAAAGCCAGGTTTCCTCCGGCAGGGAATTGCGCGAGCCAGTGTACGCCTTCGTTTCTCCTAGGTCATGGTACATCTTGCAACGGCCTAGCAGTCTTTGAAGGACGACGGCCTATTTCTCCCTCGAGAGGTGAAGTCCGGGTGCTGCTTCAGGGAGCAAGAGGTCAAGTATGGATTCCGAGAACTCGTGTAAGCACGGTGTTTTTCCAAAAGCAGCTCAGGGTTACAAAAGGAGGCCACCTCGCATTGCCCAGAAGCCCCGTTACAAACGTGTTCTTCAGGCATCCTCTAAGCTCTCCAAGTCGAGCTCTCCGATGGAGGAAAAACGTTGTTGCCCAGCCTCCTGCATACAAAACAGTAGAGTCCAAAGACCCTTGTGGCTGGGTGTTGCTCAGCAGGCTCAGATGCCACTTCTGCTCCACAGTGACCTTCCTCGGAATGCGGTGCAGACGCTCGCATCGCATCCTCATCCTTACAGAGTCTTGAAAGGCACACCAGCATTTACAGCAGTTCAGTCGGGAAGGCCTCTTTGAAACTGCTGACTGCGACTGTGCTGGTGGAAAGAAACACTGCACCTTACCTTGAGTCTGGCGCTCGTCTGAATTATGCCCTAGACAACGTCCTCTGCTGGATGTACTCCTAGCAAGCAATTGCCAGCATTCCGTTTCACTGGGCAAAGTCTCCGTTCCTCCCTGGGTATTCTCGCAGGGTTGAGAAGGTTGGCGACCGCAGGGCTTTTCATTAAGCACTCATCATGGAAAACACGGACCTTCCTTGCAACACGCGGGCAAGTTTCCTTCCCACTGGCCAAGAAGGCTTTGGGATGAGAACCTAGCAAGGAACTGCACGCACTCTGGTTCGTTCAAGAAAATTCACTCTGCCTCAGGTTGCCTCTCAGGGTAATCCAGGGGTGAATAGAAGACGGGCAACAGGACTGTTTCTCAGGCAGCTCTGAGGACGCAGCTCTCCGGTTGGTCACTGGGGCAAATTGTGCCCTTCCCGTCCCCCTCCACTTTCACGGTTGACACCTAGCTCGTGTACCTGAAGTTCACAAGCAGGCCACATAGACACATGCCACACACATGGGCCCTTCCGTGACAACACTTTGGCTAGCAGGAGTCCTCCTGAGCTGAATGGCGTGAGCCGGTGAACGCCTTAGTGTCGCCTACCTCACCGTGGATCTTGCAAAGGCCTAACAGTCTTCAAAGGCTGAGAGCACATGTCTCCAGCTGGATCTGAAGTCGACGTGCTGCTTGCGAGGGGAAGACGTCAGCTAGGAATTCTGAGAACCCTTGCCATGGCGGTGTTGGTTCCAGTGCAGCTCAGGTTTACCAACTGGGGTCCCCTTGCCTTGCACAGCAGACCAGGGAGAAAACTCTTCCTGAGGATTCTTCCAAGCTGTGGCTATCTGGCTCTCCGACGGAAGACACACATTGCTGCCTGGCCTTCGGCACACCAACAGCAGCGCCCAAAGACCATCATGAGGCATGAGGTTGCTCAGAAGGCACAGACGACACTTTCGGTACACAGTGATTTTCCTCGGAAAAGGGTGCAGTCGCGAGCGTCCTCAGATATGTAAAAGGCACACCAGCATTACAGCACTTCAGTGGTGAAAGCCTCGGGTCTACTTGTGACCACCAAGTTTGCTGATGGAAACACTGCCCCTTATGTTGAGTATGCCACTCAGCCGACCTTCTCCTTAGCTGAAGTAGTCTGCTGCATGACCTCCTGGCAAGGAGTGGCAGGCACACTGTTTCTTTCGAGAACACGCACTCTTCCTCCCGAGGAATTCCTGCAGGGTGCCCAAGATGGGCGCCCGCCCGCCTCTGCCCCCGTGCTTTTCCTTCAGTTTCCTGGCCCCAAGCCTCCTGTTCCAAAGGGGCCAAACATGCTTTAGCCCTCAGGATCCGGTTTCTACGTGCAAACCCAGCCTGTGGAGCAGCCCCTTCTGCTCAGCTACAAGAGAGCCATGCGACACACCAGGCGCTCCTGTGAGGAGCCTTTTGTAAGCAGAGGTTCTCTGCAAGGTGACGTGCCTAGCCAAGACAGCGCTTCAGTCAGGCGTTGTCGACCCTGGAACTTTCAATCTCCCAGCAGTGCTTCGGGAAAAGTGTCCATCATTTTAGGCTGGTTGTAAAGTTACATTTCTGCTGGAGGTGAAGGGTCGTCAGCTTTGAGTTCGTAGAATCCATGTAACTCGCCGGGTATGATTCAGTGCAGCTAATAGCTAAGCCGGGAGTCTGACAGGCATTGCACGTGACACCGTTGCCCCACTCTGGTACCAAGACTGCTTTCCAGAGTTGGAGGTCTGGCTCTCCGCCGGAGCAAGCCGTGTGTTGCCCTGCCCTCTGCATGCGCAGAATGGAGGCCAAACACCCAATTGGCTGCATGTTACTACTCTGAAGCCGCAGTTGACACTTTGGCTACAACGTGTTCTTCCTTGACCTGGGTCCAGGCGTGAGAGAGCCTGCAGTCCTGAGAGGCCTACCAGTGTTAAGGCAGTACCTTCACTAAGGCTTCTCAGAAAGATCTGCACTGCAACACTTTTCATGGCACACGCGGACCTTCCTTTGGCGGCATGGGGGCAGGTTTCCTAACCACTAGCCAAGAAGGCTTTGGGATGAGCTCCTAGTGAGGAACTGCACACACACCCTGGTTCTTTCGAGAAAACTCACTCTTCCTCCATTGCCTCCTAGGGAACTCCTACGGTGATTACAAAACAGGGAGCAGGACTTGGTTTCAGGCAGGTCTGAGCACGCAGCTCTCCGGACTGCCAACGGGACAGATTTTGCTTTTCTCGTCCAGCCCCCTTTTCACGGTTGCCACACAGCTCATGTAGCTGAAGTCCCCGGGCGGCCAAAAGAGACCCATGTCACATACTGTACCCATTCGCTGAAAGCACTTTGGAAAGCCAGGTTTCCTCCGGCAGGGAATTGCGCGAGCCAGTGTACGCCTTCGTTTCTCCTAGGTCATGGTACATCTTGCAACGGCCTAGCAGTCTTTGAAGGACGACGGCCTATTTCTCCCTCGAGAGGTGAAGTCCGGGTGCTGCTTCAGGGAGCAAGAGGTCAAGTATGGATTCCGAGAACTCGTGTAAGCACGGTGTTTTTCCAAAAGCAGCTCAGGGTTACAAAAGGAGGCCACCTCGCATTGCCCAGAAGCCCCGTTACAAACGTGTTCTTCAGGCATCCTCTAAGCTCTCCAAGTCGAGCTCTCCGATGGAGGAAAAACGTTGTTGCCCAGCCTCCTGCATACAAAACAGTAGAGTCCAAAGACCCTTGTGGCTGGGTGTTGCTCAGCAGGCTCAGATGCCACTTCTGCTCCACAGTGACCTTCCTCGGAATGCGGTGCAGACGCTCGCATCGCATCCTCATCCTTACAGAGTCTTGAAAGGCACACCAGCATTTACAGCAGTTCAGTCGGGAAGGCCTCTTTGAAACTGCTGACTGCGACTGTGCTGGTGGAAAGAAACACTGCACCTTACCTTGAGTCTGGCGCTCGTCTGAATTATGCCCTAGACAACGTCCTCTGCTGGATGTACTCCTAGCAAGCAATTGCCAGCATTCCGTTTCACTGGGCAAAGTCTCCGTTCCTCCCTGGGTATTCTCGCAGGGTTGAGAAGGTTGGCGACCGCAGGGCTTTTCATTAAGCACTCATCATGGAAAACACGGACCTTCCTTGCAACACGCGGGCAAGTTTCCTTCCCACTGGCCAAGAAGGCTTTGGGATGAGAACCTAGCAAGGAACTGCACGCACTCTGGTTCGTTCAAGAAAATTCACTCTGCCTCAGGTTGCCTCTCAGGGTAATCCAGGGGTGAATAGAAGACGGGCAACAGGACTGTTTCTCAGGCAGCTCTGAGGACGCAGCTCTCCGGTTGGTCACTGGGGCAAATTGTGCCCTTCCCGTCCCCCTCCACTTTCACGGTTGACACCTAGCTCGTGTACCTGAAGTTCACAAGCAGGCCACATAGACACATGCCACACACATGGGCCCTTCCATGACAACACTTTGGCTAGCAGGAGTCCTCCTGAGCTGAATGGCGTGAGCCGGTGAACGCCTTAGTGTCGCCTACCTCACCGTGGATCTTGCAAAGGCCTAACAGTCTTCAAAGGCTGAGAGCACATGTCTCCAGCTGGATCTGAAGTCGACGTGCTGCTTGCGAGGGGAAGACGTCAGCTAGGAATTCTGAGAACCCTTGCCATGGCGGTGTTGGTTCCAGTGCAGCTCAGGTTTACCAACTGGGGTCCCCTTGCCTTGCACAGCAGACCAGGGAGAAAACTCTTCCTGAGGATTCTTCCAAGCTGTGGCTATCTGGCTCTCCGACGGAAGACACACATTGCTGCCTGGCCTTCGGCACACCAACAGCAGCGCCCAAAGACCATCATGAGGCATGAGGTTGCTCAGAAGGCACAGACGACACTTTCGGTACACAGTGATTTTCCTCGGAAAAGGGTGCAGTCGCGAGCGTCCTCAGATATGTAAAAGGCACACCAGCATTACAGCACTTCAGTGGTGAAAGCCTCGGGTCTACTTGTGACCACCAAGTTTGCTGATGGAAACACTGCCCCTTATGTTGAGTATGCCACTCAGCCGACCTTCTCCTTAGCTGAAGTAGTCTGCTGCATGACCTCCTGGCAAGGAGTGGCAGGCACACTGTTTCTTTCGAGAACACGCACTCTTCCTCCCGAGGAATTCCTGCAGGGTGCCCAAGATGGGCGCCCGCCCGCCTCTGCCCCCGTGCTTTTCCTTCAGTTTCCTGGCCCCAAGCCTCCTGTTCCAAAGGGGCCAAACATGCTTTAGCCCTCAGGATCCGGTTTCTACGTGCAAACCCAGCCTGTGGAGCAGCCCCTTCTGCTCAGCTACAAGAGAGCCATGCGACACACCAGGCGCTCCTGTGAGGAGCCTTTTGTAAGCAGAGGTTCTCTGCAAGGTGACGTGCCTAGCCAAGACAGCGCTTCAGTCAGGCGTTGTCGACCCTGGAACTTTCAATCTCCCAGCAGTGCTTCGGGAAAAGTGTCCATCATTTTAGGCTGGTTGTAAAGTTACATTTCTGCTGGAGGTGAAGGGTCGTCAGCTTTGAGTTCGTAGAATCCATGTAACTCGCCGGGTATGATTCAGTGCAGCTAATAGCTAAGCCGGGAGTCTGACAGGCATTGCACGTGACACCGTTGCCCCACTCTGGTACCAAGACTGCTTTCCAGAGTTGGAGGTCTGGCTCTCCGCCGGAGCAAGCCGTGTGTTGCCCTGCCCTCTGCATGCGCAGAATGGAGGCCAAACACCCAATTGGCTGCATGTTACTACTCTGAAGCCGCAGTTGACACTTTGGCTACAACGTGTTCTTCCTTGACCTGGGTCCAGGCGTGAGAGAGCCTGCAGTCCTGAGAGGCCTACCAGTGTTAAGGCAGTACCTTCACTAAGGCTTCTCAGAAAGATCTGCACTGCAACACTTTTCATGGCACACGCGGACCTTCCTTTGGCGGCATGGGGGCAGGTTTCCTAACCACTAGCCAAGAAGGCTTTGGGATGAGCTCCTAGTGAGGAACTGCACACACACCCTGGTTCTTTCGAGAAAACTCACTCTTCCTCCATTGCCTCCTAGGGAACTCCTACGGTGATTACAAAACAGGGAGCAGGACTTGGTTTCAGGCAGGTCTGAGCACGCAGCTCTCCGGACTGCCAACGGGACAGATTTTGCTTTTCTCGTCCAGCCCCCTTTTCACGGTTGCCACACAGCTCATGTAGCTGAAGTCCCCGGGCGGCCAAAAGAGACCCATGTCACATACTGTACCCATTCGCTGAAAGCACTTTGGAAAGCCAGGTTTCCTCCGGCAGGGAATTGCGCGAGCCAGTGTACGCCTTCGTTTCTCCTAGGTCATGGTACATCTTGCAACGGCCTAGCAGTCTTTGAAGGACGACGGCCTATTTCTCCCTCGAGAGGTGAAGTCCGGGTGCTGCTTCAGGGAGCAAGAGGTCAAGTATGGATTCCGAGAACTCGTGTAAGCACGGTGTTTTTCCAAAAGCAGCTCAGGGTTACAAAAGGAGGCCACCTCGCATTGCCCAGAAGCCCCGTTACAAACGTGTTCTTCAGGCATCCTCTAAGCTCTCCAAGTCGAGCTCTCCGATGGAGGAAAAACGTTGTTGCCCAGCCTCCTGCATACAAAACAGTAGAGTCCAAAGACCCTTGTGGCTGGGTGTTGCTCAGCAGGCTCAGATGCCACTTCTGCTCCACAGTGACCTTCCTCGGAATACGGTGCAGACGCTCGCATCGCATCCTCATCCTTACAGAGTCTTGAAAGGCACACCAGCATTTACAGCAGTTCAGTCGGGAAGGCCTCTTTGAAACTGCTGACTGCGACTGTGCTGGTGGAAAGAAACACTGCACCTTACCTTGAGTCTGGCGCTCGTCTGAATTATGCCCTAGACAACGTCCTCTGCTGGATGTACTCCTAGCAAGCAATTGCCAGCATTCCGTTTCACTGGGCAAAGTCTCCGTTCCTCCCTGGGTATTCTCGCAGGGTTGAGAAGGTTGGCGACCGCAGGGCTTTTCATTAAGCACTCATCATGGAAAACACGGACCTTCCTTGCAACACGCGGGCAAGTTTCCTTCCCACTGGCCAAGAAGGCTTTGGGATGAGAACCTAGCAAGGAACTGCACGCACTCTGGTTCGTTCAAGAAAATTCACTCTGCCTCAGGTTGCCTCTCAGGGTAATCCAGGGGTGAATAGAAGACGGGCAACAGGACTGTTTCTCAGGCAGCTCTGAGGACGCAGCTCTCCGGTTGGTCACTGGGGCAAATTGTGCCCTTCCCGTCCCCCTCCACTTTCACGGTTGACACCTAGCTCGTGTACCTGAAGTTCACAAGCAGGCCACATAGACACATGCCACACACATGGGCCCTTCCATGACAACACTTTGGCTAGCAGGAGTCCTCCTGAGCTGAATGGCGTGAGCCGGTGAACGCCTTAGTGTCGCCTACCTCACCGTGGATCTTGCAAAGGCCTAACAGTCTTCAAAGGCTGAGAGCACATGTCTCCAGCTGGATCTGAAGTCGACGTGCTGCTTGCGAGGGGAAGACGTCAGCTAGGAATTCTGAGAACCCTTGCCATGGCGGTGTTGGTTCCAGTGCAGCTCAGGTTTACCAACTGGGGTCCCCTTGCCTTGCACAGCAGACCAGGGAGAAAACTCTTCCTGAGGATTCTTCCAAGCTGTGGCTATCTGGCTCTCCGACGGAAGACACACATTGCTGCCTGGCCTTCGGCACACCAACAGCAGCGCCCAAAGACCATCATGAGGCATGAGGTTGCTCAGAAGGCACAGACGACACTTTCAGTACACAGTGATTTTCCTCGGAAAAGGGTGCAGTCGCGAGCGTCCTCAGATATGTAAAAGGCACACCAGCATTACAGCACTTCAGTGGTGAAAGCCTCGGGTCTACTTGTGACCACCAAGTTTGCTGATGGAAACACTGCCCCTTATGTTGAGTATGCCACTCAGCCGACCTTCTCCTTAGCTGAAGTAGTCTGCTGCATGACCTCCTGGCAAGGAGTGGCAGGCACACTGTTTCTTTCGAGAACACGCACTCTTCCTCCCGAGGAATTCCTGCAGGGTGCCCAAGATGGGCGCCCGCCCGCCTCTGCCCCCGTGCTTTTCCTTCAGTTTCCTGGCCCCAAGCCTCCTGTTCCAAAGGGGCCAAACATGCTTTAGCCCTCAGGATCCGGTTTCTACGTGCAAACCCAGCCTGTGGAGCAGCCCCTTCTGCTCAGCTACAAGAGAGCCATGCGACACACCAGGCGCTCCTGTGAGGAGCCTTTTGTAAGCAGAGGTTCTCTGCAAGGTGACGTGCCTAGCCAAGACAGCGCTTCAGTCAGGCGTTGTCGACCCTGGAACTTTCAATCTCCCAGCAGTGCTTCGGGAAAAGTGTCCATCATTTTAGGCTGGTTGTAAAGTTACATTTCTGCTGGAGGTGAAGGGTCGTCAGCTTTGAGTTCGTAGAATCCATGTAACTCGCCGGGTATGATTCAGTGCAGCTAATAGCTAAGCCGGGAGTCTGACAGGCATTGCACGTGACACCGTTGCCCCACTCTGGTACCAAGACTGCTTTCCAGAGTTGGAGGTCTGGCTCTCCGCCGGAGCAAGCCGTGTGTTGCCCTGCCCTCTGCATGCGCAGAATGGAGGCCAAACACCCAATTGGCTGCATGTTACTACTCTGAAGCCGCAGTTGACACTTTGGCTACAACGTGTTCTTCCTTGACCTGGGTCCAGGCGTGAGAGAGCCTGCAGTCCTGAGAGGCCTACCAGTGTTAAGGCAGTACCTTCACTAAGGCTTCTCAGAAAGATCTGCACTGCAACACTTTTCATGGCACACGCGGACCTTCCTTTGGCGGCATGGGGGCAGGTTTCCTAACCACTAGCCAAGAAGGCTTTGGGATGAGCTCCTAGTGAGGAACTGCACACACACCCTGGTTCTTTCGAGAAAACTCACTCTTCCTCCATTGCCTCCTAGGGAACTCCTACGGTGATTACAAAACAGGGAGCAGGACTTGGTTTCAGGCAGGTCTGAGCACGCAGCTCTCCGGACTGCCAACGGGACAGATTTTGCTTTTCTCGTCCAGCCCCCTTTTCACGGTTGCCACACAGCTCATGTAGCTGAAGTCCCCGGGCAGCCAAAAGAGACCCATGTCACATACTGTACCCATTCGCTGAAAGCACTTTGGAAAGCCAGGTTTCCTCCGGCAGGGAATTGCGCGAGCCAGTGTACGCCTTCGTTTCTCCTAGGTCATGGTACATCTTGCAACGGCCTAGCAGTCTTTGAAGGACGACGGCCTATTTCTCCCTCGAGAGGTGAAGTCCGGGTGCTGCTTCAGGGAGCAAGAGGTCAAGTATGGATTCCGAGAACTCGTGTAAGCACGGTGTTTTTCCAAAAGCAGCTCAGGGTTACAAAAGGAGGCCACCTCGCATTGCCCAGAAGCCCCGTTACAAACGTGTTCTTCAGGCATCCTCTAAGCTCTCCAAGTCGAGCTCTCCGATGGAGGAAAAACGTTGTTGCCCAGCCTCCTGCATACAAAACAGTAGAGTCCAAAGACCCTTGTGGCTGGGTGTTGCTCAGCAGGCTCAGATGCCACTTCTGCTCCACAGTGACCTTCCTCGGAATACGGTGCAGACGCTCGCATCGCATCCTCATCCTTACAGAGTCTTGAAAGGCACACCAGCATTTACAGCAGTTCAGTCGGGAAGGCCTCTTTGAAACTGCTGACTGCGACTGTGCTGGTGGAAAGAAACACTGCACCTTACCTTGAGTCTGGCGCTCGTCTGAATTATGCCCTAGACAACGTCCTCTGCTGGATGTACTCCTAGCAAGCAATTGCCAGCATTCCGTTTCACTGGGCAAAGTCTCCGTTCCTCCCTGGGTATTCTCGCAGGGTTGAGAAGGTTGGCGACCGCAGGGCTTTTCATTAAGCACTCATCATGGAAAACACGGACCTTCCTTGCAACACGCGGGCAAGTTTCCTTCCCACTGGCCAAGAAGGCTTTGGGATGAGAACCTAGCAAGGAACTGCACGCACTCTGGTTCGTTCAAGAAAATTCACTCTGCCTCAGGTTGCCTCTCAGGGTAATCCAGGGGTGAATAGAAGACGGGCAACAGGACTGTTTCTCAGGCAGCTCTGAGGACGCAGCTCTCCGGTTGGTCACTGGGGCAAATTGTGCCCTTCCCGTCCCCCTCCACTTTCACGGTTGACACCTAGCTCGTGTACCTGAAGTTCACAAGCAGGCCACATAGACACATGCCACACACATGGGCCCTTCCATGACAACACTTTGGCTAGCAGGAGTCCTCCTGAGCTGAATGGCGTGAGCCGGTGAACGCCTTAGTGTCGCCTACCTCACCGTGGATCTTGCAAAGGCCTAACAGTCTTCAAAGGCTGAGAGCACATGTCTCCAGCTGGATCTGAAGTCGACGTGCTGCTTGCGAGGGGAAGACGTCAGCTAGGAATTCTGAGAACCCTTGCCATGGCGGTGTTGGTTCCAGTGCAGCTCAGGTTTACCAACTGGGGTCCCCTTGCCTTGCACAGCAGACCAGGGAGAAAACTCTTCCTGAGGATTCTTCCAAGCTGTGGCTATCTGGCTCTCCGACGGAAGACACACATTGCTGCCTGGCCTTCGGCACACCAACAGCAGCGCCCAAAGACCATCATGAGGCATGAGGTTGCTCAGAAGGCACAGACGACACTTTCGGTACACAGTGATTTTCCTCGGAAAAGGGTGCAGTCGCGAGCGTCCTCAGATATGTAAAAGGCACACCAGCATTACAGCACTTCAGTGGTGAAAGCCTCGGGTCTACTTGTGACCACCAAGTTTGCTGATGGAAACACTGCCCCTTATGTTGAGTATGCCACTCAGCCGACCTTCTCCTTAGCTGAAGTAGTCTGCTGCATGACCTCCTGGCAAGGAGTGGCAGGCACACTGTTTCTTTCGAGAACACGCACTCTTCCTCCCGAGGAATTCCTGCAGGGTGCCCAAGATGGGCGCCCGCCCGCCTCTGCCCCCGTGCTTTTCCTTCAGTTTCCTGGCCCCAAGCCTCCTGTTCCAAAGGGGCCAAACATGCTTTAGCCCTCAGGATCCGGTTTCTACGTGCAAACCCAGCCTGTGGAGCAGCCCCTTCTGCTCAGCTACAAGAGAGCCATGCGACACACCAGGCGCTCCTGTGAGGAGCCTTTTGTAAGCAGAGGTTCTCTGCAAGGTGACGTGCCTAGCCAAGACAGCGCTTCAGTCAGGCGTTGTCGACCCTGGAACTTTCAATCTCCCAGCAGTGCTTCGGGAAAAGTGTCCATCATTTTAGGCTGGTTGTAAAGTTACATTTCTGCTGGAGGTGAAGGGTCGTCAGCTTTGAGTTCGTAGAATCCATGTAACTCGCCGGGTATGATTCAGTGCAGCTAATAGCTAAGCCGGGAGTCTGACAGGCATTGCACGTGACACCGTTGCCCCACTCTGGTACCAAGACTGCTTTCCAGAGTTGGAGGTCTGGCTCTCCGCCGGAGCAAGCCGTGTGTTGCCCTGCCCTCTGCATGCGCAGAATGGAGGCCAAACACCCAATTGGCTGCATGTTACTACTCTGAAGCCGCAGTTGACACTTTGGCTACAACGTGTTCTTCCTTGACCTGGGTCCAGGCGTGAGAGAGCCTGCAGTCCTGAGAGGCCTACCAGTGTTAAGGCAGTACCTTCACTAAGGCTTCTCAGAAAGATCTGCACTGCAACACTTTTCATGGCACACGCGGACCTTCCTTTGGCGGCATGGGGGCAGGTTTCCTAACCACTAGCCAAGAAGGCTTTGGGATGAGCTCCTAGTGAGGAACTGCACACACACCCTGGTTCTTTCGAGAAAACTCACTCTTCCTCCATTGCCTCCTAGGGAACTCCTACGGTGATTACAAAACAGGGAGCAGGACTTGGTTTCAGGCAGGTCTGAGCACGCAGCTCTCCGGACTGCCAACGGGACAGATTTTGCTTTTCTCGTCCAGCCCCCTTTTCACGGTTGCCACACAGCTCATGTAGCTGAAGTCCCCGGGCGGCCAAAAGAGACCCATGTCACATACTGTACCCATTCGCTGAAAGCACTTTGGAAAGCCAGGTTTCCTCCGGCAGGGAATTGCGCGAGCCAGTGTACGCCTTCGTTTCTCCTAGGTCATGGTACATCTTGCAACGGCCTAGCAGTCTTTGAAGGACGACGGCCTATTTCTCCCTCGAGAGGTGAAGTCCGGGTGCTGCTTCAGGGAGCAAGAGGTCAAGTATGGATTCCGAGAACTCGTGTAAGCACGGTGTTTTTCCAAAAGCAGCTCAGGGTTACAAAAGGAGGCCACCTCGCATTGCCCAGAAGCCCCGTTACAAACGTGTTCTTCAGGCATCCTCTAAGCTCTCCAAGTCGAGCTCTCCGATGGAGGAAAAACGTTGTTGCCCAGCCTCCTGCATACAAAACAGTAGAGTCCAAAGACCCTTGTGGCTGGGTGTTGCTCAGCAGGCTCAGATGCCACTTCTGCTCCACAGTGACCTTCCTCGGAATACGGTGCAGACGCTCGCATCGCATCCTCATCCTTACAGAGTCTTGAAAGGCACACCAGCATTTACAGCAGTTCAGTCGGGAAGGCCTCTTTGAAACTGCTGACTGCGACTGTGCTGGTGGAAAGAAACACTGCACCTTACCTTGAGTCTGGCGCTCGTCTGAATTATGCCCTAGACAACGTCCTCTGCTGGATGTACTCCTAGCAAGCAATTGCCAGCATTCCGTTTCACTGGGCAAAGTCTCCGTTCCTCCCTGGGTATTCTCGCAGGGTTGAGAAGGTTGGCGACCGCAGGGCTTTTCATTAAGCACTCATCATGGAAAACACGGACCTTCCTTGCAACACGCGGGCAAGTTTCCTTCCCACTGGCCAAGAA
The DNA here is from genome assembly GCF_965194805.1 of Balaenoptera borealis. Classification (NCBI taxonomy): domain Eukaryota; kingdom Metazoa; phylum Chordata; class Mammalia; order Artiodactyla; family Balaenopteridae; genus Balaenoptera; species Balaenoptera borealis. The sequence continues at coordinate 35,423 of NW_028123678.1, read as the reverse complement.
GGCTTTGGGATGAGAACCTAGCAAGGAACTGCACGCACTCTGGTTCGTTCAAGAAAATTCACTCTGCCTCAGGTTGCCTCTCAGGGTAATCCAGGGGTGAATAGAAGACGGGCAACAGGACTGTTTCTCAGGCAGCTCTGAGGACGCAGCTCTCCGGTTGGTCACTGGGGCAAATTGTGCCCTTCCCGTCCCCCTCCACTTTCACGGTTGACACCTAGCTCGTGTACCTGAAGTTCACAAGCAGGCCACATAGACACATGCCACACACATGGGCCCTTCCATGACAACACTTTGGCTAGCAGGAGTCCTCCTGAGCTGAATGGCGTGAGCCGGTGAACGCCTTAGTGTCGCCTACCTCACCGTGGATCTTGCAAAGGCCTAACAGTCTTCAAAGGCTGAGAGCACATGTCTCCAGCTGGATCTGAAGTCGACGTGCTGCTTGCGAGGGGAAGACGTCAGCTAGGAATTCTGAGAACCCTTGCCATGGCGGTGTTGGTTCCAGTGCAGCTCAGGTTTACCAACTGGGGTCCCCTTGCCTTGCACAGCAGACCAGGGAGAAAACTCTTCCTGAGGATTCTTCCAAGCTGTGGCTATCTGGCTCTCCGACGGAAGACACACATTGCTGCCTGGCTTTCGGCACACCAACAGCAGCGCCCAAAGACCATCATGAGGCATGAGGTTGCTCAGAAGGCACAGACGACACTTTCGGTACACAGTGATTTTCCTCGGAAAAGGGTGCAGTCGCGAGCGTCCTCAGATATGTAAAAGGCACACCAGCATTACAGCACTTCAGTGGTGAAAGCCTCGGGTCTACTTGTGACCACCAAGTTTGCTGATGGAAACACTGCCCCTTATGTTGAGTATGCCACTCAGCCGACCTTCTCCTTAGCTGAAGTAGTCTGCTGCATGACCTCCTGGCAAGGAGTGGCAGGCACACTGTTTCTTTCGAGAACACGCACTCTTCCTCCCGAGGAATTCCTGCAGGGTGCCCAAGATGGGCGCCCGCCCGCCTCTGCCCCCGTGCTTTTCCTTCAGTTTCCTGGCCCCAAGCCTCCTGTTCCAAAGGGGCCAAACATGCTTTAGCCCTCAGGATCCGGTTTCTACGTGCAAACCCAGCCTGTGGAGCAGCCCCTTCTGCTCAGCTACAAGAGAGCCATGCGACACACCAGGCGCTCCTGTGAGGAGCCTTTTGTAAGCAGAGGTTCTCTGCAAGGTGACGTGCCTAGCCAAGACAGCGCTTCAGTCAGGCGTTGTCGACCCTGGAACTTTCAATCTCCCAGCAGTGCTTCGGGAAAAGTGTCCATCATTTTAGGCTGGTTGTAAAGTTACATTTCTGCTGGAGGTGAAGGGTCGTCAGCTTTGAGTTCGTAGAATCCATGTAACTCGCCGGGTATGATTCAGTGCAGCTAATAGCTAAGCCGGGAGTCTGACAGGCATTGCACGTGACACCGTTGCCCCACTCTGGTACCAAGACTGCTTTCCAGAGTTGGAGGTCTGGCTCTCCGCCGGAGCAAGCCGTGTGTTGCCCTGCCCTCTGCATGCGCAGAATGGAGGCCAAACACCCAATTGGCTGCATGTTACTACTCTGAAGCCGCAGTTGACACTTTGGCTACAACGTGTTCTTCCTTGACCTGGGTCCAGGCGTGAGAGAGCCTGCAGTCCTGAGAGGCCTACCAGTGTTAAGGCAGTACCTTCACTAAGGCTTCTCAGAAAGATCTGCACTGCAACACTTTTCATGGCACACGCGGACCTTCCTTTGGCGGCATGGGGGCAGGTTTCCTAACCACTAGCCAAGAAGGCTTTGGGATGAGCTCCTAGTGAGGAACTGCACACACACCCTGGTTCTTTCGAGAAAACTCACTCTTCCTCCATTGCCTCCTAGGGAACTCCTACGGTGATTACAAAACAGGGAGCAGGACTTGGTTTCAGGCAGGTCTGAGCACGCAGCTCTCCGGACTGCCAACGGGACAGATTTTGCTTTTCTCGTCCAGCCCCCTTTTCACGGTTGCCACACAGCTCATGTAGCTGAAGTCCCCGGGCGGCCAAAAGAGACCCATGTCACATACTGTACCCATTCGCTGAAAGCACTTTGGAAAGCCAGGTTTCCTCCGGCAGGGAATTGCGCGAGCCAGTGTACGCCTTCGTTTCTCCTAGGTCATGGTACATCTTGCAACGGCCTAGCAGTCTTTGAAGGACGACGGCCTATTTCTCCCTCGAGAGGTGAAGTCCGGGTGCTGCTTCAGGGAGCAAGAGGTCAAGTATGGATTCCGAGAACTCGTGTAAGCACGGTGTTTTTCCAAAAGCAGCTCAGGGTTACAAAAGGAGGCCACCTCGCATTGCCCAGAAGCCCCGTTACAAACGTGTTCTTCAGGCATCCTCTAAGCTCTCCAAGTCGAGCTCTCCGATGGAGGAAAAACGTTGTTGCCCAGCCTCCTGCATACAAAACAGTAGAGTCCAAAGACCCTTGTGGCTGGGTGTTGCTCAGCAGGCTCAGATGCCACTTCTGCTCCACAGTGACCTTCCTCGGAATACGGTGCAGACGCTCGCATCGCATCCTCATCCTTACAGAGTCTTGAAAGGCACACCAGCATTTACAGCAGTTCAGTCGGGAAGGCCTCTTTGAAACTGCTGACTGCGACTGTGCTGGTGGAAAGAAACACTGCACCTTACCTTGAGTCTGGCGCTCGTCTGAATTATGCCCTAGACAACGTCCTCTGCTGGATGTACTCCTAGCAAGCAATTGCCAGCATTCCGTTTCACTGGGCAAAGTCTCCGTTCCTCCCTGGGTATTCTCGCAGGGTTGAGAAGGTTGGCGACCGCAGGGCTTTTCATTAAGCACTCATCATGGAAAACACGGACCTTCCTTGCAACACGCGGGCAAGTTTCCTTCCCACTGGCCAAGAAGGCTTTGGGATGAGAACCTAGCAAGGAACTGCACGCACTCTGGTTCGTTCAAGAAAATTCACTCTGCCTCAGGTTGCCTCTCAGGGTAATCCAGGGGTGAATAGAAGACGGGCAACAGGACTGTTTCTCAGGCAGCTCTGAGGACGCAGCTCTCCGGTTGGTCACTGGGGCAAATTGTGCCCTTCCCGTCCCCCTCCACTTTCACGGTTGACACCTAGCTCGTGTACCTGAAGTTCACAAGCAGGCCACATAGACACATGCCACACACATGGGCCCTTCCATGACAACACTTTGGCTAGCAGGAGTCCTCCTGAGCTGAATGGCGTGAGCCGGTGAACGCCTTAGTGTCGCCTACCTCACCGTGGATCTTGCAAAGGCCTAACAGTCTTCAAAGGCTGAGAGCACATGTCTCCAGCTGGATCTGAAGTCGACGTGCTGCTTGCGAGGGGAAGACGTCAGCTAGGAATTCTGAGAACCCTTGCCATGGCGGTGTTGGTTCCAGTGCAGCTCAGGTTTACCAACTGGGGTCCCCTTGCCTTGCACAGCAGACCAGGGAGAAAACTCTTCCTGAGGATTCTTCCAAGCTGTGGCTATCTGGCTCTCCGACGGAAGACACACATTGCTGCCTGGCCTTCGGCACACCAACAGCAGCGCCCAAAGACCATCATGAGGCATGAGGTTGCTCAGAAGGCACAGACGACACTTTCGGTACACAGTGATTTTCCTCGGAAAAGGGTGCAGTCGCGAGCGTCCTCAGATATGTAAAAGGCACACCAGCATTACAGCACTTCAGTGGTGAAAGCCTCGGGTCTACTTGTGACCACCAAGTTTGCTGATGGAAACACTGCCCCTTATGTTGAGTATGCCACTCAGCCGACCTTCTCCTTAGCTGAAGTAGTCTGCTGCATGACCTCCTGGCAAGGAGTGGCAGGCACACTGTTTCTTTCGAGAACACGCACTCTTCCTCCCGAGGAATTCCTGCAGGGTGCCCAAGATGGGCGCCCGCCCGCCTCTGCCCCCGTGCTTTTCCTTCAGTTTCCTGGCCCCAAGCCTCCTGTTCCAAAGGGGCCAAACATGCTTTAGCCCTCAGGATCCGGTTTCTACGTGCAAACCCAGCCTGTGGAGCAGCCCCTTCTGCTCAGCTACAAGAGAGCCATGCGACACACCAGGCGCTCCTGTGAGGAGCCTTTTGTAAGCAGAGGTTCTCTGCAAGGTGACGTGCCTAGCCAAGACAGCGCTTCAGTCAGGCGTTGTCGACCCTGGAACTTTCAATCTCCCAGCAGTGCTTCGGGAAAAGTGTCCATCATTTTAGGCTGGTTGTAAAGTTACATTTCTGCTGGAGGTGAAGGGTCGTCAGCTTTGAGTTCGTAGAATCCATGTAACTCGCCGGGTATGATTCAGTGCAGCTAATAGCTAAGCCGGGAGTCTGACAGGCATTGCACGTGACACCGTTGCCCCACTCTGGTACCAAGACTGCTTTCCAGAGTTGGAGGTCTGGCTCTCCGCCGGAGCAAGCCGTGTGTTGCCCTGCCCTCTGCATGCGCAGAATGGAGGCCAAACACCCAATTGGCTGCATGTTACTACTCTGAAGCCGCAGTTGACACTTTGGCTACAACGTGTTCTTCCTTGACCTGGGTCCAGGCGTGAGAGAGCCTGCAGTCCTGAGAGGCCTACCAGTGTTAAGGCAGTACCTTCACTAAGGCTTCTCAGAAAGATCTGCACTGCAACACTTTTCATGGCACACGCGGACCTTCCTTTGGCGGCATGGGGGCAGGTTTCCTAACCACTAGCCAAGAAGGCTTTGGGATGAGCTCCTAGTGAGGAACTGCACACACACCCTGGTTCTTTCGAGAAAACTCACTCTTCCTCCATTGCCTCCTAGGGAACTCCTACGGTGATTACAAAACAGGGAGCAGGACTTGGTTTCAGGCAGGTCTGAGCACGCAGCTCTCCGGACTGCCAACGGGACAGATTTTGCTTTTCTCGTCCAGCCCCCTTTTCACGGTTGCCACACAGCTCATGTAGCTGAAGTCCCCGGGCGGCCAAAAGAGACCCATGTCACATACTGTACCCATTCGCTGAAAGCACTTTGGAAAGCCAGGTTTCCTCCGGCAGGGAATTGCGCGAGCCAGTGTACGCCTTCGTTTCTCCTAGGTCATGGTACATCTTGCAACGGCCTAGCAGTCTTTGAAGGACGACGGCCTATTTCTCCCTCGAGAGGTGAAGTCCGGGTGCTGCTTCAGGGAGCAAGAGGTCAAGTATGGATTCCGAGAACTCGTGTAAGCACGGTGTTTTTCCAAAAGCAGCTCAGGGTTACAAAAGGAGGCCACCTCGCATTGCCCAGAAGCCCCGTTACAAACGTGTTCTTCAGGCATCCTCTAAGCTCTCCAAGTCGAGCTCTCCGATGGAGGAAAAACGTTGTTGCCCAGCCTCCTGCATACAAAACAGTAGAGTCCAAAGACCCTTGTGGCTGGGTGTTGCTCAGCAGGCTCAGATGCCACTTCTGCTCCACAGTGACCTTCCTCGGAATACGGTGCAGACGCTCGCATCGCATCCTCATCCTTACAGAGTCTTGAAAGGCACACCAGCATTTACAGCAGTTCAGTCGGGAAGGCCTCTTTGAAACTGCTGACTGCGACTGTGCTGGTGGAAAGAAACACTGCACCTTACCTTGAGTCTGGCGCTCGTCTGAATTATGCCCTAGACAACGTCCTCTGCTGGATGTACTCCTAGCAAGCAATTGCCAGCATTCCGTTTCACTGGGCAAAGTCTCCGTTCCTCCCTGGGTATTCTCGCAGGGTTGAGAAGGTTGGCGACCGCAGGGCTTTTCATTAAGCACTCATCATGGAAAACACGGACCTTCCTTGCAACACGCGGGCAAGTTTCCTTCCCACTGGCCAAGAAGGCTTTGGGATGAGAACCTAGCAAGGAACTGCACGCACTCTGGTTCGTTCAAGAAAATTCACTCTGCCTCAGGTTGCCTCTCAGGGTAATCCAGGGGTGAATAGAAGACGGGCAACAGGACTGTTTCTCAGGCAGCTCTGAGGACGCAGCTCTCCGGTTGGTCACTGGGGCAAATTGTGCCCTTCCCGTCCCCCTCCACTTTCACGGTTGACACCTAGCTCGTGTACCTGAAGTTCACAAGCAGGCCACATAGACACATGCCACACACATGGGCCCTTCCATGACAACACTTTGGCTAGCAGGAGTCCTCCTGAGCTGAATGGCGTGAGCCGGTGAACGCCTTAGTGTCGCCTACCTCACCGTGGATCTTGCAAAGGCCTAACAGTCTTCAAAGGCTGAGAGCACATGTCTCCAGCTGGATCTGAAGTCGACGTGCTGCTTGCGAGGGGAAGACGTCAGCTAGGAATTCTGAGAACCCTTGCCATGGCGGTGTTGGTTCCAGTGCAGCTCAGGTTTACCAACTGGGGTCCCCTTGCCTTGCACAGCAGACCAGGGAGAAAACTCTTCCTGAGGATTCTTCCAAGCTGTGGCTATCTGGCTCTCCGACGGAAGACACACATTGCTGCCTGGCCTTCGGCACACCAACAGCAGCGCCCAAAGACCATCATGAGGCATGAGGTTGCTCAGAAGGCACAGACGACACTTTCGGTACACAGTGATTTTCCTCGGAAAAGGGTGCAGTCGCGAGCGTCCTCAGATATGTAAAAGGCACACCAGCATTACAGCACTTCAGTGGTGAAAGCCTCGGGTCTACTTGTGACCACCAAGTTTGCTGATGGAAACACTGCCCCTTATGTTGAGTATGCCACTCAGCCGACCTTCTCCTTAGCTGAAGTAGTCTGCTGCATGACCTCCTGGCAAGGAGTGGCAGGCACACTGTTTCTTTCGAGAACACGCACTCTTCCTCCCGAGGAATTCCTGCAGGGTGCCCAAGATGGGCGCCCGCCCGCCTCTGCCCCCGTGCTTTTCCTTCAGTTTCCTGGCCCCAAGCCTCCTGTTCCAAAGGGGCCAAACATGCTTTAGCCCTCAGGATCCGGTTTCTACGTGCAAACCCAGCCTGTGGAGCAGCCCCTTCTGCTCAGCTACAAGAGAGCCATGCGACACACCAGGCGCTCCTGTGAGGAGCCTTTTGTAAGCAGAGGTTCTCTGCAAGGTGACGTGCCTAGCCAAGACAGCGCTTCAGTCAGGCGTTGTCGACCCTGGAACTTTCAATCTCCCAGCAGTGCTTCGGGAAAAGTGTCCATCATTTTAGGCTGGTTGTAAAGTTACATTTCTGCTGGAGGTGAAGGGTCGTCAGCTTTGAGTTCGTAGAATCCATGTAACTCGCCGGGTATGATTCAGTGCAGCTAATAGCTAAGCCGGGAGTCTGACAGGCATTGCACGTGACACCGTTGCCCCACTCTGGTACCAAGACTGCTTTCCAGAGTTGGAGGTCTGGCTCTCCGCCGGAGCAAGCCGTGTGTTGCCCTGCCCTCTGCATGCGCAGAATGGAGGCCAAACACCCAATTGGCTGCATGTTACTACTCTGAAGCCGCAGTTGACACTTTGGCTACAACGTGTTCTTCCTTGACCTGGGTCCAGGCGTGAGAGAGCCTGCAGTCCTGAGAGGCCTACCAGTGTTAAGGCAGTACCTTCACTAAGGCTTCTCAGAAAGATCTGCACTGCAACACTTTTCATGGCACACGCGGACCTTCCTTTGGCGGCATGGGGGCAGGTTTCCTAACCACTAGCCAAGAAGGCTTTGGGATGAGCTCCTAGTGAGGAACTGCACACACACCCTGGTTCTTTCGAGAAAACTCACTCTTCCTCCATTGCCTCCTAGGGAACTCCTACGGTGATTACAAAACAGGGAGCAGGACTTGGTTTCAGGCAGGTCTGAGCACGCAGCTCTCCGGACTGCCAACGGGACAGATTTTGCTTTTCTCGTCCAGCCCCCTTTTCACGGTTGCCACACAGCTCATGTAGCTGAAGTCCCCGGGCGGCCAAAAGAGACCCATGTCACATACTGTACCCATTCGCTGAAAGCACTTTGGAAAGCCAGGTTTCCTCCGGCAGTGAATTGCGCGAGCCAGTGTACGCCTTCGTTTCTCCTAGGTCATGGCACATCTTGCAACGGCCTAGCAGTCTTTGAAGGACGACGGCCTATTTCTCCCTCGAGAGGTGAAGTCCGGGTGCTGCTTCAGGGAGCAAGAGGTCAAGTATGGATTCCGAGAACTCGTGTAAGCACGGTGTTTTTCCAAAAGCAGCTCAGGGTTACAAAAGGAGGCCACCTCGCATTGCCCAGAAGCCCCGTTACAAACGTGTTCTTCAGGCATCCTCTAAGCTCTCCAAGTCGAGCTCTCCGATGGAGGAAAAACGTTGTTGCCCAGCCTCCTGCATACAAAACAGTAGAGTCCAAAGACCCTTGTGGCTGGGTGTTGCTCAGCAGGCTCAGATGCCACTTCTGCTCCACAGTGACCTTCCTCGGAATACGGTGCAGACGCTCGCATCGCATCCTCATCCTTACAGAGTCTTGAAAGGCACACCAGCATTTACAGCAGTTCAGTCGGGAAGGCCTCTTTGAAACTGCTGACTGCGACTGTGCTGGTGGAAAGAAACACTGCACCTTACCTTGAGTCTGGCGCTCGTCTGAATTATGCCCTAGACAACGTCCTCTGCTGGATGTACTCCTAGCAAGCAATTGCCAGCATTCCGTTTCACTGGGCAAAGTCTCCGTTCCTCCCTGGGTATTCTCGCAGGGTTGAGAAGGTTGGCGACCGCAGGGCTTTTCATTAAGCACTCATCATGGAAAACACGGACCTTCCTTGCAACACGCGGGCAAGTTTCCTTCCCACTGGCCAAGAAGGCTTTGGGATGAGAACCTAGCAAGGAACTGCACGCACTCTGGTTCGTTCAAGAAAATTCACTCTGCCTCAGGTTGCCTCTCAGGGTAATCCAGGGGTGAATAGAAGACGGGCAACAGGACTGTTTCTCAGGCAGCTCTGAGGACGCAGCTCTCCGGTTGGTCACTGGGGCAAATTGTGCCCTTCCCGTCCCCCTCCACTTTCACGGTTGACACCTAGCTCGTGTACCTGAAGTTCACAAGCAGGCCACATAGACACATGCCACACACATGGGCCCTTCCATGACAACACTTTGGCTAGCAGGAGTCCTCCTGAGCTGAATGGCGTGAGCCGGTGAACGCCTTAGTGTCGCCTACCTCACCGTGGATCTTGCAAAGGCCTAACAGTCTTCAAAGGCTGAGAGCACATGTCTCCAGCTGGATCTGAAGTCGACGTGCTGCTTGCGAGGGGAAGACGTCAGCTAGGAATTCTGAGAACCCTTGCCATGGCGGTGTTGGTTCCAGTGCAGCTCAGGTTTACCAACTGGGGTCCCCTTGCCTTGCACAGCAGACCAGGGAGAAAACTCTTCCTGAGGATTCTTCCAAGCTGTGGCTATCTGGCTCTCCGACGGAAGACACACATTGCTGCCTGGCCTTCGGCACACCAACAGCAGCGCCCAAAGACCATCATGAGGCATGAGGTTGCTCAGAAGGCACAGACGACACTTTCGGTACACAGTGATTTTCCTCGGAAAAGGGTGCAGTCGCGAGCGTCCTCAGATATGTAAAAGGCACACCAGCATTACAGCACTTCAGTGGTGAAAGCCTCGGGTCTACTTGTGACCACCAAGTTTGCTGATGGAAACACTGCCCCTTATGTTGAGTATGCCACTCAGCCGACCTTCTCCTTAGCTGAAGTAGTCTGCTGCATGACCTCCTGGCAAGGAGTGGCAGGCACACTGTTTCTTTCGAGAACACGCACTCTTCCTCCCGAGGAATTCCTGCAGGGTGCCCAAGATGGGCGCCCGCCCGCCTCTGCCCCCGTGCTTTTCCTTCAGTTTCCTGGCCCCAAGCCTCCTGTTCCAAAGGGGCCAAACATGCTTTAGCCCTCAGGATCCGGTTTCTACGTGCAAACCCAGCCTGTGGAGCAGCCCCTTCTGCTCAGCTACAAGAGAGCCATGCGACACACCAGGCGCTCCTGTGAGGAGCCTTTTGTAAGCAGAGGTTCTCTGCAAGGTGACGTGCCTAGCCAAGACAGCGCTTCAGTCAGGCGTTGTCGACCCTGGAACTTTCAATCTCCCAGCAGTGCTTCGGGAAAAGTGTCCATCATTTTAGGCTGGTTGTAAAGTTACATTTCTGCTGGAGGTGAAGGGTCGTCAGCTTTGAGTTCGTAGAATCCATGTAACTCGCCGGGTATGATTCAGTGCAGCTAATAGCTAAGCCGGGAGTCTGACAGGCATTGCACGTGACACCGTTGCCCCACTCTGGTACCAAGACTGCTTTCCAGAGTTGGAGGTCTGGCTCTCCGCCGGAGCAAGCCGTGTGTTGCCCTGCCCTCTGCATGCGCAGAATGGAGGCCAAACACCCAATTGGCTGCATGTTACTACTCTGAAGCCGCAGTTGACACTTTGGCTACAACGTGTTCTTCCTTGACCTGGGTCCAGGCGTGAGAGAGCCTGCAGTCCTGAGAGGCCTACCAGTGTTAAGGCAGTACCTTCACTAAGGCTTCTCAGAAAGATCTGCACTGCAACACTTTTCATGGCACACGCGGACCTTCCTTTGGCGGCATGGGGGCAGGTTTCCTAACCACTAGCCAAGAAGGCTTTGGGATGAGCTCCTAGTGAGGAACTGCACACACACCCTGGTTCTTTCGAGAAAACTCACTCTTCCTCCATTGCCTCCTAGGGAACTCCTACGGTGATTACAAAACAGGGAGCAGGACTTGGTTTCAGGCAGGTCTGAGCACGCAGCTCTCCGGACTGCCAACGGGACAGATTTTGCTTTTCTCGTCCAGCCCCCTTTTCACGGTTGCCACACAGCTCATGTAGCTGAAGTCCCCGGGCGGCCAAAAGAGACCCATGTCACATACTGTACCCATTCGCTGAAAGCACTTTGGAAAGCCAGGTTTCCTCCGGCAGTGAATTGCGCGAGCCAGTGTACGCCTTCGTTTCTCCTAGGTCATGGTACATCTTGCAACGGCCTAGCAGTCTTTGAAGGACGACGGCCTATTTCTCCCTCGAGAGGTGAAGTCCGGGTGCTGCTTCAGGGAGCAAGAGGTCAAGTATGGATTCCGAGAACTCGTGTAAGCACGGTGTTTTTCCAAAAGCAGCTCAGGGTTACAAAAGGAGGCCACCTCGCATTGCCCAGAAGCCCCGTTACAAACGTGTTCTTCAGGCATCCTCTAAGCTCTCCAAGTCGAGCTCTCCGATGGAGGAAAAACGTTGTTGCCCAGCCTCCTGCATACAAAACAGTAGAGTCCAAAGACCCTTGTGGCTGGGTGTTGCTCAGCAGGCTCAGATGCCACTTCTGCTCCACAGTGACCTTCCTCGGAATACGGTGCAGACGCTCGCATCGCATCCTCATCCTTACAGAGTCTTGAAAGGCACACCAGCATTTACAGCAGTTCAGTCGGGAAGGCCTCTTTGAAACTGCTGACTGCGACTGTGCTGGTGGAAAGAAACACTGCACCTTACCTTGAGTCTGGCGCTCGTCTGAATTATGCCCTAGACAACGTCCTCTGCTGGATGTACTCCTAGCAAGCAATTGCCAGCATTCCGTTTCACTGGGCAAAGTCTCCGTTCCTCCCTGGGTATTCTCGCAGGGTTGAGAAGGTTGGCGACCGCAGGGCTTTTCATTAAGCACTCATCATGGAAAACACGGACCTTCCTTGCAACACGCGGGCAAGTTTCCTTCCCACTGGCCAAGAAGGCTTTGGGATGAGAACCTAGCAAGGAACTGCACGCACTCTGGTTCGTTCAAGAAAATTCACTCTGCCTCAGGTTGCCTCTCAGGGTAATCCAGGGGTGAATAGAAGACGGGCAACAGGACTGTTTCTCAGGCAGCTCTGAGGACGCAGCTCTCCGGTTGGTCACTGGGGCAAATTGTGCCCTTCCCGTCCCCCTCCACTTTCACGGTTGACACCTAGCTCGTGTACCTGAAGTTCACAAGCAGGCCACATAGACACATGCCACACACATGGGCCCTTCCATGACAACACTTTGGCTAGCAGGAGTCCTCCTGAGCTGAATGGCGTGAGCCGGTGAACGCCTTAGTGTCGCCTACCTCACCGTGGATCTTGCAAAGGCCTAACAGTCTTCAAAGGCTGAGAGCACATGTCTCCAGCTGGATCTGAAGTCGACGTGCTGCTTGCGAGGGGAAGACGTCAGCTAGGAATTCTGAGAACCCTTGCCATGGCGGTGTTGGTTCCAGTGCAGCTCAGGTTTACCAACTGGGGTCCCCTTGCCTTGCACAGCAGACCAGGGAGAAAACTCTTCCTGAGGATTCTTCCAAGCTGTGGCTATCTGGCTCTCCGACGGAAGACACACATTGCTGCCTGGCCTTCGGCACACCAACAGCAGCGCCCAAAGACCATCATGAGGCATGAGGTTGCTCAGAAGGCACAGACGACACTTTCGGTACACAGTGATTTTCCTCGGAAAAGGGTGCAGTCGCGAGCGTCCTCAGATATGTAAAAGGCACACCAGCATTACAGCACTTCAGTGGTGAAAGCCTCGGGTCTACTTGTGACCACCAAGTTTGCTGATGGAAACACTGCCCCTTATGTTGAGTATGCCACTCAGCCGACCTTCTCCTTAGCTGAAGTAGTCTGCTGCATGACCTCCTGGCAAGGAGTGGCAGGCACACTGTTTCTTTCGAGAACACGCACTCTTCCTCCCGAGGAATTCCTGCAGGGTGCCCAAGATGGGCGCCCGCCCGCCTCTGCCCCCGTGCTTTTCCTTCAGTTTCCTGGCCCCAAGCCTCCTGTTCCAAAGGGGCCAAACATGCTTTAGCCCTCAGGATCCGGTTTCTACGTGCAAACCCAGCCTGTGGAGCAGCCCCTTCTGCTCAGCTACAAGAGAGCCATGCGACACACCAGGCGCTCCTGTGAGGAGCCTTTTGTAAGCAGAGGTTCTCTGCAAGGTGACGTGCCTAGCCAAGACAGCGCTTCAGTCAGGCGTTGTCGACCCTGGAACTTTCAATCTCCCAGCAGTGCTTCGGGAAAAGTGTCCATCATTTTAGGCTGGTTGTAAAGTTACATTTCTGCTGGAGGTGAAGGGTCGTCAGCTTTGAGTTCGTAGAATCCATGTAACTCGCCGGGTATGATTCAGTGCAGCTAATAGCTAAGCCGGGAGTCTGACAGGCATTGCACGTGACACCGTTGCCCCACTCTGGTACCAAGACTGCTTTCCAGAGTTGGAGGTCTGGCTCTCCGCCGGAGCAAGCCGTGTGTTGCCCTGCCCTCTGCATGCGCAGAATGGAGGCCAAACACCCAATTGGCTGCATGTTACTACTCTGAAGCCGCAGTTGACACTTTGGCTACAACGTGTTCTTCCTTGACCTGGGTCCAGGCGTGAGAGAGCCTGCAGTCCTGAGAGGCCTACCAGTGTTAAGGCAGTACCTTCACTAAGGCTTCTCAGAAAGATCTGCACTGCAACACTTTTCATGGCACACGCGGACCTTCCTTTGGCGGCATGGGGGCAGGTTTCCTAACCACTAGCCAAGAAGGCTTTGGGATGAGCTCCTAGTGAGGAACTGCACACACACCCTGGTTCTTTCGAGAAAACTCACTCTTCCTCCATTGCCTCCTAGGGAACTCCTACGGTGATTACAAAACAGGGAGCAGGACTTGGTTTCAGGCAGGTCTGAGCACGCAGCTCTCCGGACTGCCAACGGGACAGATTTTGCTTTTCTCGTCCAGCCCCCTTTTCACGGTTGCCACACAGCTCATGTAGCTGAAGTCCCCGGGCGGCCAAAAGAGACCCATGTCACATACTGTACCCATTCGCTGAAAGCACTTTGGAAAGCCAGGTTTCCTCCGGCAGGGAATTGCGCGAGCCAGTGTACGCCTTCGTTTCTCCTAGGTCATGGTACATCTTGCAACGGCCTAGCAGTCTTTGAAGGACGACGGCCTATTTCTCCCTCGAGAGGTGAAGTCCGGGTGCTGCTTCAGGGAGCAAGAGGTCAAGTATGGATTCCGAGAACTCGTGTAAGCACGGTGTTTTTCCAAAAGCAGCTCAGGGTTACAAAAGGAGGCCACCTCGCATTGCCCAGAAGCCCCGTTACAAACGTGTTCTTCAGGCATCCTCTAAGCTCTCCAAGTCGAGCTCTCCGATGGAGGAAAAACGTTGTTGCCCAGCCTCCTGCATACAAAACAGTAGAGTCCAAAGACCCTTGTGGCTGGGTGTTGCTCAGCAGGCTCAGATGCCACTTCTGCTCCACAGTGACCTTCCTCGGAATACGGTGCAGACGCTCGCATCGCATCCTCATCCTTACAGAGTCTTGAAAGGCACACCAGCATTTACAGCAGTTCAGTCGGGAAGGCCTCTTTGAAACTGCTGACTGCGACTGTGCTGGTGGAAAGAAACACTGCACCTTACCTTGAGTCTGGCGCTCGTCTGAATTATGCCCTAGACAACGTCCTCTGCTGGATGTACTCCTAGCAAGCAATTGCCAGCATTCCGTTTCACTGGGCAAAGTCTCCGTTCCTCCCTGGGTATTCTCGCAGGGTTGAGAAGGTTGGCGACCGCAGGGCTTTTCATTAAGCACTCATCATGGAAAACACGGACCTTCCTTGCAACACGCGGGCAAGTTTCCTTCCCACTGGCCAAGAAGGCTTTGGGATGAGAACCTAGCAAGGAACTGCACGCACTCTGGTTCGTTCAAGAAAATTCACTCTGCCTCAGGTTGCCTCTCAGGGTAATCCAGGGGTGAATAGAAGACGGGCAACAGGACTGTTTCTCAGGCAGCTCTGAGGACGCAGCTCTCCGGTTGGTCACTGGGGCAAATTGTGCCCTTCCCGTCCCCCTCCACTTTCACGGTTGACACCTAGCTCGTGTACCTGAAGTTCACAAGCAGGCCACATAGACACATGCCACACACATGGGCCCTTCCATGACAACACTTTGGCTAGCAGGAGTCCTCCTGAGCTGAATGGCGTGAGCCGGTGAACGCCTTAGTGTCGCCTACCTCACCGTGGATCTTGTAAAGGCCTAACAGTCTTCAAAGGCTGAGAGCACATGTCTCCAGCTGGATCTGAAGTCGACGTGCTGCTTGCGAGGGGAAGACGTCAGCTAGGAATTCTGAGAACCCTTGCCATGGCGGTGTTGGTTCCAGTGCAGCTCAGGTTTACCAACTGGGGTCCCCTTGCCTTGCACAGCAGACCAGGGAGAAAACTCTTCCTGAGGATTCTTCCAAGCTGTGGCTATCTGGCTCTCCGACGGAAGACACACATTGCTGCCTGGCCTTCGGCACACCAACAGCAGCGCCCAAAGACCATCATGAGGCATGAGGTTGCTCAGAAGGCACAGACGACACTTTCGGTACACAGTGATTTTCCTCGGAAAAGGGTGCAGTCGCGAGCGTCCTCAGATATGTAAAAGGCACACCAGCATTACAGCACTTCAGTGGTGAAAGCCTCGGGTCTACTTGTGACCACCAAGTTTGCTGATGGAAACACTGCCCCTTATGTTGAGTATGCCACTCAGCCGACCTTCTCCTTAGCTGAAGTAGTCTGCTGCATGACCTCCTGGCAAGGAGTGGCAGGCACACTGTTTCTTTCGAGAACACGCACTCTTCCTCCCGAGGAATTCCTGCAGGGTGCCCAAGATGGGCGCCCGCCCGCCTCTGCCCCCGTGCTTTTCCTTCAGTTTCCTGGCCCCAAGCCTCCTGTTCCAAAGGGGCCAAACATGCTTTAGCCCTCAGGATCCGGTTTCTACGTGCAAACCCAGCCTGTGGAGCAGCCCCTTCTGCTCAGCTACAAGAGAGCCATGCGACACACCAGGCGCTCCTGTGAGGAGCCTTTTGTAAGCAGAGGTTCTCTGCAAGGTGACGTGCCTAGCCAAGACAGCGCTTCAGTCAGGCGTTGTCGACCCTGGAACTTTCAATCTCCCAGCAGTGCTTCGGGAAAAGTGTCCATCATTTTAGGCTGGTTGTAAAGTTACATTTCTGCTGGAGGTGAAGGGTCGTCAGCTTTGAGTTCGTAGAATCCATGTAACTCGCCGGGTATGATTCAGTGCAGCTAATAGCTAAGCCGGGAGTCTGACAGGCATTGCACGTGACACCGTTGCCCCACTCTGGTACCAAGACTGCTTTCCAGAGTTGGAGGTCTGGCTCTCCGCCGGAGCAAGCCGTGTGTTGCCCTGCCCTCTGCATGCGCAGAATGGAGGCCAAACACCCAATTGGCTGCATGTTACTACTCTGAAGCCGCAGTTGACACTTTGGCTACAACGTGTTCTTCCTTGACCTGGGTCCAGGCGTGAGAGAGCCTGCAGTCCTGAGAGGCCTACCAGTGTTAAGGCAGTACCTTCACTAAGGCTTCTCAGAAAGATCTGCACTGCAACACTTTTCATGGCACACGCGGACCTTCCTTTGGCGGCATGGGGGCAGGTTTCCTAACCACTAGCCAAGAAGGCTTTGGGATGAGCTCCTAGTGAGGAACTGCACACACACCCTGGTTCTTTCGAGAAAACTCACTCTTCCTCCATTGCCTCCTAGGGAACTCCTACGGTGATTACAAAACAGGGAGCAGGACTTGGTTTCAGGCAGGTCTGAGCACGCAGCTCTCCGGACTGCCAACGGGACAGATTTTGCTTTTCTCGTCCAGCCCCCTTTTCACGGTTGCCACACAGCTCATGTAGCTGAAGTCCCCGGGCAGCCAAAAGAGACCCATGTCACATACTGTACCCATTCGCTGAAAGCACTTTGGAAAGCCAGGTTTCCTCCGGCAGGGAATTGCGCGAGCCAGTGTACGCCTTCGTTTCTCCTAGGTCATGGTACATCTTGCAACGGCCTAGCAGTCTTTGAAGGACGACGGCCTATTTCTCCCTCGAGAGGTGAAGTCCGGGTGCTGCTTCAGGGAGCAAGAGGTCAAGTATGGATTCCGAGAACTCGTGTAAGCACGGTGTTTTTCCAAAAGCAGCTCAGGGTTACAAAAGGAGGCCACCTCGCATTGCCCAGAAGCCCCGTTACAAACGTGTTCTTCAGGCATCCTCTAAGCTCTCCAAGTCGAGCTCTCCGATGGAGGAAAAACGTTGTTGCCCAGCCTCCTGCATACAAAACAGTAGAGTCCAAAGACCCTTGTGGCTGGGTGTTGCTCAGCAGGCTCAGATGCCACTTCTGCTCCACAGTGACCTTCCTCGGAATACGGTGCAGACGCTCGCATCGCATCCTCATCCTTACAGAGTCTTGAAAGGCACACCAGCATTTACAGCAGTTCAGTCGGGAAGGCCTCTTTGAAACTGCTGACTGCGACTGTGCTGGTGGAAAGAAACACTGCACCTTACCTTGAGTCTGGCGCTCGTCTGAATTATGCCCTAGACAACGTCCTCTGCTGGATGTACTCCTAGCAAGCAATTGCCAGCATTCCGTTTCACTGGGCAAAGTCTCCGTTCCTCCCTGGGTATTCTCGCAGGGTTGAGAAGGTTGGCGACCGCAGGGCTTTTCATTAAGCACTCATCATGGAAAACACGGACCTTCCTTGCAACACGCGGGCAAGTTTCCTTCCCACTGGCCAAGAAGGCTTTGGGATGAGAACCTAGCAAGGAACTGCACGCACTCTGGTTCGTTCAAGAAAATTCACTCTGCCTCAGGTTGCCTCTCAGGGTAATCCAGGGGTGAATAGAAGACGGGCAACAGGACTGTTTCTCAGGCAGCTCTGAGGACGCAGCTCTCCGGTTGGTCACTGGGGCAAATTGTGCCCTTCCCGTCCCCCTCCACTTTCACGGTTGACACCTAGCTCGTGTACCTGAAGTTCACAAGCAGGCCACATAGACACATGCCACACACATGGGCCCTTCCATGACAACACTTTGGCTAGCAGGAGTCCTCCTGAGCTGAATGGCGTGAGCCGGTGAACGCCTTAGTGTCGCCTACCTCACCGTGGATCTTGCAAAGGCCTAACAGTCTTCAAAGGCTGAGAGCACATGTCTCCAGCTGGATCTGAAGTCGACGTGCTGCTTGCGAGGGGAAGACGTCAGCTAGGAATTCTGAGAACCCTTGCCATGGCGGTGTTGGTTCCAGTGCAGCTCAGGTTTACCAACTGGGGTCCCCTTGCATTGCACAGCAGACCAGGGAGAAAACTCTTCCTGAGGATTCTTCTAAGCTGTGGCTATCTGGCTCCCCGACGAAAGAAACACATTGCTGCCTGGCCTTCGGCACACCAACAGCAGCGCCCAAAGACCATCATGAGGCATGAGGTTGCTCAGAAGGCACAGACGACACTTTCGGTACACAGTGATTTTCCTCGGAAAAGGGTGCAGTCGCGAGCGTCCTCAGATATGTAAAAGGCACACCAGCATTACAGCACTTCAGTGGTGAAAGCCTCGGGTCTACTTGTGACCACCAAGTTTGCTGATGGAAACACTGCCCCTTATGTTGAGTATGCCACTCAGCCGACCTTCTCCTTAGCTGAAGTAGTCTGCTGCATGACCTCCTGGCAAGGAGTGGCAGGCACACTGTTTCTTTCGAGAACACGCACTCTTCCTCCCGAGGAATTCCTGCAGGGTGCCCAAGATGGGCGCCCGCCCGCCTCTGCCCCCGTGCTTTTCCTTCAGTTTCCTGGCCCCAAGCCTCCTGTTCCAAAGGGGCCAAACATGCTTTAGCCCTCAGGATCCGGTCTCTACGTGCAAACCCAGCCTGTGGAGCAGCCCCTTCTGCTCAGCTACAAGAGAGCCATGCGACACACCAGGCGCTCCTGTGAGGAGCCTTTTGTAAGCAGAGGTTCTCTGCAAGGTGACGTGCCTAGCCAAGACAGCGCTTCAGTCAGGCGTTGTCGACCCTGGAACTTTCAATCTCCCAGCAGTGCTTCGGGAAAAGTGTCCATCATTTTAGGCTGGTTGTAAAGTTACATTTCTGCTGGAGGTGAAGGGTCGTCAGCTTTGAGTTCGTAGAATCCATGTAACTCGCCGGGTATGATTCAGTGCAGCTAATAGCTAAGCCGGGAGTCTGACAGGCATTGCACGTGACACCGTTGCCCCACTCTGGTACCAAGACTGCTTTCCAGAGTTGGAGGTCTGGCTCTCCGCCGGAGCAAGCCGTGTGTTGCCCTGCCCTCTGCATGCGCAGAATGGAGGCCAAACACCCAATTGGCTGCATGTTACTACTCTGAAGCCGCAGTTGACACTTTGGCTACAACGTGTTCTTCCTTGACCTGGGTCCAGGCGTGAGAGAGCCTGCAGTCCTGAGAGGCCTACCAGTGTTAAGGCAGTACCTTCACTAAGGCTTCTCAGAAAGATCTGCACTGCAACACTTTTCATGGCACACGCGGACCTTCCTTTGGCGGCATGGGGGCAGGTTTCCTAACCACTAGCCAAGAAGGCTTTGGGATGAGCTCCTAGTGAGGAACTGCACACACACCCTGGTTCTTTCGAGAAAACTCACTCTTCCTCCATTGCCTCCTAGGGAACTCCTACGGTGATTACAAAACAGGGAGCAGGACTTGGTTTCAGGCAGGTCTGAGCACGCAGCTCTCCGGACTGCCAACGGGACAGATTTTGCTTTTCTCGTCCAGCCCCCTTTTCACGGTTGCCACACAGCTCATGTAGCTGAAGTCCCCGGGCGGCCAAAAGAGACCCATGTCACATACTGTACCCATTCGCTGAAAGCACTTTGGAAAGCCAGGTTTCCTCCGGCAGGGAATTGCGCGAGCCAGTGTACGCCTTCGTTTCTCCTAGGTCATGGTACATCTTGCAACGGCCTAGCAGTCTTTGAAGGACGACGGCCTATTTCTCCCTCGAGAGGTGAAGTCCGGGTGCTGCTTCAGGGAGCAAGAGGTCAAGTATGGATTCCGAGAACTCGTGTAAGCACGGTGTTTTTCCAAAAGCAGCTCAGGGTTACAAAAGGAGGCCACCTTGCATTGCCCAGAAGCCCCGTTACAAACGTGTTCTTCAGGCATCCTCTAAGCTCTCCAAGTCGAGCTCTCCGATGGAGGAAAAACGTTGTTGCCCAGCCTCCTGCATACAAAACAGTAGAGTCCAAAGACCCTTGTGGCTGGGTGTTGCTCAGCAGGCTCAGATGCCACTTCTGCTCCACAGTGACCTTCCTCGGAATACGGTGCAGACGCTCGCATCGCATCCTCATCCTTACAGAGTCTTGAAAGGCACACCAGCATTTACAGCAGTTCAGTCGGGAAGGCCTCTTTGAAACTGCTGACTGCGACTGTGCTGGTGGAAAGAAACACTGCACCTTACCTTGAGTCTGGCGCTCGTCTGAATTATGCCCTAGACAACGTCCTCTGCTGGATGTACTCCTAGCAAGCAATTGCCAGCATTCCGTTTCACTGGGCAAAGTCTCCGTTCCTCCCTGGGTATTCTCGCAGGGTTGAGAAGGTTGGCGACCGCAGGGCTTTTCATTAAGCACTCATCATGGAAAACACGGACCTTCCTTGCAACACGCGGGCAAGTTTCCTTCCCACTGGCCAAGAAGGCTTTGGGATGAGAACCTAGCAAGGAACTGCACGCACTCTGGTTCGTTCAAGAAAATTCACTCTGCCTCAGGTTGCCTCTCAGGGTAATCCAGGGGTGAATAGAAGACGGGCAACAGGACTGTTTCTCAGGCAGCTCTGAGGACGCAGCTCTCCGGTTGGTCACTGGGGCAAATTGTGCCCTTCCCGTCCCCCTCCACTTTCACGGTTGACACCTAGCTCGTGTACCTGAAGTTCACAAGCAGGCCACATAGACACATGCCACACACATGGGCCCTTCCATGACAACACTTTGGCTAGCAGGAGTCCTCCTGAGCTGAATGGCGTGAGCCGGTGAACGCCTTAGTGTCGCCTACCTCACCGTGGATCTTGCAAAGGCCTAACAGTCTTCAAAGGCTGAGAGCACATGTCTCCAGCTGGATCTGAAGTCGACGTGCTGCTTGCGAGGGGAAGACGTCAGCTAGGAATTCTGAGAACCCTTGCCATGGCGGTGTTGGTTCCAGTGCAGCTCAGGTTTACCAACTGGGGTCCCCTTGCCTTGCACAGCAGACCAGGGAGAAAACTCTTCCTGAGGATTCTTCCAAGCTGTGGCTATCTGGCTCTCCGACGGAAGACACACATTGCTGCCTGGCCTTCGGCACACCAACAGCAGCGCCCAAAGACCATCATGAGGCATGAGGTTGCTCAGAAGGCACAGACGACACTTTCGGTACACAGTGATTTTCCTCGGAAAAGGGTGCAGTCGCGAGCGTCCTCAGATATGTAAAAGGCACACCAGCATTACAGCACTTCAGTGGTGAAAGCCTCGGGTCTACTTGTGACCACCAAGTTTGCTGATGGAAACACTGCCCCTTATGTTGAGTATGCCACTCAGCCGACCTTCTCCTTAGCTGAAGTAGTCTGCTGCATGACCTCCTGGCAAGGAGTGGCAGGCACACTGTTTCTTTCGAGAACACGCACTCTTCCTCCCGAGGAATTCCTGCAGGGTGCCCAAGATGGGCGCCCGCCCGCCTCTGCCCCCGTGCTTTTCCTTCAGTTTCCTGGCCCCAAGCCTCCTGTTCCAAAGGGGCCAAACATGCTTTAGCCCTCAGGATCCGGTTTCTACGTGCAAACCCAGCCTGTGGAGCAGCCCCTTCTGCTCAGCTACAAGAGAGCCATGCGACACACCAGGCGCTCCTGTGAGGAGCCTTTTGTAAGCAGAGGTTCTCTGCAAGGTGACGTGCCTAGCCAAGACAGCGCTTCAGTCAGGCGTTGTCGACCCTGGAACTTTCAATCTCCCAGCAGTGCTTCGGGAAAAGTGTCCATCATTTTAGGCTGGTTGTAAAGTTACATTTCTGCTGGAGGTGAAGGGTCGTCAGCTTTGAGTTCGTAGAATCCATGTAACTCGCCGGGTATGATTCAGTGCAGCTAATAGCTAAGCCGGGAGTCTGACAGGCATTGCACGTGACACCGTTGCCCCACTCTGGTACCAAGACTGCTTTCCAGAGTTGGAGGTCTGGCTCTCCGCCGGAGCAAGCCGTGTGTTGCCCTGCCCTCTGCATGCGCAGAATGGAGGCCAAACACCCAATTGGCTGCATGTTACTACTCTGAAGCCGCAGTTGACACTTTGGCTACAACGTGTTCTTCCTTGACCTGGGTCCAGGCGTGAGAGAGCCTGCAGTCCTGAGAGGCCTACCAGTGTTAAGGCAGTACCTTCACTAAGGCTTCTCAGAAAGATCTGCACTGCAACACTTTTCATGGCACACGCGGACCTTCCTTTGGCGGCATGGGGGCAGGTTTCCTAACCACTAGCCAAGAAGGCTTTGGGATGAGCTCCTAGTGAGGAACTGCACACACACCCTGGTTCTTTCGAGAAAACTCACTCTTCCTCCATTGCCTCCTAGGGAACTCCTACGGTGATTACAAAACAGGGAGCAGGACTTGGTTTCAGGCAGGTCTGAGCACGCAGCTCTCCGGACTGCCAACGGGACAGATTTTGCTTTTCTCGTCCAGCCCCCTTTTCACGGTTGCCACACAGCTCATGTAGCTGAAGTCCCCGGGCGGCCAAAAGAGACCCATGTCACATACTGTACCCATTCGCTGAAAGCACTTTGGAAAGCCAGGTTTCCTCCGGCAGGGAATTGCGCGAGCCAGTGTACGCCTTCGTTTCTCCTAGGTCATGGTACATCTTGCAACGGCCTAGCAGTCTTTGAAGGACGACGGCCTATTTCTCCCTCGAGAGGTGAAGTCCGGGTGCTGCTTCAGGGAGCAAGAGGTCAAGTATGGATTCCGAGAACTCGTGTAAGCACGGTGTTTTTCCAAAAGCAGCTCAGGGTTACAAAAGGAGGCCACCTCGCATTGCCCAGAAGCCCCGTTACAAACGTGTTCTTCAGGCATCCTCTAAGCTCTCCAAGTCGAGCTCTCCGATGGAGGAAAAACGTTGTTGCCCAGCCTCCTGCATACAAAACAGTAGAGTCCAAAGACCCTTGTGGCTGGGTGTTGCTCAGCAGGCTCAGATGCCACTTCTGCTCCACAGTGACCTTCCTCGGAATACGGTGCAGACGCTCGCATCGCATCCTCATCCTTACAGAGTCTTGAAAGGCACACCAGCATTTACAGCAGTTCAGTCGGGAAGGCCTCTTTGAAACTGCTGACTGCGACTGTGCTGGTGGAAAGAAACACTGCACCTTACCTTGAGTCTGGCGCTCGTCTGAATTATGCCCTAGACAACGTCCTCTGCTGGATGTACTCCTAGCAAGCAATTGCCAGCATTCCGTTTCACTGGGCAAAGTCTCCGTTCCTCCCTGGGTATTCTCGCAGGGTTGAGAAGGTTGGCGACCGCAGGGCTTTTCATTAAGCACTCATCATGGAAAACACGGACCTTCCTTGCAACACGCGGGCAAGTTTCCTTCCCACTGGCCAAGAAGGCTTTGGGATGAGAACCTAGCAAGGAACTGCACGCACTCTGGTTCGTTCAAGAAAATTCACTCTGCCTCAGGTTGCCTCTCAGGGTAATCCAGGGGTGAATAGAAGACGGGCAACAGGACTGTTTCTCAGGCAGCTCTGAGGACGCAGCTCTCCGGTTGGTCACTGGGGCAAATTGTGCCCTTCCCGTCCCCCTCCACTTTCACGGTTGACACCTAGCTCGTGTACCTGAAGTTCACAAGCAGGCCACATAGACACATGCCACACACATGGGCCCTTCCATGACAACACTTTGGCTAGCAGGAGTCCTCCTGAGCTGAATGGCGTGAGCCGGTGAACGCCTTAGTGTCGCCTACCTCACCGTGGATCTTGCAAAGGCCTAACAGTCTTCAAAGGCTGAGAGCACATGTCTCCAGCTGGATCTGAAGTCGACGTGCTGCTTGCGAGGGGAAGACGTCAGCTAGGAATTCTGAGAACCCTTGCCATGGCGGTGTTGGTTCCAGTGCAGCTCAGGTTTACCAACTGGGGTCCCCTTGCCTTGCACAGCAGACCAGGGAGAAAACTCTTCCTGAGGATTCTTCCAAGCTGTGGCTATCTGGCTCTCCGACGGAAGACACACATTGCTGCCTGGCCTTCGGCACACCAACAGCAGCGCCCAAAGACCATCATGAGGCATGAGGTTGCTCAGAAGGCACAGACGACACTTTCGGTACACAGTGATTTTCCTCGGAAAAGGGTGCAGTCGCGAGCGTCCTCAGATATGTAAAAGGCACACCAGCATTACAGCACTTCAGTGGTGAAAGCCTCGGGTCTACTTGTGACCACCAAGTTTGCTGATGGAAACACTGCCCCTTATGTTGAGTATGCCACTCAGCCGACCTTCTCCTTAGCTGAAGTAGTCTGCTGCATGACCTCCTGGCAAGGAGTGGCAGGCACACTGTTTCTTTCGAGAACACGCACTCTTCCTCCCGAGGAATTCCTGCAGGGTGCCCAAGATGGGCGCCCGCCCGCCTCTGCCCCCGTGCTTTTCCTTCAGTTTCCTGGCCCCAAGCCTCCTGTTCCAAAGGGGCCAAACATGCTTTAGCCCTCAGGATCCGGTTTCTACGTGCAAACCCAGCCTGTGGAGCAGCCCCTTCTGCTCAGCTACAAGAGAGCCATGCGACACACCAGGCGCTCCTGTGAGGAGCCTTTTGTAAGCAGAGGTTCTCTGCAAGGTGACGTGCCTAGCCAAGACAGCGCTTCAGTCAGGCGTTGTCGACCCTGGAACTTTCAATCTCCCAGCAGTGCTTCGGGAAAAGTGTCCATCATTTTAGGCTGGTTGTAAAGTTACATTTCTGCTGGAGGTGAAGGGTCGTCAGCTTTGAGTTCGTAGAATCCATGTAACTCGCCGGGTATGATTCAGTGCAGCTAATAGCTAAGCCGGGAGTCTGACAGGCATTGCACGTGACACCGTTGCCCCACTCTGGTACCAAGACTGCTTTCCAGAGTTGGAGGTCTGGCTCTCCGCCGGAGCAAGCCGTGTGTTGCCCTGCCCTCTGCATGCGCAGAATGGAGGCCAAACACCCAATTGGCTGCATGTTACTACTCTGAAGCCGCAGTTGACACTTTGGCTACAACGTGTTCTTCCTTGACCTGGGTCCAGGCGTGAGAGAGCCTGCAGTCCTGAGAGGCCTACCAGTGTTAAGGCAGTACCTTCACTAAGGCTTCTCAGAAAGATCTGCACTGCAACACTTTTCATGGCACACGCGGACCTTCCTTTGGCGGCATGGGGGCAGGTTTCCTAACCACTAGCCAAGAAGGCTTTGGGATGAGCTCCTAGTGAGGAACTGCACACACACCCTGGTTCTTTCGAGAAAACTCACTCTTCCTCCATTGCCTCCTAGGGAACTCCTACGGTGATTACAAAACAGGGAGCAGGACTTGGTTTCAGGCAGGTCTGAGCACGCAGCTCTCCGGACTGCCAACGGGACAGATTTTGCTTTTCTCGTCCAGCCCCCTTTTCACGGTTGCCACACAGCTCATGTAGCTGAAGTCCCCGGGCGGCCAAAAGAGACCCATGTCACATACTGTACCCATTCGCTGAAAGCACTTTGGAAAGCCAGGTTTCCTCCGGCAGGGAATTGCGCGAGCCAGTGTACGCCTTCGTTTCTCCTAGGTCATGGTACATCTTGCAACGGCCTAGCAGTCTTTGAAGGACGACGGCCTATTTCTCCCTCGAGAGGTGAAGTCCGGGTGCTGCTTCAGGGAGCAAGAGGTCAAGTATGGATTCCGAGAACTCGTGTAAGCACGGTGTTTTTCCAAAAGCAGCTCAGGGTTACAAAAGGAGGCCACCTCGCATTGCCCAGAAGCCCCGTTACAAACGTGTTCTTCAGGCATCCTCTAAGCTCTCCAAGTCGAGCTCTCCGATGGAGGAAAAACGTTGTTGCCCAGCCTCCTGCATACAAAACAGTAGAGTCCAAAGACCCTTGTGGCTGGGTGTTGCTCAGCAGGCTCAGATGCCACTTCTGCTCCACAGTGACCTTCCTCGGAATACGGTGCAGACGCTCGCATCGCATCCTCATCCTTACAGAGTCTTGAAAGGCACACCAGCATTTACAGCAGTTCAGTCGGGAAGGCCTCTTTGAAACTGCTGACTGCGACTGTGCTGGTGGAAAGAAACACTGCACCTTACCTTGAGTCTGGCGCTCGTCTGAATTATGCCCTAGACAACGTCCTCTGCTGGATGTACTCCTAGCAAGCAATTGCCAGCATTCCGTTTCACTGGGCAAAGTCTCCGTTCCTCCCTGGGTATTCTCGCAGGGTTGAGAAGGTTGGCGACCGCAGGGCTTTTCATTAAGCACTCATCATGGAAAACACGGACCTTCCTTGCAACACGCGGGCAAGTTTCCTTCCCACTGGCCAAGAAGGCTTTGGGATGAGAACCTAGCAAGGAACTGCACGCACTCTGGTTCGTTCAAGAAAATTCACTCTGCCTCAGGTTGCCTCTCAGGGTAATCCAGGGGTGAATAGAAGACGGGCAACAGGACTGTTTCTCAGGCAGCTCTGAGGACGCAGCTCTCCGGTTGGTCACTGGGGCAAATTGTGCCCTTCCCGTCCCCCTCCACTTTCACGGTTGACACCTAGCTCGTGTACCTGAAGTTCACAAGCAGGCCACATAGACACATGCCACACACATGGGCCCTTCCATGACAACACTTTGGCTAGCAGGAGTCCTCCTGAGCTGAATGGCGTGAGCCGGTGAACGCCTTAGTGTCGCCTACCTCACCGTGGATCTTGCAAAGGCCTAACAGTCTTCAAAGGCTGAGAGCACATGTCTCCAGCTGGATCTGAAGTCGACGTGCTGCTTGCGAGGGGAAGACGTCAGCTAGGAATTCTGAGAACCCTTGCCATGGCGGTGTTGGTTCCAGTGCAGCTCAGGTTTACCAACTGGGGTCCCCTTGCCTTGCACAGCAGACCAGGGAGAAAACTCTTCCTGAGGATTCTTCCAAGCTGTGGCTATCTGGCTCTCCGACGGAAGACACACATTGCTGCCTGGCCTTCGGCACACCAACAGCAGCGCCCAAAGACCATCATGAGGCATGAGGTTGCTCAGAAGGCACAGACGACACTTTCGGTACACAGTGATTTTCCTCGGAAAAGGGTGCAGTCGCGAGCGTCCTCAGATATGTAAAAGGCACACCAGCATTACAGCACTTCAGTGGTGAAAGCCTCGGGTCTACTTGTGACCACCAAGTTTGCTGATGGAAACACTGCCCCTTATGTTGAGTATGCCACTCAGCCGACCTTCTCCTTAGCTGAAGTAGTCTGCTGCATGACCTCCTGGCAAGGAGTGGCAGGCACACTGTTTCTTTCGAGAACACGCACTCTTCCTCCCGAGGAATTCCTGCAGGGTGCCCAAGATGGGCGCCCGCCCGCCTCTGCCCCCGTGCTTTTCCTTCAGTTTCCTGGCCCCAAGCCTCCTGTTCCAAAGGGGCCAAACATGCTTTAGCCCTCAGGATCCGGTTTCTACGTGCAAACCCAGCCTGTGGAGCAGCCCCTTCTGCTCAGCTACAAGAGAGCCATGCGACACACCAGGCGCTCCTGTGAGGAGCCTTTTGTAAGCAGAGGTTCTCTGCAAGGTGACGTGCCTAGCCAAGACAGCGCTTCAGTCAGGCGTTGTCGACCCTGGAACTTTCAATCTCCCAGCAGTGCTTCGGGAAAAGTGTCCATCATTTTAGGCTGGTTGTAAAGTTACATTTCTGCTGGAGGTGAAGGGTCGTCAGCTTTGAGTTCGTAGAATCCATGTAACTCGCCGGGTATGATTCAGTGCAGCTAATAGCTAAGCCGGGAGTCTGACAGGCATTGCACGTGACACCGTTGCCCCACTCTGGTACCAAGACTGCTTTCCAGAGTTGGAGGTCTGGCTCTCCGCCGGAGCAAGCCGTGTGTTGCCCTGCCCTCTGCATGCGCAGAATGGAGGCCAAACACCCAATTGGCTGCATGTTACTACTCTGAAGCCGCAGTTGACACTTTGGCTACAACGTGTTCTTCCTTGACCTGGGTCCAGGCGTGAGAGAGCCTGCAGTCCTGAGAGGCCTACCAGTGTTAAGGCAGTACCTTCACTAAGGCTTCTCAGAAAGATCTGCACTGCAACACTTTTCATGGCACACCGCGGACCTTCCTTTGGCGGCATGGGGGCAGGTTTCCTAACCACTAGCCAAGAAGGCTTTGGGATGAGCTCCTAGTGAGGAACTGCACACACACCCTGGTTCTTTCGAGAAAACTCACTCTTCCTCCATTGCCTCCTAGGGAACTCCTACGGTGATTACAAAACAGGGAGCAGGACTTGGTTTCAGGCAGGTCTGAGCACGCAGCTCTCCGGACTGCCAACGGGACAGATTTTGCTTTTCTCGTCCAGCCCCCTTTTCACGGTTGCCACACAGCTCATGTAGCTGAAGTCCCCGGGCGGCCAAAAGAGACCCATGTCACATACTGTACCCATTCGCTGAAAGCACTTTGGAAAGCCAGGTTTCCTCCGGCAGGGAATTGCGCGAGCCAGTGTACGCCTTCGTTTCTCCTAGGTCATGGTACATCTTGCAACGGCCTAGCAGTCTTTGAAGGACGACGGCCTATTTCTCCCTCGAGAGGTGAAGTCCGGGTGCTGCTTCAGGGAGCAAGAGGTCAAGTATGGATTCCGAGAACTCGTGTAAGCACGGTGTTTTTCCAAAAGCAGCTCAGGGTTACAAAAGGAGGCCACCTTGCATTGCCCAGAAGCCCCGTTACAAACGTGTTCTTCAGGCATCCTCTAAGCTCTCCAAGTCGAGCTCTCCGATGGAGGAAAAACGTTGTTGCCCAGCCTCCTGCATACAAAACAGTAGAGTCCAAAGACCCTTGTGGCTGGGTGTTGCTCAGCAGGCTCAGATGCCACTTCTGCTCCACAGTGACCTTCCTCGGAATACGGTGCAGACGCTCGCATCGCATCCTCATCCTTACAGAGTCTTGAAAGGCACACCAGCATTTACAGCAGTTCAGTCGGGAAGGCCTCTTTGAAACTGCTGACTGCGACTGTGCTGGTGGAAAGAAACACTGCACCTTACCTTGAGTCTGGCGCTCGTCTGAATTATGCCCTAGACAACGTCCTCTGCTGGATGTACTCCTAGCAAGCAATTGCCAGCATTCCGTTTCACTGGGCAAAGTCTCCGTTCCTCCCTGGGTATTCTCGCAGGGTTGAGAAGGTTGGCGACCGCAGGGCTTTTCATTAAGCACTCATCATGGAAAACACGGACCTTCCTTGCAACACGCGGGCAAGTTTCCTTCCCACTGGCCAAGAAGGCTTTGGGATGAGAACCTAGCAAGGAACTGCACGCACTCTGGTTCGTTCAAGAAAATTCACTCTGCCTCAGGTTGCCTCTCAGGGTAATCCAGGGGTGAATAGAAGACGGGCAACAGGACTGTTTCTCAGGCAGCTCTGAGGACGCAGCTCTCCGGTTGGTCACTGGGGCAAATTGTGCCCTTCCCGTCCCCCTCCACTTTCACGGTTGACACCTAGCTCGTGTACCTGAAGTTCACAAGCAGGCCACATAGACACATGCCACACACATGGGCCCTTCCATGACAACACTTTGGCTAGCAGGAGTCCTCCTGAGCTGAATGGCGTGAGCCGGTGAACGCCTTAGTGTCGCCTACCTCACCGTGGATCTTGCAAAGGCCTAACAGTCTTCAAAGGCTGAGAGCACATGTCTCCAGCTGGATCTGAAGTCGACGTGCTGCTTGCGAGGGGAAGACGTCAGCTAGGAATTCTGAGAACCCTTGCCATGGCGGTGTTGGTTCCAGTGCAGCTCAGGTTTACCAACTGGGGTCCCCTTGCCTTGCACAGCAGACCAGGGAGAAAACTCTTCCTGAGGATTCTTCCAAGCTGTGGCTATCTGGCTCTCCGACGGAAGACACACATTGCTGCCTGGCCTTCGGCACACCAACAGCAGCGCCCAAAGACCATCATGAGGCATGAGGTTGCTCAGAAGGCACAGACGACACTTTCGGTACACAGTGATTTTCCTCGGAAAAGGGTGCAGTCGCGAGCGTCCTCAGATATGTAAAAGGCACACCAGCATTACAGCACTTCAGTGGTGAAAGCCTCGGGTCTACTTGTGACCACCAGTTTGCTGATGGAAACACTGCCCCTTATGTTGAGTATGCCACTCAGCCGACCTTCTCCTTAGCTGAAGTAGTCTGCTGCATGACCTCCTGGCAAGGAGTGGCAGGCACACTGTTTCTTTCGAGAACACGCACTCTTCCTCCCGAGGAATTCCTGCAGGGTGCCCAAGATGGGCGCCCGCCCGCCTCTGCCCCCGTGCTTTTCCTTCAGTTTCCTGGCCCCAAGCCTCCTGTTCCAAAGGGGCCAAACATGCTTTAGCCCTCAGGATCCGGTTTCTACGTGCAAACCCAGCCTGTGGAGCAGCCCCTTCTGCTCAGCTACAAGAGAGCCATGCGACACACCAGGCGCTCCTGTGAGGAGCCTTTGTAAGCAGAGGTTCTCTGCAAGGTGACGTGCCTAGCCAAGACAGCGCTTCAGTCAGGCGTTGTCGACCCTGGAACTTTCAATCTCCCAGCAGTGCTTCGGGAAAAGTGTCCATCATTTTAGGCTGGTTGTAAAGTTACATTTCTGCTGGAGGTGAAGGGTCGTCAGCTTTGAGTTCGTAGAATCCATGTAACTCGCCGGGTATGATTCAGTGCAGCTAATAGCTAAGCCGGGAGTCTGACAGGCATTGCACGTGACACCGTTGCCCCACTCTGGTACCAAGACTGCTTTCCAGAGTTGGAGGTCTGGCTCTCCGCCGGAGCAAGCCGTGTGTTGCCCTGCCCTCTGCATGCGCAGAATGGAGGCCAAACACCCAATTGGCTGCATGTTACTACTCTGAAGCCGCAGTTGACACTTTGGCTACAACGTGTTCTTCCTTGACCTGGGTCCAGGCGTGAGAGAGCCTGCAGTCCTGAGAGGCCTACCAGTGTTAAGGCAGTACCTTCACTAAGGCTTCTCAGAAAGATCTGCACTGCAACACTTTTCATGGCACACGCGGACCTTCCTTTGGCGGCATGGGGGCAGGTTTCCTAACCACTAGCCAAGAAGGCTTTGGGATGAGCTCCTAG
This sequence comes from Balaenoptera borealis, assembly GCF_965194805.1. Classification (NCBI taxonomy): domain Eukaryota; kingdom Metazoa; phylum Chordata; class Mammalia; order Artiodactyla; family Balaenopteridae; genus Balaenoptera; species Balaenoptera borealis. The sequence continues at coordinate 4,566 of NW_028123678.1, read as the reverse complement.
TGAGGAACTGCACACACACCCTGGTTCTTTCGAGAAAACTCACTCTTCCTCCATTGCCTCCTAGGGAACTCCTACGGTGATTACAAAACAGGGAGCAGGACTTGGTTTCAGGCAGGTCTGAGCACGCAGCTCTCCGGACTGCCAACGGGACAGATTTTGCTTTTCTCGTCCAGCCCCCTTTTCACGGTTGCCACACAGCTCATGTAGCTGAAGTCCCCGGGCGGCCAAAAGAGACCCATGTCACATACTGTACCCATTCGCTGAAAGCACTTTGGAAAGCCAGGTTTCCTCCGGCAGGGAATTGCGCGAGCCAGTGTACGCCTTCGTTTCTCCTAGGTCATGGCACATCTTGCAACGGCCTAGCAGTCTTTGAAGGACGACGGCCTATTTCTCCCTCGAGAGGTGAAGTCCGGGTGCTGCTTCAGGGAGCAAGAGGTCAAGTATGGATTCCGAGAACTCGTGTAAGCACGGTGTTTTTCCAAAAGCAGCTCAGGGTTACAAAAGGAGGCCACCTCGCATTGCCCAGAAGCCCCGTTACAAACGTGTTCTTCAGGCATCCTCTAAGCTCTCCAAGTCGAGCTCTCCGATGGAGGAAAAACGTTGTTGCCCAGCCTCCTGCATACAAAACAGTAGAGTCCAAAGACCCTTGTGGCTGGGTGTTGCTCAGCAGGCTCAGATGCCACTTCTGCTCCACAGTGACCTTCCTCGGAATACGGTGCAGACGCTCGCATCGCATCCTCATCCTTACAGAGTCTTGAAAGGCACACCAGCATTTACAGCAGTTCAGTCGGGAAGGCCTCTTTGAAACTGCTGACTGCGACTGTGCTGGTGGAAAGAAACACTGCACCTTACCTTGAGTCTGGCGCTCGTCTGAATTATGCCCTAGACAACGTCCTCTGCTGGATGTACTCCTAGCAAGCAATTGCCAGCATTCCGTTTCACTGGGCAAAGTCTCCGTTCCTCCCTGGGTATTCTCGCAGGGTTGAGAAGGTTGGCGACCGCAGGGCTTTTCATTAAGCACTCATCATGGAAAACACGGACCTTCCTTGCAACACGCGGGCAAGTTTCCTTCCCACTGGCCAAGAAGGCTTTGGGATGAGAACCTAGCAAGGAACTGCACGCACTCTGGTTCGTTCAAGAAAATTCACTCTGCCTCAGGTTGCCTCTCAGGGTAATCCAGGGGTGAATAGAAGACGGGCAACAGGACTGTTTCTCAGGCAGCTCTGAGGACGCAGCTCTCCGGTTGGTCACTGGGGCAAATTGTGCCCTTCCCGTCCCCCTCCACTTTCACGGTTGACACCTAGCTCGTGTACCTGAAGTTCACAAGCAGGCCACATAGACACATGCCACACACATGGCCCTTCCATGACAACACTTTGGCTAGCAGGAGTCCTCCTGAGCTGAATGGCGTGAGCCGGTGAACGCCTTAGTGTCGCCTACCTCACCGTGGATCTTGCAAAGGCCTAACAGTCTTCAAAGGCTGAGAGCACATGTCTCCAGCTGGATCTGAAGTCGACGTGCTGCTTGCGAGGGGAAGACGTCAGCTAGGAATTCTGAGAACCCTTGCCATGGCGGTGTTGGTTCCAGTGCAGCTCAGGTTTACCAACTGGGGTCCCCTTGCCTTGCACAGCAGACCAGGGAGAAAACTCTTCCTGAGGATTCTTCCAAGCTGTGGCTATCTGGCTCTCCGACGGAAGACACACATTGCTGCCTGGCCTTCGGCACACCAACAGCAGCGCCCAAAGACCATCATGAGGCATGAGGTTGCTCAGAAGGCACAGACGACACTTTCGGTACACAGTGATTTTCCTCGGAAAAGGGTGCAGTCGCGAGCGTCCTCAGATATGTAAAAGGCACACCAGCATTACAGCACTTCAGTGGTGAAAGCCTCGGGTCTACTTGTGACCACCAAGTTTGCTGATGGAAACACTGCCCCTTATGTTGAGTATGCCACTCAGCCGACCTTCTCCTTAGCTGAAGTAGTCTGCTGCATGACCTCCTGGCAAGGAGTGGCAGGCACACTGTTTCTTTCGAGAACACGCACTCTTCCTCCCGAGGAATTCCTGCAGGGTGCCCAAGATGGGCGCCCGCCCGCCTCTGCCCCCGTGCTTTTCCTTCAGTTTCCTGGCCCCAAGCCTCCTGTTCCAAAGGGGCCAAACATGCTTTAGCCCTCAGGATCCCGGTTTCTACGTGCAAACCCAGCCTGTGGAGCAGCCCCTTCTGCTCAGCTACAAGAGAGCCATGCGACACACCAGGCGCTCCTGTGAGGAGCCTTTTGTAAGCAGAGGTTCTCTGCAAGGTGACGTGCCTAGCCAAGACAGCGCTTCAGTCAGGCGTTGTCGACCCTGGAACTTTCAATCTCCCAGCAGTGCTTCGGGAAAAGTGTCCATCATTTTAGGCTGGTTGTAAAGTTACATTTCTGCTGGAGGTGAAGGGTCGTCAGCTTTGAGTTCGTAGAATCCATGTAACTCGCCGGGTATGATTCAGTGCAGCTAATAGCTAAGCCGGGAGTCTGACAGGCATTGCACGTGACACCGTTGCCCCACTCTGGTACCAAGACTGCTTTCCAGAGTTGGAGGTCTGGCTCTCCGCCGGAGCAAGCCGTGTGTTGCCCTGCCCTCTGCATGCGCAGAATGGAGGCCAAACACCCAATTGGCTGCATGTTACTACTCTGAAGCCGCAGTTGACACTTTGGCTACAACGTGTTCTTCCTTGACCTGGGTCCAGGCGTGAGAGAGCCTGCAGTCCTGAGAGGCCTACCAGTGTTAAGGCAGTACCTTCACTAAGGCTTCTCAGAAAGATCTGCACTGCAACACTTTTCATGGCACACGCGGACCTTCCTTTGGCGGCATGGGGGCAGGTTTCCTAACCACTAGCCAAGAAGGCTTTGGGATGAGCTCCTAGTGAGGAACTGCACACACACCCTGGTTCTTTCGAGAAAACTCACTCTTCCTCCATTGCCTCCTAGGGAACTCCTACGGTGATTACAAAACAGGGAGCAGGACTTGGTTTCAGGCAGGTCTGAGCACGCAGCTCTCCGGACTGCCAACGGGACAGATTTTGCTTTTCTCGTCCAGCCCCCTTTTCACGGTTGCCACACAGCTCATGTAGCTGAAGTCCCCGGGCGGCCAAAAGAGACCCATGTCACATACTGTACCCATTCGCTGAAAGCACTTTGGAAAGCCAGGTTTCCTCCGGCAGGGAATTGCGCGAGCCAGTGTACGCCTTCGTTTCTCCTAGGTCATGGCACATCTTGCAACGGCCTAGCAGTCTTTGAAGGACGACGGCCTATTTCTCCCTCGAGAGGTGAAGTCCGGGTGCTGCTTCAGGGAGCAAGAGGTCAAGTATGGATTCCGAGAACTCGTGTAAGCACGGTGTTTTTCCAAAAGCAGCTCAGGGTTACAAAAGGAGGCCACCTCGCATTGCCCAGAAGCCCCGTTACAAACGTGTTCTTCAGGCATCCTCTAAGCTCTCCAAGTCGAGCTCTCCGATGGAGGAAAAACGTTGTTGCCCAGCCTCCTGCATACAAAACAGTAGAGTCCAAAGACCCTTGTGGCTGGGTGTTGCTCAGCAGGCTCAGATGCCACTTCTGCTCCACAGTGACCTTCCTCGGAATACGGTGCAGACGCTCGCATCGCATCCTCATCCTTACAGAGTCTTGAAAGGCACACCAGCATTTACAGCAGTTCAGTCGGGAAGGCCTCTTTGAAACTGCTGACTGCGACTGTGCTGGTGGAAAGAAACACTGCACCTTACCTTGAGTCTGGCGCTCGTCTGAATTATGCCCTAGACAACGTCCTCTGCTGGATGTACTCCTAGCAAGCAATTGCCAGCATTCCGTTTCACTGGGCAAAGTCTCCGTTCCTCCCTGGGTATTCTCGCAGGGTTGAGAAGGTTGGCGACCGCAGGGCTTTTCATTAAGCACTCATCATGGAAAACACGGACCTTCCTTGCAACACGCGGGCAAGTTTCCTTCCCACTGGCCAAGAAGGCTTTGGGATGAGAACCTAGCAAGGAACTGCACGCACTCTGGTTCGTTCAAGAAAATTCACTCTGCCTCAGGTTGCCTCTCAGGGTAATCCAGGGGTGAATAGAAGACGGGCAACAGGACTGTTTCTCAGGCAGCTCTGAGGACGCAGCTCTCCGGTTGGTCACTGGGGCAAATTGTGCCCTTCCCGTCCCCCTCCACTTTCACGGTTGACACCTAGCTCGTGTACCTGAAGTTCACAAGCAGGCCACATAGACACATGCCACACACATGGGCCCTTCCATGACAACACTTTGGCTAGCAGGAGTCCTCCTGAGCTGAATGGCGTGAGCCGGTGAACGCCTTAGTGTCGCCTACCTCACCGTGGATCTTGCAAAGGCCTAACAGTCTTCAAAGGCTGAGAGCACATGTCTCCAGCTGGATCTGAAGTCGACGTGCTGCTTGCGAGGGGAAGACGTCAGCTAGGAATTCTGAGAACCCTTGCCATGGCGGTGTTGGTTCCAGTGCAGCTCAGGTTTACCAACTGGGGTCCCCTTGCCTTGCACAGCAGACCAGGGAGAAAACTCTTCCTGAGGATT